>NC_090437.1:647092459-647415105 GCF_031143425.1 Pleurodeles waltl | reverse complement strand
CCATTGGCTAGGTACCACAGCAACATGAGAGCCAACCACCGCCAACTGCACCCCTCCTGGGACCCACTAAGCCCTGTCTGACTTGGAATGTCACCTAGCTAGGTTACATGATTTTGCTATACACTCATTTACCTTGAGCTGGACCACGCAGCAATGTCTGAGCTGGCATTAAGGGGCACCCACTAACTGAAACCCACCACCAGGATCCCATGCCAGCCAACAAAACTGGATGTCACCCTCACTGTACTCACCCCCTTGTGCCTGCTGTGCTGCCCTCAAGCACCATCCAGCTCTGGGTAGGCCACCGCCAGTATGTGGGCCATCAGGGGGGTCAGGTTCCAACAGGTACCCCACCCTCGTTGGGAGGCCATCCCCAGCTGGGCCTCTGCGGTCTTCCGGGCCCAGCATCTCAGGTCCTCCCACCTTTTCCTGCAGTGGGTGATCTGCCTGCTATAGACCCCCAGGGTCCGCACCTCCTTGGCCATGGCACACCACAATCCCTTTTTCTGAAGGGCGCTGACCTGCAGAGGTAATACAGACAGGAAGACACCATTAACCATAAAATCCAGCCTGTCACACATATGGCCCACAAAGACCATTTCCATCTCCATTGGCACACATATCACCCAGAGCACCTCATGTACACTACCACCAGACATACCCCCCACCCAAATGACACACTGCCAGCACACACATCTCCACGCAACCTTGTTGCATGCATCGTCCCCACGGTGTACTCACCTGTTGGTCTGTAGGCCCATAAAGCTGTCCATACAGGGGTAGGACCCTATCCACCAGGTGCTCTAACTCCTCCAAAGTGAAGGGAGGGGCCCTCTACCCTGTCGCACGGGCCATGGCAGGATCCAGACAAAGGTCACAGCAGCACACACAGTGTAGGTGTTGTCCTGTGAAAAGTCAGGAATCAGGTGAGGTTATAGACAGAAAATGGCAGTCACTTATGTGGCGGTGTACACCGTCACCTCCACCGGTGATTCCCATTGGACACTGTACTCCATAGAGCCCCATTTTAGCCAATGAGGAATAGCACAGTGGTGCAAGACCGCCTTCTGCCATGACGCCCAACGCCGGCGGAGTTACATCACTTCCACCTGTCCATACCTACAAGACAGGCGTTCACCGTTTTATGGTGATGGACAACAATCAGGAATTGGAAACTGCATCATAGCTGTAAATTGTACATACCTTGTCATTCACATTGGCGAGGGCAAGGCCAGCGGAGCAAAGCTGTTGGGTCGGGGTGTAGAAGGAGAGCTGTCTGTTGAGGTATTCTGGTCTGGTATAGTGCAGTGCCTTGTGAGCGTGAGTGTGGAGTTTGAACATGATTCTCTTGTTAACAGGGAGCCAATGAAGGCCTCTCAGGAGGGCTGTGATGTGGCAGTGGCGGGGGATGTCCAGGATGAGGCGTGCAGAGGCGTTCTGTATTCGTTGCAGTCTTTTCTGGAGCTTGCCCGTGGTTCCTGCATTGAGGGCATTGCCGTGATCCAATTTTCTGCTTACTAGGGCTTGGGTGACCGTCCTTCTGGTTTCAGTGGGGATCCATTTGTAGATCTTCCAAAGCATGTGGAGGGTATTGAAGCAGGAGGAGGAGATGGCGTTGACTTGGTAGATCATTGATAGGGATGAGTCCAGGGTGAATCCCAGGTTGCGTGCATGGTCAGTGGGTGTTGATGCGGTTCCCAGTGTGGCAGGTCCTGAGGAATAGCAGCATCCCAAATGTGAGGGCACAACTACAGAGGCACAGGGTTTGGCTAATAGGTGAGCCTGAGTCTCCACCCAATGTATGTCAGTGTATGCCTTCAGGAGTCATCCCCATACCATTGTGTGAGGCTAATGTTTGTCCCTCAATTCTTGCAGGTGACTCTGGCTATCCAAACCTATAGTGGCAGCTGACCCCTGTGAGGAATGCCAGGACAGGTCCAGTGTCCAAGGGGCCAAAGGAAGGGGAGCAATGGCAGTTCAAAGTGGACAAGGTGACAGAGTGGAACACAAGGGGAGTATTCAGGGGGGTGTCATTTCCTGGCAGTGGGCTTGGTACTTGCAAGTGCCTCTGGCATCTGTCTGAATTGCAGGGAACATTTGTGGTGTGGTTCACCTTCTGCAGGGGAGGGGTGCTGGTGGCCTCTGGGTCTTGTGGCAGGGCCTCTTGTCCACTAGCTGCAGCAGATGTGGTGGGCTGTTCAGGTGACTGTCTAGTGGAAGGGGTCTGCTAGTGTGCTGTACATTCCCTAATGATGTTGGCCATATCAGCCAGCACCCCAGCTATGGAGACCATTGCGTTGTTGAGGGCCTGCAAATCTTTTCGGATCTCCTGATGGTGTTCCTCCTGCTGCCGCTTGTTTTCCTACATGATGTAGGAATCTGGCCATCTTTTCCTGGTATTGTTGGTAAGCCCCCAGGACATTAGTGAGTGCCTCCTGGGCAGTCGGTTCCCTTGGCCTGTTCTCCTCCTGGTGCACAGCTGTCTTCGGAGTGTCCCTGTGTCCCCTGAATGGTGTGCCCACTGCCACTGACTTCAGGACCCCGATTGTCTTGGCTGTGAGGTGTGGGCTAAGGTCCCTGCACAGGTGGGCACACTGCTGATTGACGTGTCCTGGGGACAGAGGTATGGGGAAGTTGGGTGGGTGCTGTGGTGTTGGAAACTGAGGGGAGAGGCTCTGTGGTGGACTGGGAGTGGGCTGGGGTGGCGGACTGACCAGTGGTCCCTGATGGGCCAGGACGTGCATCCAGATCCAGAAGTCCCGAGTTACTGTCATCACTGGGGGCATCTTCTGTTGGGGGACTGGATAGTTGTGGCACCTCCTCGCCGCTGAGATTGGCTGGGGTACCTGTGGGGATGTAAGTGATGTATTATGCTTCATGTCTGTGACATATTCTACATGCTTCCCCTTTATCGTTGCTGTTCCCCTGCCACCTTTGTTTGTGTATGCTGATGTATTGTGGGATTGTTAGTTCTCCATGCTGTGCATGCATTGGTGGTGGGTGTACATGCAGGGCTGGGAGGGCTGTACATGCATTGGTATGGCATGCAGGGCTTGACATTGGGGTTAGTCAAATGTGAAGGTGCACTGTTTGGGATGGAGTGGAGTGATGGGAAACTGGGTGAAGCGGTGAGATGGCATGCAGGTATGGTGGGTTATAGGTACGAAATATGGACTCACCAGTGTCTATTCCTCCAGCAACTCCAGTGAGTCCTTCGGGATGCAGTATTGTCAAAATGTGCTCCTCTCATGCTGTCAGCTGTGGGGGAGGAGGTGAGGGTCCTCCCCCAGTTCTCTGGATAGTGAGCTGCTGCCTTGCTGCCACTGAACGTACCTTCCCCCGTAGGTCATTCCACCTCTTCCTAATGTTGTCCCTTGTTCTTCAATGCTGTCCAATGGCGTTCACCCTGTCCATGATTCTCCACCATAGCTCCATCTTCCTTGCAATGGTGATTTGCTGTATCTGTGCTCCAAACAGCTGTGGCTCTACCCTGACTATTTCCTCTACCATGACCTGCAACTCCTCATCAGTGAAACAGGGGTGCCTTTGTGGGGACATGGGTGTTGTGTGGTGTGTGTTGTGCAGTGGGCGTTGTATAATGTGGTGGGGCATGGGGTGCGTGACGGATGATTGGGTGTTAGTGGTGTGTGTAGTTGCTGCTGTGATTTGTGCGGCTATCTCTTGGCTATTTTTCGTGTTCGTGAAGGGTTGTGAGTAATGTGGGTGTGTGTTTTATTGTGCTCTGGGTGGGTGGGTGTGGTGTGTGTATCAATGTCAGGTGTGTGTTTTTGGAATTGGCCAGTGTTGTGTTGTTTTCTATTTGGGTGGCCATTCTGACTGCACCGGTGTGTACCGCCAGTGGTTTACCGCCTTTGAATGTCCGCTGTGGTGATTTGTGGGTCATAATGTGGAGGGTGTTGTTTTGTTGGCGTGACGGTATGGTGTTCCTACTGACACTTTACCACTTACCTTTGGACTGGTGGATATGCGACGCTAAGTGGCATTTACCGCCAATGTCATAATGACCCCCTTTATCTCCTAAATTAATCATTACTGCTCGTTGCCAAGCTATGAAGGATTGAGCTGGGGTTAATTTATTGAGACCTAACGAGACCTAGTGGGGGTTAGTGGCCGATTGTGTAGGTACTACCCGCCGATACTAATAATCCACTTTCCAACAGTATGAATGAGGGTCAAAGAAGAGCTATCCTTGCCTAACAGATTGGCTTTTACTGTGTGTACCCAGTTTTCCTACTCAGATAGGAAGTTCAAATATACAATTTAAAGTTTTGTTTTTCTGACAGGTACACCTTCCTGCACATACTGCAACAAACACATGCAGGCCTGCCACACATTACAGAATGGTGCGTGGATGCCAGCATTGGTGCTGGGCTGTATATCACACACATTAGCTACTGTAGGCACACACTTTGTGCTTGCTCTATTTCATATGTCCCCACTCTGCACTTTTTTTATAAGACACACCTGAGCATATTAGCTTCACTTGTAGAAATTCACATCTCCATTTCTATGTACATATCCCCTCATTGTTTCAAAATCACATGATGCTTTCTGACCAAATGCTTTCAACCTCAAACACAGATTGACACAGATCATGTGTAACGTGCATTTATGTACATTTCCGAATGTGATGTATTGATTCAGTTCATTGCACAGGAGATAGAGCCCATGAAATGTCCCAATTCATTGGACGCCCAATCAGATTGAAGAGGTAGGAGAATATGTACCGAAATGTGTGGAAGAAGAATGGCTCAGTCAGGAGATGGTCACATTGCCATTAGGTCGGGTGGGGCACCTTGACAGTCCATAGGTCTGATTGGTCAATAGTGAGTAAGATAAGTGGGGACGTAGATTGTGTTAGTGACACTGGCACAATCTTGAACACAGAGCTAAAGAGAAACTGTGCATGGGCCACAGACTGTAGCTACCGGAATGTCTTATGAATGAAAATTGTTTGTCCCACATCTTTATCCTCTGATGTCTGTTTTGCCTCCTGTGCCAGGGATTGTGCTGTAGTTGACATTGAGGGAGACACACACACATCATGGGCAGAAGACGTGGAATTGTAGTTCCCAATAGCTGTCATCTGTGGAAAAATGAGCAGGGAACTGCTGGTTTCTCAAAACAGTAGCAACATCATGGTGGTAGGCAGCCGAGTACTCCTTGATGGATACCAGCAAGGACTGCATGGCAGTGAGCATTTACCCCACCCTGTTGGCAACCTCACTGGTGCCACTTTGGTAGGGCATTTGTTTGTGCCTCTGCCTAAGGACACCAGCGATTTTGGCCAGGGACTGCTTCAGTCCACACAGTGGGGACTGGGTGCCTATGATGGCAACTGAGATGTGCCTATTGGGAATAAGGCACCTTTGTACTTCAGCTAAGCAGCCTGCCATGGTCTCCAGCCCCACGTGCACATTTTGTGCCAGCTCCCACTGGACTCCTACTGCTTAGTTTTGGAAAACTATGGGGTCATTACAACATTGGCGGTAAAAGCCGCTTACCGCCGTGCAGAAGACCGCCAATACACCGCCACGGCCGCGAAATTCCGCCACAGCTATTATGACCCACATTTCGGAATCCTCTGAAATTCAGACACCCACACAAGTCCGCCACACCAAAGGTCAGTGATAAACTGGTGATAACAAATCCTCCACCTCCACGCCAACAGAAACACGCCGATGCTATTACGACCCACGAATCCACGCGGCAGTCTTTCAACCGCGGTATTCCATTGGCGGTACACACCACCGCGCTCAAAATACACACACATCTCCAAAACACCACCACATTGGACAATTCCAAATACACACACCTGATACACATACAAACAACACTCCCACACACCCATTACAATATAAAACACACACCCACAAAACCCTACGAACAAAAATTAGTCACGAAGGCCAGAGAGACAGCACTGATTAGACAATCCCACCACACAGACGCACACAACACCATCACCCACACAACATCCACGCACAAAACACCACACACCACTACACATCACTATACACATCAACACTCACACCACCCCACACATCACACACACCACCCCATGTCACGCCAAAGACACCCCCGCTTTTCCGAGGAGGAGCTCAGGGTCATGGTGGAGGAAATCGTCCGGGTAGAGACACAGCTATTTGGCTCACAGGTGCAGCACACATCCATAGCCAGGAAGATGGAGCTATGGCGCAGAATAGTGGACAGGGTCAACGCTGTGGGATAGCTCCCAAGAAATCGGGAGGACATCAGGAAGAGGTGGAACGACCTACGGGGGAAGGTGCGTTCAACGGTCTCCAGGCACAACATCGCGGATCAGCGGACTGGCGGCAGACCCCCACCTCCTCCCCCACAACTAACAACATGGGAGGAGCAAGTCTTGACCATCATGCATCCTGAGGGCCTCGGAGGAGTCGGTGGAGGAATGGACACTGGTAAGTCAAATCTCAACTATCATATTCCCCACCCTACCTGCATGCTATCACACACCCCCACCCTCACCCCCTCACCTATCACTCCAACTCTTCACTAATGTACTAATAACACAAACCACACATCCCAACACCAAGCCCTGCATGACACAACTAAGCATGGACACCCATCACAAAAGCATGCCCACTGCACATACCCATAACAACCCCCTAACCATCATCACACAAGCCCCCACACAGGAATGCTTGCACTGGGGTACACACACACCCACCCATTGCACACCATCACACACACACATGCAATAATCATGCTCTTATGCCCCTGCAGGATCACGAAGGACCGTCACCACACCAGAGGGTCCAGACATCTCCACTCCACCCACAGAAGAGGCCCACAGTGACGATAGCAGCTCTGCCCTACTGGAGCCTGATGACCAGCCCGGACCATCGTGGGCCTCGGGACAGTCGGTTCCCCTTGCACAGGCACAGCCCAACACTGACCTTCCACCCTCTGGTAAAACCAGTACAGCACCCACCCAGCGGGCCCAAACCTCCGTACCCAGGACAGGTCAATCAGCTGTGTGTCCACCACTGCAGGGAACCCAGGCTAACCCACCACCCCAACAACAACAGGGACCTGGGGGCAGTGGTAGTGGGCACACGGTCCAGGGGACGGAGGCACAGGAACACAGGGGAACTGGGAGGGCTGCTGTGCGACAGGGGGTGGACAGGCCAAGGGAACCCACTCTCCACGAGGCCCTCTCCTCCATCATGGGAGCATACCACCACTCCCAGGAGACAATGGCGACGGTCGTGGTCAAGTTTCAGGAGACCCAGCGCCTGCAGGAGGAACAGTATTTGGGGTTCAGGGAGGAGCTCAGGACCATCAGCTCCGCCTTGGGCACCATCGTAGGGGTGCTGAAGGACATACAGCAGACCATGAGGGACACCATGGCACTCCAAGGGGCCCCTGACACTAGCATGGACGATGAACTGCCCACCACCTCCGCCGGCGCTAGTGGACAGGACGCCCCGCCACAGGACCACCACACCAGCACCCCACCCCCTGCAGACGGACAACCACCACGCAAGCGGTCCCTGAGATCCAGGAACAGGACAGAGCAAGATGGCAAGACCCCCGCCAGGAAATGAGACCACCCTGATTGTCCCCCCACTGTCCCACTTTGTTACCTTGTCCATACTTAAAATGCCCCAGCTCCACTTCCTATGCCCATATGGGCAGTGCACCTGTGAGACTAATAGAGTGGACTCTGCCATGGACATTCCTCCGCCATCACCCATCACCATTTTACAACCCCCCTCCATTTTTGAGCACTTAAATAAACACCCTTGAACCACAAAACAATCTGGAGTCAGTCTATGATTTGGTAAATTGTATTATCAATGACTGTCAAAATGCGTTTTTAGTTGTAAAGGCAACATACCAATGTCACACATCACAAGTCCTTGAAGGATGCATGCAGATGACACACGTTGGTAACCACACCTGTGAAACCGTAATGGAAAGAAACAACTCAGTTACCAAATAATCCCATGAAATTACACACAGGATAGAGGAAGTCGTGTGACAGTGAATGTAATGGTAAAAATGAAAATGTTCTCAACTGTGTGTCACTGGAAATATTGCTGTATGACTGACTCCCTGTTGTCGTTGTCTTCTTCCTCAGCTTCCTCCTCATCACTGTCCACAGGCTCCACAGCTGCCACAACACCGTCATCTGGACCATCCTCCTGCAGAAAAGGCACCTGGCGTCGGAAAGCAAGATTGTGAAGCATCGAGCAGGAGATGATGATCTGGCACACCTTCTTCGGTGAGTAGAATAGGAAACCACCTGTCATATGGAGGCACCTGAACCTGGCCTTAAGGAGGCCGAAGGTGCGTTCGATCACCCTCCTAGTCCGCCCATGGGCCTCATTGTAGCGTTCCTCTGCCCTGGTCCTGGGATTCCTCACTGGGGTCAATAGCCAGGATAGGTTGGGGTAACCAGAGTCCTCTAAGAGCCACACACGGTGCCTCTGGAGTTGACCCATCATATCAGGGATGCTGCTATTCCGCAGGATGTAGGCATCATGCACTGAGCCAGGGAACATAGCATTAACCTGGGAGATGTACTGGTCTTCCAAACATACCATCTGTACATTCATCGAATAATAACTCTTCCAGTTCCTGTACACCTGTTCACTCCTGTGAGGGGGGACCAGAGCTACATGGGTCCCATCAATAGCACCTATGATGTTGGGGATATGTCCAAGGGCATAGAAGTCACCTTTCACTGTAGCCAAATCTTCCACCTCAGGAAAAATGATGTATCTCCTTACGTGTTTCAGCAGGGCAGACAACACTCTGGACAGCACGTTGGAAAACATAGGCTGGGACATCCCTGATGCCATGGCCACTGTTGTCTGAAAAGACCCACTTGCAAGGAAATGGAGCACTGACAGCACCTGCACGTCAGGGGGGATTCCAGTGGGATGGCGGATTGGTGACATCAGGTCTGGCTCCAACTGGGTACATAGTTCCTGGATTGTGGCACGGTCAAACCTGTAGGTGACGATTAAATGTCGCTCCTCCATTGTCAACAGGTCCACCAGCAGTCGGTACACCGGAGGATTCCGCCATCTTCTCAAATGTCCAAGCTGACGGCGCCTAGGAAGGACAACAGCGACGATCGAGTCAATTTTTTTCCAGGTATGTACCCACAGTTACACAGAAGACGACACCAAACACAAAACCCTTCCTGTATGTGTGTTGAGTGTAGGCCTAGCTATGTGTGACGCAAAAGTAAATGAAGCCATGTGGGCCCCTGAAATGGCGGCTGCCTGACCTCTAAACTGGGACAATGGGATTGTGGGGTAACTGCGTTGGTGTTGCACACCGTCGCGGTAGGCGGTCGTAGACCGCGGCACAATGCTGCATTGGTTAACATAGGACCCTATTGGTCCCAGGAGCCAATAAACAGGTGCGCCGGCGGTGATGATACGCACCACCGCGGACGTCACCGCCGCGGACGTCACCGCCATTTTCTATCTGTTCAATCACTAGATCTTCAACAGGAGAGGACCTAGACTGCAAGTGCTGCTGTGACCTCCGTCTGGAAGAGACAATGGCTGCTGCGTCTGGGGAAAGGGCCCCTTCCTTCACTGCTCAGGAGTTGGAGAAACTAGTAGACAGGGTCCTCCCCCAGTACACGCTACTCTGCGGTCCTCCAGACCAACAGGTTAGTACACAGGGAGCACGTTGTATGGGCTAGGCCTGGGTGGAGAGGACTAGTTGTAAGAGGGAAGGGGGCAGAGTTCAGGGACCATGAATGCATGTGAATGAATGGGCCACATGGCTAGGGTAGGGAGGGGGGCCACTCACATCGACGGTGCAGTTGTTAATGACTTCGCTTCTTCCTTTGTGCATGTCATGTAGGTCAGCGGCCACCAGAAGAAGGACATTTGGCGTGCCATCGCCAAGGACGTCCGGACCCTGGGGGTCCACCAGAGACGCGGAACATACTGCCGTAAAAGATGGGAGGACATTCGCCGCTGGAGCAAGAAGACGGCGGAGGCTCAGCTGGGGATGGCCTCCCAACGTGGGAGGGGTGCCCGTCGCCCCATGACCCCCCTGATGTTCAGGATCCTGGCGGTGGCCTACCCTGAGTTGGATGGGCGCTTGAGGGCATCACAGCAGACACAAGGGGGTGAGTACTCTCTCATTCTGCAGACTTTGCGTGCAGTGGAGGGGTCTGGGTGGGGGAGGAGGCCTGTGGGTGTACCTAGGCCAGGCAGAAATACGTAGATTAGGGCCCTCCGTAATGCAGGCCATGTGGCACTCTACCCCACCGCAGTAGAGTGCCAAGTACAGGTATAGATGCCCCTGTGGCATCCATGTGTGCAGATGTCCACCATAGCCATGTAGGCCAGATCCCAGAAATTGCATCTGCAGAGGCCAGCTAGCACGGCGTAGTGCAGAGGGCTGCTGTGTCTGTATTGTCCGCCAACTGTAGCGTAATGCCATGCACTCAACCTGTCCCCCCCCACCCGTTTTTTGCGCTCTCCCTGTTCTTTTGTGCATCAGCATCATCAGGCGGAGGTACAGTGGCACCGGAGCACGAGGGAGCTGCATCCCACATGGCCATGGAGGGCCACACCACGGACTCAGAATGCACCAGTGGGACGGAGGGCGAGGGGAGCTTTACGTCGGCCACCGGATCACCAAGCAGTGACACGGACTCTTCCGCCGATGGGAGCTCCATTGTGGTGGCGGCACCATCTGTGTGCCCCACTTCTACAGGTACAGCCGCCACCTCCCCTACCAGCACCGCCCTCCCAGCAGCCCCTCAGCGTTCGCCCCGTGCCCGCTCACCCAGGAGGGTGGGCATCACCTTCGCCCCAGGCACCTCAGGCCCTGCCCCAGTCACCCCTGCTGCCCTCAGTGAGGAGGCCATTGACCTCCTCAGGTCACTCACTGTTGGGCAGTCTACCATTGTGAATGCCATCCAGGGTGTAGAAAGGGAGTTGCAACACGGTAATGCATTCCTGGAGGGCATTCATTCTGGTCAGGCTGTCCTTCAGCGAACCCTGCAATCTCTGGCCTCAGCACTGATGGCAGCCATTGTCCCTGTGTCTAGCCTCCCCCCCCAACCTCCTCCACCCAGACCCAATCCCCTGTACCCCAGCCCATCCCAAGCACACCTACAGACCAGCATGCACACAAGTCAACACACAAGGGAAGCTCAGGCAAACATAGGCACCACACAACCCACAGGCACACACACAAGCATCACCCACATGCAGACACAGCAACATCCACTGCCTCCACTGTGTCCCCCTCCTCATCGTCTCCCTCCCAGTCTCGTCTACACTCTCACCTGCATGCACTACATCTACAGGCACCATGAGTCGCACCAGAACACCCAGCACCACACCCCGCTCACCTGCAATCACCACCTCCATTCCCATTTACACGTCCCCTGTGTCCTCTCCCAGTGTGTCTGTGACGCCCCCTCCCAAAGTACACAAACGCGGGCACCCACACACCCAACATCCATCCACCTCACGACAGCCTCCAGTACCTGCACCTGCACCCAAAACACCTAAAGTGACACCTCCTACAACCACCTCCTATTCCTCCACTCCCAGACCCCCTCCAACTACCCATCCTAGTGTTCATCAGAAACTGTCCCTCTGTAAAGTTGACCTTTTTGCCCCCCCCTCCAATTCATCAGTCCCGTCGTAGCGCCTCAGCCAAAAAGCCTCCAATACCAGTGGTGCCTGGTCAAGGTGTGTGGAGTGCACCGGCCACCAGGGCAGGCAGTGTGACCCGGAGCCAAGGCACTGGCAGCCCACCCCCTGTAAAGGCTCTGAAATTGGAAAGTGGCCGACGGGACCCTGTGAAGACTCCTGGAGGGAAAACAACTCACAGGGGTCCCAGGGGGATTGCAGAGTCAGCTGTGACTCCTCCAAAGGTGGGGAACGGCCAGAGGAAGTCTGCAAAGCCTGGTGTGAGCGTCACGGCGGAGAAGGGCGGCATCCTTCCCGGCGGTTGGGACGCCACTGCCAGCACCGTCGTCACTGGTCCGGAAACCACCGCCAGAGTCATTGCCCAGGAGGGCCCAAGTATCGTCACTGGTCCGGAGACCACCGCCAGAGTCATTGCCCAGGAGGGCCCAAGCATCGTCACTGGTCAGGAGACCACAGCCAGAGTCATTGCCCAGGAGGGCCCAAGTATCGTCACTGGTCCGGAGACCACCGCCAGAGTCATTGCCCAGGAGGGCCCAAGTATCGTCACTGGTCAGGAGACCACCACCACCGCCGGAGTCATTGCCCAGGAGGGCCCAAGTATCGTCACTGGTCCGGAGACCACCGCCAGAGTCATTGCCCAGGAGGGCCCAAGTATCGTCACTGGTCCAGAGACCACCGCCAGAGTCATTACCCAGGAGGGCCCAAGTATTGTCACTGGTCAGGAGACCACCGCCACCGCCGGAGTCATTGCCCAGGAGGGCCCAAGTATTGTCACTGGTCCGGAGACCACCGCCAGAGTCATTGCCCAGGAGGGCCCAAGTATCGTCACTGGTCCGGAGACCACCGCCAGAGTCATTGCCCAGGAGGGCCCAAGTATCGTCACTGGTCAGGAGACCACCGCCACCGCCGGAGTCATTGCCCAGGAGGGCCCAAGTATCGTCACTGGTCAGGAGACCACCGCCAGAGTCATTGCCCAGGAGGGCCCAAGTATCGTCACTGGTCCGGAGACCACCGCCAGAGTCATTGCCCAGGAGGGCCCAAGTATCGTCACTGGTCAGGAGACCACCGCCAGAGTCATTGCCCAGGAGGGCCCAAGTATCGTCACTGGTCAGGAGACCACCGCCACCGCCGGAGTCATTGCCCAGGAGGGCCCAAGTATCGTCACTGGTCCGGAGACCACCGCCAGAGTCATTGCCCAGGAGGGCCCAAGTATCGTCACTGGTCCAGAGACCACCGCCAGAGTCGTTACCCAGGAGGGCCCAAGTATTGTCAGTGGTCAGGAGACCACCGCCACCGCCGGAGTCATTGCCCAGGAGGGCCCAAGTATCGTCACTGGTCCGGAGACCACCGCCAGAGTCATTGCCCAGGAGGGCCCAAGTATTGTCACTGGTCCGGAGACCACCGCCAGAGTCATTGCCCAGGAGGGCCCAAGTATCGTCACTGGTCAGGAGACCACCGCCAGAGTCATTGCCCAGGAGGGCCCAAGTATCGTCACTGGTCAGGAGACCACCGCCACCGCCGGAGTCATTGCCCAGGAGTGCCCAAGTATCGTCACTGGTCAGGAGACCACCGCCACTGCCGGAGTCAGTGCCCAGGAGGGCCCCGGCTGGCACAGCCCCGCTGGGCAATGAGGGAACGTCATGCCACACACCAATGCCCAGTCCAGGGAACGTCATGCCACACACCAATGCCCAGTCCAGGACCGCCATGGCAAAGCACCGCTGAACAGTCCAGAACCGCCATGGCAAAGCACCGCTGAACAGTCCAGAACCGCCATGGCAAAGCATCGCTGAACAGTCCAGAACCGCCATGGCAAAGCACTGCTGAAAAGTCCAGAACCGCCATGGCAAAGCACCGCTGAACAGTCCAGAACCGCCATGGCAAAGCACCGCTGAACAGGGCATGCACCGGGGAAGAATGAAAAGGCCGCCACATCAAGCATTGTTATCCCACGTGCAGCTAGGACAGTGACGGGACAGGAACTTTCACGGGGAGACTAATCCAGTCTGGGCACCAGTCCCCCTCCAGAGCCAGTGGAGGCTGTTATCTACTTGCGAAACTGTGGCTTTGCACTCCCCAGGATGGTACAGTGGGCAACCCACCCACTTGTGAGACTTGAGAGACTGTGGCTTTGCACTCCCCAGGATGGTACAGTGGGCAACCCACCCACTGTATAGACTTGAGAGACTGTGGCTTTGCACTCCCCAGGATGGTACAGTGGGCAAACCACCCACTGTAGAGACTTGAGAGACTGTGGCTTTGCACTCTCCAGGATACATCAATGGGCATGGAGCCCCGTCGTGGATCTGGCTTTGCACTCATCCGGCTGAGGTGCCCCCCTTTCCCTTCCCCCTGAGGTGCCTGTAGTATTTCTATCTGATGCCCCGGCAGTGTTCTCTCCGATTGTGGACAGGTATCTTTTGTGGGCCTCGCCCATGCATTTTTGAACTAGTGGTGCACGGACATTGATATGTGCATATCTGCACTACTTCTCGTAATGTATATACTTTTGAAAGATTTTATAATATATCTGTATATTTTTGTGACATGTATATTGATACATTACAATGTTTGAACAGATTTTGTTTTGTCTTTGCATTCTTCCGGGGGGTTGTGGGTTGTTACCGTAATTTTTGTGTAAGCATTGGTGTGTGTGTTGTAATATGCGAGGGTGGGGGTGTTTCGTGTGTGTCCCCCTAACTTTTGCCTCCCCTATGTCGTAGGTGCAGTACTCACCGTTGTCTTCGTCGGCGCCGGCGTTGCTCTTCGTAGATGAGTAGGAATACAAGGGCCGGTAGGATTTGTAATTCCGGCTCCATGGAGTCCTCCTTCCTCGTGGGATGTGTTCAGGTGAGCGTTTTCCCATTGCAGTAACTGTTTCCGCCGTGTTTTTATCCACGGTGAATCCGCCCCGGAAAAGGTGGCAGATTGGTAGGTTCTGATACAATCGGTGGTACATTGTCTCCCGCCTGTCTGTTGGCGGTGACCGCCGCGCTGCTTGTCTGTACCGCTGTGGCGGGCGGTGTGTTAAAGTGGCTGTCTTTGTTGGCGGTTTCCGCCAGGTTCATGATTCCCTTTTTTTGTCCGCCGGCCTGTTTGCGGTATTACCGCACCTTTAACACCGTCCGCCAGGGTTGTAATGACCCCCTATGTCTGGGTCCTGGGAGTCCAGGGCTGTGTGTGAGCTGGCAAGTGGTGTGTGTGCTCTGTTAGGTGAGTCATGTGGAGACCCTACAATACTGTGTGTCCTCCCTGCATCCGGAGATGGTGACCAGATGGAACCCAGGATCTGCTGGATGGTGTCTGGATTGATGGTAAATAGATGGTCATCAAGATTATCTAGGACAGGCAGCTGTCCTGAAGGGATTTCTTCTGTCTCTTTAATGAGATGGAAATATGTCACTGTTGTTCTGTACTAGCTATTATATTTAGTCCTAAGTAGAAATGTAACTTTTGCATTATTTAGTTGGCACTGGTCCACACATCAAGTCCCCAATTGCCAGGCCCCTGGGTGCACACAGTGCCACCAGGAAATGTATTTGGATAACCCTCTGTTGACACATTGTGCAAGTCCACATGTTCTAGTCTTGTCATCACTCATTTAAGCAGCTTTTCATTTGCAGCTGAATGTGACCCTTTTCATGCTGTACGTTGCATGGCATTTGGATGCCATGGGTGTTGTTTGTGGTGTATCCATGCAAGACCCATGGAATCAAGGCAAATCAGTTGCATTGCCAGATCTGAATTTTGGAACTGTGTCTGGTCCCTATGCCAACCCCTTTTCATTGTAGAAGTGATCCAAAGAGGGTTATAGTCAACATGCATTCTTCATGCGGTCTCTTGTTTTATGTGCATTATCCTGCACCAGCAATAGCAAGATGCACCCATCTTGTGTGTATGTGTCCATACAAGGAGGTGTCCCTTCATGCCCATAAGGGATCATCCTCCTAATACAGCCCCCCTTAAAATATGTTGCTGATGTGTCTGCATAGGCACATGGCAGCAAAATGTGCAGCAGCCCAAGTGATGAGAACAGTGGAGACCCATCAGTTGTGTGCAAGTTACATTGATGTCCTTTCTCAGTGGGACAGGCAGGCCTTTCCAAGACCTTGGTGCCGCCCCATGCACACTATGCCTGGTCCTTGTTGCCCATTGTGAGTTAGAAATGGCTAGGTGGTACAGTTGACACAGTGAAGGTAGTGAAGTGATGGTAGTAAGGTGGTCTGTGCACATAGCAGGGAGGGGGTCAGTGGTCATTATATGCATTTGATGTTTAGCCATTACTGCTCCTGGGGTGCCGGTTTCCACATCTGGTCTGCAGTGCTACCTTTCTGTTGCTGGCCAGTTTCTCTTTAGTTCTGCACTTGCAATCATGCCAGCGCTTCTTACAATCTGCCACGTTCTTCTAACCTCTACCACACTGTTGACTTTAACAACTATAGTCTGCTAAATGGCCTCCTTTTTTACCTATTGGCAATTTAGAGGTAACAACGAGCTGGTGTTGGTGCTCTGTCACCTCTGAGATCAGTATTTTATACTTCTCCTGACTAACCTGTACTTCATCTTCCTCCCCACTTCTCCTGTGAGTCTGCATGGGCATCCTGGCTGGTACCTAGCTCACTGGGGTCTCTCTGGGCTCTCTCCTGTCCAATATCCTCCATTTTCCTAGTTTCAGGCTTCTGTTTGTCGTTTTTGCAGGCTTTTTCTGGACGCTTTTAGCCAAAAAGTGACTCTATTACGATTAGCGTCACATAACATGCTGCAAATCAGGTTAGCGCCACATTTCCGGCAATATCGACATTTTCTTTTGTAACACGCCGCTTACGCTAGCGCCATTTGTTTTGGTGCTAGGTTTTCCCTACCACCATGTAGTGCCATGTTGTAAATTTGGCACATACATGGTGCAAGGAAATGTCGTAGCACAGTGTTAATTCTTTTAATGCAAAACTGCGCTAGCACAGTTTTGTGCCATTTCTTGTACATCTGGGCCTAAGTTTGTGAACTGTTCCTCAAGCATGGGTTCAAGGACATTTTGTATACTCAAATTTTGAAAAATAAATGCCCTGCCTCTTGTTCTTGTGCATAAGAACTTTTGCTCTTTTTTTCATTTTGGGTTCTTGAACCTGGAGCTCAGTTCTCAGACCCAAGAACTCTGATTAGCTGGTCAATGGCAAAACATCACATACAAGCCATGTAACCACATTTTAAATACAGGTCAGAGAGGTCTGTGATTCTTTGGAAATTTGTTGATGTCACAACATCTAAAGCCGACACAAGAAGGAGTATGTCATGTTTCTCAAAAACTGGGAAAAAAAAGTATAATCTAGTCAATATATAGAAGGACCACAACATTTTCCAAGAGATATGCTACAGGACATCGAAGAAAACAATCCCCATCACAGCATCCCTGCACTTTATTGATGGAATACAAAGCAAATATCTGCTGTAGGAAAAAATCCCAGAATTTAAAGCCAAAAATGGTGAAGCATTACCAACAATACCATCAACAAAAAAGTTAAAGTTAATAAGTGGCTGTTTACCATTACAATTGTGTCTCGAACCGACCCCCCCCCAAAATGTAAAAGAAATAAAAAATTAAAAAAACTAGAAAAAAGTTTGCTTAACAAACCAGGCTGAAAAAAAAAAGTAAAAGAGCTTGTCTCTTTTAGTGCTAAGCGCAACAAACTCACCTGCAGCTGCCAGATCCTGCAGCCAACCGGCTGTGCACCGCTCAATGACATCAGCTGCTAGGGTTGACCACCTGCATTAGGTAGAGCTTCGGGCATAATGAACTCTATTGTCTTGACCCCTTTAAGGATGGCATGATACAAACCAGAAGCTCTCCCAATGGGAACAAAATCTGTTTTTTGATAAACCTGAATGAAAGCATAATTTACCAAATACAAAATCATTTTTTGTCTTAGTGTGTGTACTTTACTGCAAAAAGCTATAAAATGAAACCAGTTGCTGGTAGAAGATATACCTGTAGATGTACATACAGAGGGCCAGATTTAGGGGCAGATTTAAGAAAAGTGCACTGCAACTTTTCTTGTGCCTCTTAGTGTCCCCCTACCGCCACCATATGTGCACTGTATTCACTATTAACTATTGTTGCACTGTTCAGAGTTACCGCCAAAAGTTAGGCACTAAGGCCCATATTTATACTTTTTTAGCACTGCATTTGCGTCGTTTTTTGACGCAAAATCGGTGCAAACTTACAAAATACAATTGTTTTTTGTAAGTTTGCCCCGATTTTGCGTCTAAAAACGACGCATATGCAGCGCTAAAAAAGTATAAATATGGGCCTAAGCCTGATCAGTACATAGGGGCCCATTATAAATAATAGTGTGCCTCCTTTAGTGCCTGTTCTAAGCAGGTGTTAAAAATGCAGCAAAAAATGGTGCAAGGAAATCTTTAAGATTTCTTTGTGCCATTTTTTAGGCTCCACTAACGGGGGAACCCTCCCCTTGCATACACTATGCCTGACGTAAGCATAATGTGGAGCAAGGGGTTACAAAGTGACGCAATACATGCATCGCGCATTACTCAACCTTTGTAAATCTTGCCTCGTTGGGCTGCCTTAGCGTAAAAAATTATGCTAACGTGGCACAAGAAGGCACAAGGTCCTCTTAATTCAGGGCCTTAGAGTCTGGCGGACAAGGTAATCCTTCACAAATATGGCTCCGTACCATGCCCACCAAACTATTGGCCAGGGTGTCATCATTCAACAGCAATGACTCTGCTGCTACCACCATCAGAAAGCTTACTCCAATGGGCTGATGGAGTAAAGACATCTGACTACCCATCTTATGTAGAGTGGACAGTTCTATGTAACTGCTGTACTTTATAAGCCAAGGTCTGGCCTACCAATGTTCACATAGATACGTGCAAAATAAATGTAAAAGGCAGTAAAAATATGTTTCCCATTTTAGTTCCCACCGAAACGTTATTTAAAGCCTACAGCAAAAACTGCTGAAGGGATTTGCACGAAATTTGCCATGATGAGAAGAGTAGAATTTACTCAGAGTCTTATTTTTTATGGTTTGTTCACTAGATTTTGAGAAAAGGTGCTCGGCCTGCTTGAAAGGTTAACTCTTTTGTATATCTCTGCCATGAAAAGTTATGAGTCAACAACTTGCAGCTTCAGTGCAACATATTAGATTTGTTTCTCAAATGTGACTGGCTAGAAAATGAAACAGACCAGGAAAAAACTGAAAACTGCTATGTTTCGTGGCTCAGAAGGCAATTGCAAGAGCCACCATTCTAAGTTGTGAATTTGTGACTTTCAAAAGGGTAAAAAAAAATAAAAAAGAAAGAAAGAATGACAGGCAGAGTGATAGACAAGAGGCAGAGCTAAAATCACAATGGGTGGGTGGGGGTTAACCAAGGGCCATGCTCTGTGAAGTTGTGGGCAGAAGGAATAGGGTGTCTGTGGTAGATAGGGCACGGGGCCCTGCCATAGAGAGATGAACAGCAGTTGGTGGCCACACGCAGCAAGTTGTTGTAAGACCTTTGTCCATGTGCAGTGGGGAAAAAAAGTGTATTATACAAAAACCAGGGAAGTTCAAAGAAAAAACATATTTAAAAACTGAGATATGGTTCTGGCTCAAATGTGCAAAATCACTGAATTAGCTATTTATAGTGTGCAACCCACATGAAGTATGCTATAATTCATACTGCCTGCCATGCACAAAACATCAATTTGAAAACGACACTCGAGAAAAGGTAGTGACGCAAGAGTTAATCATGTGAGCTGCTTAAGGTATAGTGAACCATAATCAGCTATTAATTGTTTTGTATAGTTATATAAAATAATTGGTCCATTGCACAGTCACAACTCAACTACACACATATATATATAAATATACATATATATATATATATATATATATATATATATATATATATACAGTGACATTGTTAATGGTTTGAACTAAAAAAATCACTGAAAATATTTATATAAAATTGGTTACTTGCTGTATAAATTGCTATGGCTTTACATGTAGCATAGTTTACATTAAGTTGTCCCTCATATTGCTATATAAAATCCTATGGCTTTACACGTAACCCAGTTCACATTAACAATCAACCACAGATATATGGGAAACGCTCATTGAGTATAGTGTTCAATCTGAATACGACTGTTCAGAGAAAGTCAAAGTAGTGAATGACAATTCCTAAACAAATGTCCTACTACGGACAGCATTTATCTTTATCAAACTCCTTACGTACACCAAAACTATATTGAGAAATGAAGTTGATCAACAGAAAACTGAGAACTGTAAACACTGTTTACTTCATGGAGAGAGTTTATTCTATACCACACTGTTTGGTAATAGTGAAACTCTCATTAACAGTGCAACACAGAGTATTCAAAAGAATCAACTATGAACAGTGTACACTCTATGCAGCAGTTGTCAAAAAAGACATTATTTGCTAATATAATAGCTGGGATCTGAAAGTCCTAAAGAACATACCACCTGCACCTTTCTACTGTAATGAGAGTTTTGCAGATAGCTCATCTTCTGAATCAAAACAAGCACGCATACATAAATTAATAACCTGTGTGGATCCTCTTCACTGCTATATCATAAATTAATATGATGACACCATTCTCTCTAAAAACTCAAGGCTGCTTACAAAAGTTAGTAGCTACTATGTCAAATCTTTCTCCTGTTGGAAACTTTTCCTGCAGAACTAAAAAGTTGTGTGGAACATAATGAATACAAGTCATTTGTTACTTGCACACAGAGTTACCTTTGAATGCACACATTTATAACGTGTTCAATACCTGTATACAGCTGTGGTGCATTAGGAGCACTTATGCCTTTTAGCTGCACTCAAGCTGTACATAATTATGTAGAAAAGTAATATTTTAGTTACTCACCAATATTTAAACTGAAAAACAAACATATATAAACATCAATATATACACATCCTACTGGCGGTCACCAATAGATAGTTATAGTTAGGGCCTAGTTTCCATAGGAAAAGCATTTTTTTCTTTTGCCAAGGCCGTTTGACAAATCCTCAGCACAAGTTTCAAAACTAATTTGCCTCGAACTTCAGCTGCTGTCTTGACAGTTACAGAGTGATTCGTCAAGTGGGCCAGAGAAAAAAGGGGGGGGAGTACCAAAACGTATTTTCCCCATGTAATAGGGATTTTATGGATCAAATCTGTTTATTAGCAAATAAAAAGCATAGAAACCAGACACAAAACACTGTGCTGCGACCAAAACAGGCAGAAGCATTGAATACAGACCAGTACCACTATCATGGATAGTAAAAGTCAAACTAGGCATGAGCCGAGGACAAGGTACGCAGAAGTTGTATTCCCCGCAACCCCATCCACCGGCACTGGCACCCACGCCGCCCGTGTCCATAAGACCAGTCCGTGCTAAGCTGGAATGCAGCAAAACAAACAAAAACACAATAACAAAACAGTGCTCCCCCATATAACCTTCAGCAATGCCTCTCCCTCCCAACGCCCTCCTCCCCGCGCTCCCAGGAGGTACCCCAGCCCCATCACCGCCCCGGGCCACCTGTATACCCCCTCCCCCAGACACCTCCAGCAGGCCCAATACCCTTAGATAGGTAGGACAGGTCAATTCATTAAATTCTGTGGAAAGGATCTGAATGAAGCTGCTGCGAAGCTAGTGTTAATTTCTCCCTCACAAGGATGAACCACAGCCTATGGAGCCAAGAGGTGTAAATCGGGACCCTGTCCGAACCCCACAGGGCTAAGATTGCCTGATGTGCTGCATTAAGGGCAAGAGCCATCTGGCGGCCCCTCAACGAGCGCAGGGGATAAGTGCAGGGATTGGGTAAACCCAGTATAACATATGCCGGAAACCTAGGGATCTCTGTATGAAAAACTTTGTCCATATCATCAAGAATGCCCTTCCAAAATCTATTTAACTTGGGACAGTGCTACAGCAGATGTATAAGTGTGCCCGTGTTGCCGCATCCGCTCCAGCAAAGCCGCGTTCTAGAAGGGTCCCACGCATGCAATCCCCTGCAAGAGTCTATACAGCTCCGATATCACCCATTTATCATCCTTCTTCACCTGCAGCCATCTCTCAAAAGGAGTTAGCACTCTGTCCACCAAGGGCCTAACCGCCGGCTGTAGGGCCCAATGTCGGTCCTGATAATATGTCAGCCTGTCCGCCTCCATGAGCCCATAATCCTCCCTCATCCGATCGAAAGGGATTATTCCATCTGCATCAAATAAGATCCCCACTCTTCTGCAACCCCCTTCATACCAATGACGGAAGCCCTCCGGTTGCAAGCCCGGAGCAAAATCTGGGTTCTCACAAATCAGTGACAAGGGAGAGGGGAAGGTCGTCAACCCCTGCCTGACCGCCACTGCATCCCAAAATCGCACAATCCCACCCATAATCGGGGAGGAATACAGCCCTACGATGGAGCCAGGGCTCCTTCCATATGTGAGACCCAGCCATCGCCTGGTCCATAAAGCACCAGTGCTTTTCTGTTAGTGACTGGTTCCACTCCAGTAGAAAGCGTAACTGAGCTGCCTGGTACTACTTCAACAGACACGGTACCTCCAAACCCCCTTCGTCCTTAGGACGATACATTGTGCGGCGCGGGATCCGCGCTGGTCTCCCATTCCCAAATAAATTTCAGAATCGCCTTTTGAAGCCTTGCAATAGTATGCGGCGGTGGCGTCAGAGGAAGCGTCTGGAACACATAGAGTATGCGCGGCAACACCTTCATCTTAACCGCAGAAACCCTGCCAAACCAGGACAGCTTTTGCTTACCCCAGTTCCCTAGATCCTTCAAAATCTCCCTAGCAAGGGAGGCATAATTCACACTAACCGTCCTAGTCAATGACGTGGCCAGCTCTATGCCTAAATACGGATATGTGACGCTGCCAATATGTAGGGATATCTGGACTGAAGGGCCTCCTCATGCTCCGGAAGGACTGACAAATTTAGAATCTGTGACTGTAATAGGAATTTTAGACATGACTGAAACTCAAATTACTACATGGAATTATAACATATTTGGCAGAAAGATACTCTGGGTCCAGAAAGAGCACTTTTTGTGATTTGATGTAAATCAATTATTGAAGGAAAATCTAATACAGATATCTAGGTACCCAATTCTTCTGATTATCTACCAACACTTCAACCAGGAAGTGTTAGCAGTCACTGTGGGACTTGGACTCAGCCAAGTCCAAAAAAAAGATAAAAATAAAGAAAAGGGGGCAGGGTAGGAATGCTCTGACCCCTTAGGTCTGCCGCTGGGGTCCTCCAGAGTCCCTGTCAGGGCCAAAAAGCATATTTGTTTAAATGTATGCAAAATTCCAGAGGTTCTGCAAATCTGGACCTTACAACATATAACACAATTTATTGGAAGTAGCCGTGCTCCACTCATCTACACCCTTAAAAAACCTTGCGGACCACTTCCTCCCGAGGGCCGCAATGAACATTGAAAGAGGGCCAGGGGCCACATGGCCCCACTTCTGGGCTATATTTGTCACCAGGGACCTCCACCACTCCAGCATTTGGCCATGTTGTAGAAAGGGAGGTGGGCTTTGTGGCCCCCTCCTGGAGGCATTAATGGCCCTTGGGACTGCCACCCCTGAGGCTAGCTCCATACATCCTCAGGTTCCCACCCTCGGGACATAGTAGTTTGCTGTCACTTGGCAGGAGCTATGAAAGTTCTTGCTAAGGGAGAGCAAATAGTAAGTCCCCTCCCAGCAAGGAGCAGGAAATCGTCTCCAGCCCACTGGGAGAAGACTTTTCATCTGTTTTCTTGCCTACTGTGCAAGCAGGCAGGAAAACAGATAAAACTATTTCTCCCACACGCAGACAGCAGCCTTTCTTACTGCTCTCCATCTGTGGGAGCAGTGGGATCTTGGTGGGAATTGTAGCTCCCTGCAGACTGTAAGAGTCCACAGTTTAACACAAAACTATAGACTTTTTTGATAAATAAGCAGGTAAGGATCCAATCTGGCAACAATACTTATGCATCAATGCTAGTTTGGAGTGCAATGTCTTCTGTGCTGACTGTGAAGAGAGGGATGTTTCCAGTGCTGTTCTGGTGAAAGCAAAGTCCATCCTTCATCCTTTTAATTACAAGTATGCAAAAGCACAAAATGACCTCGAAGCTCCTCTTGTTTGGCCCCGCCCCATATAGGTCAGTGGTATTTATTGATCTTCCTATGTTTTTCCAACTTGATGGACAGCTTACCAATAGGCTCTGCAAGTGTTTGTGATGCAGAAGAATATGAGCACATCTCCACCAAACAAAGAAGCACTTACTTTGCCATTAACTCTCCTGGTGGGAGCATAGTCCATCCTTTTTCCTTTCAATTACTACAAATATGCAAAAGGTAAGGTAATATAATATTACTTAACGTTAAAAAAAACATAGAAATTAACTGAAAAAAATCAAAGGTTACAGGGAATTTATAGTTAGGAAATAGAATTAATAAAAGTTAGAAATTCACTAAAAAAACAAAGGTTAGAGGGACCCAGTGCTACATTCAGCAGGGATTGGCTGTCTGCAAACGCACGGTACAGGACCTAGTTAAAGTCTAGGCTCTGCGGGAAGCTCCCACTATGCATGACCAAAGACTGTGAGTAGCAAGGATTGCTACCCACAAAGGTTTGGGTGTAGGCACTAAGGGGCCTCTTTATCAGAGCTTTGCGTCATGCTTGCCCCACGTAATGTGGTACATGTATGACGCAAACCACTAAGTCAGACTTTTGAAGCCATGCAAAGCCACTTTGTGTGGCTTTGAATGACTTACAAAATCTGGAGTAATGCAATCCGGCGATTTGCGCTGCATTGCATCACTCTGGGCAAAGTAGGCATTCCATGGGCTTTGCATGGGTGTTCCCACGCAACTCCTGTGTTTTTTAATGCATTCCCAAACCTGGTGAACCTGAGAACATGCCAAAATGATATGCCTACCCAGGAGAGGCACAATGAGGAAAAATATATTTATTTCTCCTCATTACTTCCTCTTTCGTGCTGCATTCTGCATCACAGATAGATGAGTATGCCTCTGAGGATTGGGTTTGTGCAAGAAGCTGCCACTTCCTGCACAATACCAATCCTGCATGCAAAACAGCCACCCTGGCACCATGGTGGAAGGGTGGCTGCTTTGATGGTACGCAGCCCATTGTGCGCCAGCGCAGGAGGAAAAGACAGGAATAAAATATATGCTGTAAATTCTGCACTTTCCTGCCCTTTCCGAGAGATGCAGTGCAGCACGGCAAGCTGACTGGCTGTGCTGCACTGCTCCACTTCCCATAAATATGGCTCTAAGACTGGCGGAACACGTTGCACTCCAGAATCAGATCTTATCATTCATAGCCCTGCCAAGTTCCATGCATCAGGGGTTAGACTAATGCATTTTAGTGCTGGTGTCCACATCACCATACTAAAATGCATTTGTCACACTTAATTACAGCTCCTCTGACTCACTTTGCGCAATGAGAAACTGAAATCTGCTCATTCCTTGCCCTGGTGTGCTGCTTCCTTTGACTGCTACAGTAGGCAATTTTTATAAGCCGGTTGGGCCTGGAGCCAGAGGATCTACATCAACACCACGAATGTTACATGATACATTAATTTTCCACTTTGTCAGCAGCTGCGAGCATGGCTTCTCTTGGTTCAAACAAAAAACATTGCAAGGTGGCCTCAGACTCAGCCTCTCTGAGTCACTTGAAAGGAATTATATCAGAAAATGAAATAAACTGAAAACAACTCCTGACCCCACCTCCTGTGGATCTGGTTCCTTTTTTAGTGTGTGTGCTGCAGTGACTGGCCAGATGGCAGTACTCAGATTGTTTATCTTCATGCTTTCTGCCTGCGCCCACCATCTGAATTAAGTTGGGGCCACAGTTCATTTATGGGACTTTGGCATAGGGTAGAACTGCAAGCCATCTTGCTGAACTGCCCTATGTTGGAAGGTGGGTCGTTAGTTGTGCAGCCTGCACAAGTAGTGGGTCTGCACTCAACCACCACTGGGAACCAAACACCCCATTGTAGCGCTTGACTCTCATAAGGGTAGCGTTGCAGAACAGTCCAAGGCTTACTCAAGGGAGGTAGTTTGGGCTAGTAATCACCATTCACGAGCACACAAGAATAACACTCAATAAATGATTGTCCAGTCTGTCCTTTTTCTTTTGATAAAGTAAAAGTACATTTCTTACACACACACTACGCAATACTATGCAGTAATTCACAAATATACATTGATGGAATTACTTTTGTAAGTAATTGCGTAATCCTTCTTGCCTCCTCCTGAGTGGAAATATAATCCCACAAACCCCATGGCAAAACATTTACCTGCATAACATTTTCCGTAACTTGGAGTGAGAGCACCTAAGTCTTGCAATAAAGTACATCTACTTTTGATCAGATGCGGCTGCCAGTCTCATTATTCAAATAAGCATGAACAAGAAATTGTATATGCATGTTCAAATAATTTGTGCTGTTGGGATTACTTTCAGATTACCCTCAGATTTTTCTTGATAAGCATTATGTAACACCATCCTGCACCCCTAGAGAATGCATTATTATATGACCTTTCACAAGCCACACTATTGGTCTCTCTACTGAAACCACACATTCCCAGAATACCTTTAGCCTAACATTATGTTATTTCAACTGGTGTTGTAAAAGCACTTGCAATTATAGCCTTTCACCACTAGAGAGCGCAATTCCGCAAGTAAAGAACAAATGGTCTAGTAGGGAGGGCTTGACGCATACATTGAACCTTGGAGGGTTATAATTCTCTTGTCCCGCCGAGCCTAGGGTGGGTACATAACACATTGTGTTGTGGGGAGGCTGCGCTGCTCCTGCAGCTCCCCCTGTCCATGGGCACTCTGTTGGTGGTGACTCCATTGTCCTGGGGCCACCACAAGCTGAGAACAGTGCTCTGGAAAATGCTCTGCCTCTCAAGGCATTGTGGGGCGATATGCATTTTTGATGAGCGGCGCACCCACTGTGCTGAGGAAAGCCGTGATGCTTCCATTTTGAAGTTGCTTAATGCAGCCATTCGCTGCATTCATCTTTGTTCGGGGGTGTCCAGTCCCACCCGGACACCCAGTCATGCTGCCTTTTTGGAGAGCAGTGCTGGGAGCCCACCCCCAGCTTCCCTTTGCTTTTGGGGTGTCCAGTCCCACTCGGACACCCCTATGCTGGCTTGGAGGGCAGCGTGGGGAGCCCACCATCGGCTGCCCTCAGGTTTGGGGGTGTCTGGTCCCACCTGGACACCCCCATGTGGTTTCTCCTCATTGGGGAACAGCACATGGAGCCTACCCTGGCTGCTCTGGCTGGCTCCCTGCGTGGCCAGCACCTCCAGGTGCTGCCGCAGGAGCCAGCTTTCCATTTGGTGTCTGCCCACTCCTGCAGGCAGACACGTGAAGCTGGCCACCTCGGGGGAGTGTGGCTGCATTCCCACCTCCTCCTCAGCACTGCTGGGGCCCGGGATGAGTTCTGGGGACCCTTTTCACTTCTGTAGGGACCACAACAACGCTCTCTGTCCTCCTCCTCTTCATGGGGTTGGGCGCACATGCCCTGGGCCAGTTGTATGTACCATAGATGAGTGTCCCTGTTGTCCTTGCCTCTGCATGCAGGCCTAGGGCCCAGAACTTTACAACTGGGGCATCTGTACTCCTGGCACAGTTGCACACTTAAAAGAGCCAGCATTCCTAGTCTGCCAGCTCGGATGGATGACTACGACAAGCAGTTGCAATATTCGGAGGCTGACTGATGTAAGACACACGTCACACTGGCCTTTTTATAACCAGAGAGCTGTAGTGTGAAGACAGAGGTCAGCTTAAGTTTCTGTGCAGCACCCGTGCCTGAAAAATATAAATGTTTACTTGTGTAATGTAACTGGTGCTCGTTTAAAGAGCTCTGTTACCTTTGGGTAGAGTTCCTGCTATGCAAGAACTGAAAAAAAGACAACTAAGTGAAGTCATGCCTCAGTCACCACCAACCCATTCTGAAACTGCGAGCAGCCCCCCAACAGCAGCTTATTCATTTACAAATCTGAGAATGCGTCAGATTCCTACTCCACCTCAGGGGAGGCATTAAAGTGGAGCAACGGAGATAAATAACATTAGTTCTCCCCATTTTTCCTCTTTCATTGTGCTGCATTCTACAGCACTCAGAAAGCACCATTAATTATTGTTTCTATGCAGGAAGGTGTCCCTTCATGCACATACACATTCATACCTGCAATGCAAGCACCCTTGCACCATAGTGCATGACAACAATGAGTTGGCGCTCGGCAGCAATTTGAGCGCCAGCGCAGGGGACAAGGACAGGAATGTGTCATATTTTATAGATACGGACCATTCCTGCCCTTTTGTTTTGAGAGATGCAAGATAAAGAAATGGATTCCTAAATGCTCTCTTTTTTTGTTTTATTTTTATAATCAATAACAATCATCATAGTAAGCTGCAGCAGGGCTGTAGCCACAGGGGGCTGCGCGGGACCTGATCAGGCCTTATTGTGCTCTGGCCCCCAAATGAAAGGGCCAGACCTTTGACTTTCTGATATTTAAAAAGAGTTAACTTTCACATCCGAAACACTGCATGTGATCCCCTGCCTCCTCTCTACCTGCATTACCAATTGTGAAACTGAAAGAAGCTTTGATTGTCTCCAGGCAGGGGGAGAGGCCGAGGCAAGGGGCCTGGGCTGAAGTTGTCCGGCGCACTGAATGATGCTAATATGACTCAAGAGTGCCTGGGCTCAGAATGGATAGCTGCAAGTTAGAGCCTTACTACCATTAATGAGGGCACTGTAGCAAGCTGACATGAAGCATGAACATACCATCTTGGCCTCTCCTCAAGCTTATCTGCGCAGGATAGACATACTAAGGGGCATATTTATACTCTGTTTGCGCTGGCTTTGCATCATTATTTTACGCAAATCCAGCGCAAACTTAACTCCATATTTATATTGTGCGCTAGACATCTCTAGCGCCAAAATATTGGAGTTAAAGTCATTTTTTGCGTGTGGAAAACTACCTTGCATCAATGAGATGCAAGTTAGTCTTTCCCGGGCAAAAAATGACTCTAAGGCCCTAGCGTCTTATTTATCCTCCTGTGCAAAAATCACGCACAGGGGAGGAGGGGTCAAAAATGGTGGAAAGCTTGCTTTGCACCATTTTTTAACACCTGGGTCAGGGCAGGTGCTAGGGGACCTGTGGGCCTATTTCCATGGTCGAACACCGTGGAATAAGCCCACAGGTGCCCTTCCCAGGCCCCAAGACACCCACACCAGAGAGACAGTGGAGGATGGGGACTCCATCCTAGGTAAGTACAGGTAAGTATATATTTTTTAAGTGCCATTGGGGGCCCTGAAAGGGGCCCCCTGCATGGCACTGGGTGCAATGGCCCTGCCCGGGGGACCCTGGTCCCCTGTGCTGGCCATTACGGTGGTGTGCATGACTCCTGTCCTTTTTAGGACAGGAGTCATATGGTACGGATGGTTTTGCATCAGAAAATGACTCTAGGCAGGATTGAGTAATTCTTTTTACTCTAACCTGCCTAATGTCATTTTTTGGTGCAAAACCCCATTCTTCCATACCGTCAGCCCCACTCAACTAAGGCAATTTTTTTTTTACGCTAGCCTACCCTTTGCACCATTCCATAAATATGGTGGCCAGCTGGTGCACAGAAGTGGTGCAAGTTGGTGCTAAACTTTTTGGTGCAAAACTGCGTTAGTGCAGTTTTGCCCCAAAAAGTATAATAAATCAGGGCCTAACTGCGGTGGCACGATGGTAGGTAAGTCAGACATGGGCAAAATGGACACATGCTCAGAGCCCACACATTCCTGGGGCCACATTACATCTGATCGAGAGAGTCCCACATCGCCAGTTTTCTGTTTGACATCTATGCTCTTTTGAACAAGACAAATAAAACAAAAGATTGTCACTGATAGTCGCAGCCCAAGCCTCGCATTGATGCTAGAGCGTGGTATGGGTTAACAAGTTGGGCTGGGCATGTGCACTATGCTTCTATTGATATAATTCTGACTGTCCTGACATAAAATGGTGCAGCGGGGCATCCAGGGCCAGCAGAAGGGACTTAGGGGGTCATTCTGACCCTGGCGGTAAAATCCGCCAGGGCCAACGACCGCGGGAGCACCGCCAACAGGCTGGCGGTGCTCCCATGGGCATTCTGACCGCGGCGGTACAGCCGCTGTCAGAAACGGAAAACCGGTGGTGTGCCGCCGGTTTCCCGCTGCCCTGGGGAATCCTCCATGGCGGCGCAGCAAGGCGCCGCCATGGGGATTACAACCCCCATACCGCCATCCTGTTCCTGGCGGTTTTGGCCACCAGGAACAGAATGGCGGTATGGGGTGTTGTGGGGCCCCTGGGGGCCCCTGCAGTGCCCATGCCAATGGCATGGGCACTGCAGGGGCCCCCGTAACAGGGCCCCACAAAGATTTTCAGTGTCTGCCATGCAGACACTGAAAATCGCGACGGGTGCAACTGCACCCGTCGCACCCCTTCCACTCCGCCGGCTCCATTCGGAGCCGGCATCCTCATGGAAGGGTGTTTCCCGCTGGGCTGGCGGGTGGCCTTCTGGCAGTCGCCCGCCAGCCCAGCGGGAAACCCAGAATACCCGCTGCGGTCTTTTGACCGCGCAGTGGTATTCTGGCGGTTCCAGCCAGGCCGGCGGCTTCCGCCGCCGGCCGGGGTCAGAATGACCCCCTTAGTCTGGCTGGTGGGTAGGGGCCCGGGCCTCAGCTCAACATGCTTTACCAGCTTGACCAAGAGCTGCGCATGACATCTCTTAATTCTACACTTTTATCTTGCACGGAACCTCAGTAAACATTCCATTCTTAGTCTGTTGATTGGTGTTAATCTAAAGAGTGATATGGAGGAAGAGGATTTCAGTCTGTGAGTTTGCCTTCTTTCTTAATACTTTAATGCTAAATTCGGAATTAACTGTAATCTCTCTGTCCCAACATATCTCGATTGTTTTTCCATGTTGCCTTTTAAGAAACTTGCTTCACGGCATTGTGCTCCAGTTTGCAGCCCCCTTTGCCAGGGTGAATTCAGACCGGGGTGAAACCATGAGAAGTGAACAACGCTTTTGCAGTTATATTTTTTAAATGTGTAAGAAAAGAAAACCAAGAAGAATACATAACATGCATAACAAGTCAAGAGGCCTGGCTTGTACAGCATATGTACACATTATACCACAGCATGTATACAACCCACAAAATTACAGTGACATTCCTAGAAACACAAGTTAATAAAGACACACAGAAAAACAGAAATATGGGCAACTATGCACACAGACATACAGACACCCTTCTAACAGAACCAGAAACATAAAGGCATTCAGGCACAAAGCCAAACATGTACTGTCTCTAGTCACCAACACCACCCATGCAGACAGACTAACATACACATGCACCCGTGCATACCTGCTAACAGTATGATCAATGTGTGTCCGTGTGACTGCATGTTATGTGCTCTGTTAGTAATCCCTATACAAAGTCAATTCTTTCTGGATCTGGAAGTGGTATTTTTAAACCTTTACTAGTTGCTGTTTTGAAAGAATTACCTACTGCTAAAGAGACGTGCTTGTTTACAGTTAGAGGTCCCGCTGCCCATCCATGGATGTAGATCTCACAAACCCCTAGAGCTAAATTATCTTCTGTTAAAATCTAACAGATGTCGTGGATGGGAGGTGCAGTCTTTGCTGTCAGTGAAAGGTGATTATTCTGCTTCCTGTTGATGAACAAACATACACTCATGCATACAGGAGAACAGACCCACAGGCTCCCATGTGCATAGACCAACACTCATACAGATGCTTGTGCTACAGAGGGGTTTGACATCACCATGTGCTCATCTACTAATGAACATCAAGAAAGTGCAAATGAGCCTGTGCTTGCTGCTGCACATCACGCTATGCCCTCTAATGTACAAGGGGAAGTATCCTACAGGTATCCCACAAGGGCAAGTATCCCACTGTGTACCACTGTGTATCCCTTGCTCTAAATCACCCTGTCCTCCCAGATGCACAACATTCAATGCTCCTGATGTACATCAGCCTGTATTTCCCATCCTGCCAAACACCACCCAGTCCATTGCTGCCTATCATCTTTGAACCTTGTGTTGCATGACATCCCATGTTCCCCTATGCTTCCTTAATACACATAACTTTTGCGCCTTGATGCCTATCAACTGTACTCTTGAATACTCCTGGATACACTCATGTTCCATGTGATTGTGTGAGTAACTGAACTGTTCTGATCTTTATTGGATTTCTGGTACTTGTAGCAGAACCGTTTAAAGGCATGGGCATAGTGGGAAATTGCCTAAAACACCTAGGGGCATATTTATACTCTGTTTGCGCCGGATTTACGTTGTTTTTTTTTACGCAAATCCGAAGCAAAACTAACTCCATATTTATACTTTGGCGTTAGACCCGTCTAGCGCCAAAGATCCTGGAGTTTGCGTAATTTTTTAGCGTGGACACCTTCCTTGCGTTAATGATATGCAAGGTAGGCGTTCCCGTCTAAAAAATGACTCTGAGGCATGTGCACCGTATTTACACTCCCGGGCAAAAATGACGCCCGGGAGTGGGCGGGTCAAAAAAAATGACGTCCAGCCGCTTTAGTGTCATTTTTTAACGCCTGGTCAGGGCAGGCGTTAAGGGACCCGTGGGCTCGGAAGGAGCCCAGAGGTGCCCTCCCATGCCCCCAGGGACACCCCCTGCCACCCTTGCACACCCCAGGAGGACGCCCAAGGATGGAGGGACCCATCCCAGGGAACTTAAGGTAAGTTCAGGTAAGTATTTTTTTCTTTTTTTTTTGGGTGGCTTAGGGGGGCCTGATTTGTGCCCCCCTACATGCCACTATGCCCAATGACCATGCCCAGGGGACATAAGTCCCCTGGGCATGGCCATTGGGCAAGGGGGCATGACTCCTGTCTTTGCTAAGACAGGAGTCATTTCAATGGGGGTTGGGAGTAAAAAAAAATGGCGCTAATCGGGTTGAGGCGAAAATTTTGCCTCAGCCTGACTTGCCCCATTTTTTGGCGCCCAAGCTCCATTTTCCCCTACGCCGGCGCTGCCTGGTGTAAGTAATTTTTTTTGACGCACACCAGGCAGCTCCGCCGGCTAACGTCATTCCATGAATAAGGCGCCCGCATGGCGCTTTGGAATGGCGTTAGCCGGCGTTACATTTTTTGACGCACAACTGCGTTGGCGCAGTTGTGCGCCAAAAAGTATAAATACGGCCCCTAACATCCAACTGCCCCACTGCTAAAGTGATCAAGATAGCCAGAAGGACTGCAATAAAAACTTTGTACATAAAAATGCTCTCAGGCATTTTATGACAATTAAATAAAAGAATAAACTTTCTGTCTCTTTCCATCATCACCTCACCTCTTCTGTCTCATCACTTTCTCTTTACCTCTCTAACAATCTCTACAACTTTCTGTACATACCACAGTTCTCACTGTATTTGAACTCTCCACATCACCTAGATTTACCCAACCTCTCTATCAATACACCTCTGCAACCTCCACATCTGTCTACCTCTCTTTCATGACCTCACTTCTGTCTATCTATCAATCTCTATCCCTACTTCTAGATCTTTACCTCTTTACCCCTCTATCTTATGCAACTCGATATCTCAACCAGCTCTCTGCAGGTACTGTTCTGTTCCTATCTCACATCCTGTGTCTATCCTCCATTTACTTGAAGTCTCTCTCAACCGTATCGTTCTCTATACCTAGACTCACTCTTAATCCACTTACTTTCTCAGCCCTCTGACTCTACATAATTTCTGTCTCACACTTCTCACCATCTCATCTATCTATCTCTATATAAATATCCACTTTCACTACCAAACCTCACAGTTTGATACCCACCTCCACCTCTTCTCTTTTTTCCTAGCCCTGCTCCCTCTATATTCTTTCTCAATACTTTTCCTTCTCTTTTTTCTGTATCAGCATCTCCTCTCTGCCTCATCTCTCTCTGCATCTTCTCTCTTTTTCAGTTCACCCTCCCTACCTCACCTCACTCTCTCAACCGCACGTTGTACATTTCTATAGCACACATCTCTGTCTCTGCCTCTTTTGTATCACAGAACACACTCTATTTCTCACCCTCTGCTTCTCTCACTATCACTGTATAAACCTCACCTCACTTCTGTGCCTCACCTATGTGTTCCTACTTTACATCTTTTATCTCAAAACCTCATTTCACTGTCTACCCTTCACACTTTTCCGTTCTTCCATCCTCTCTCTCGCTCTCTCTCTCTCTCTCTCTCTCTCTGCTCTCTTTACCTGGCCATCTTTTCAAATACCTCTTAACATTTTGCCTCTCTCTTTTTCTCACTGCTCTCTTTACCTTGCATCTCTTTATACATCTCTCACTACCTCATCTATTATTTACCTTTATCTCTCTTTCTGCATGTATGTGAAACTCATCTTTATTTTTTCCTTCAGTCACTCTCTGTCATCCCTTCTTTTAAGCCACCCCTCTGGCTCGCTCCAATTTCCCCTTTCCTTTTTACTATTTCTCTCTAGTTACTCCTTTACCTCGCTGTAAAACCATGCCTATCGCTCTACCTCTCATTCTGTACATTCTGTACCCACCTCTTTTTGGGAAACATCACTAGCAACGCAGTCAATGCAACGCTATGCATTGACCACGCTGCCGTTACACGCATATGTGTTTACTACGCATGCATTTAGCATGCATGCCTTTACCACGCAAATGCATGGTAACAGCAGAGAAAGCAGTCTGGGCGGAACAGGAAGTAGTAGCGACCAGAGGAAAGAGAAGTAAGTGGGGCCAGGCTTTGGGGATGGGGGGAGTTGGTGTAGTTTTTATGTCAGGGTCAGAGGGTCGGGTAGTTTTTAGGACAGGGTACGGAAGGTTTAAGGGTTCAGGTCGGTGTAGTTTTTAGGACAGGGTAGCTTTTAAGGGTTGGGGGGGCAGGGATTGGGGTAGGTTTTAGGACAGGGAAGGGTAGGGTTTAGGGTGGGGGAACAGGGTAGTTTTTGGGCCAGGGTGGGGTAGTTTTTAGGACAGGGCAGTAGGTTTTCGGGTTTAAGGGGGGGTCGGGTTGTTTTTAGGACAGGGCAGGGTAGCTTTTAGGGTTTAGGGTTAGGGAGGGGTAGTTTTAGGACAGGGCAGGGTAGGTATTAGGGTTTAAGGCTGGGGTGGGGTAGATTTTAGGACCGGGCAGAGTAGGTTTTATGATAGTGTAAGATTTAAGGTTTAGGGTAGGGGGTCAGGGTGATTTTTAGGACAGGGTGGGGTAGGTTCTAGGTCAGGGCAGGGTAGCTTTTAGGGTTTAGAGCAAAGGCAGAGCTCGGGGTAGTTTTGAGGAGAGGGTGGGATAGGTTTTAGGGTTCAGGGTGGGGACGGGGGTTTGGGGTAGTTTTTAGGACAGGGTAAGGTTGAGGGTTTAGGGCGGGGTTGGGGTAGTTTTGTGGACATGGCAGGGTAGGTTTTATGACAGGGCAGGTTTTAGGGTTGAGGGCAGGGTATTGGGGTACATTTTAGGACAGAGTAGGGTAGGTTTTAGGACAGGGCAGGGTAGCTTTTAGAGTACAGGGCAGGGGGTTGGGGTAGTTTTTAGGACAGGGTGGGGTAGGTTTTAGGGTTTAGGGTGGAGGCGGGAGGTGGGATAGATTTTAGGGCTGGGTAGGTTTTCAGATTTAGGGCAAGGATCAGGCTAGTTTTTAGGACAGGATGGGGTAATTTTCAGGACAGGGTAGGCTTTAGGGTTTAGGGTAGGGTCAGGGTAGTTTTTAGGACAGGGCGAGGTAGCTTTTAGGGTTTAAGGCACGATAGGAGTTGTTTTAGGACAGGGAAGAGAAGGTTTTAGAGCTTATGGCAGGGGCCCGGGTAGCTTTTAGGACAGGGTGGGGTAGCTTTTAGGACAAGGTAGATTTTAAGCTTGAGGGCAGGGTGTTTGGGTATATTTTAGGTCAGTGGGTTAGGTTTTAGGACAGGGCAGGGTAGCTTTTAGGGTTCAGGGCAGGGGGATGGGGTAGGTTTAGGACAGGGCGGGGTAGGTTTTAGGACAGGGCATGGTCGCTGTTAGAGTTTAGAGTGGGGGGTCAGGGTAGTTTTTAGGACAGGGTTGGGTAGGTTTTAGATTACAGGGCAGGGGTCGGGGTAGTTTTTAGGACAGGGAGTGGTAGTTTTTAGGACAGGGTAGGTTTTATGGTTTAGGGCAGAGGGTTGGTGTAGTTTTTAGGACAGGGCAGAGTATCTTTCAGGGTTTAGTGTGGGGTAGTTTTTAGGACAGGGCAGGGTAGGTTTTAGGGTTTAGTGTGGGGGTTGCATTGATTTGAGGACAAGGTGGGGTAGGTTTTAGGACAGGGTAGGTTTTAGGGATTAGGGTGGGGGGTCGGGATAGTTTTTAGGACAGAGCGGGGTAGGTTTTAGGACAGGATAGGTTAGCTTTTAGGGCTTAGGGTGAAGGTGGGGGTTGGAGTTGTTTTCAGGGCAGGACAGGGTAGGTTTTAGGGTTCAGGATAGGGACGGAGGGTCGGGGTACTTTTTAGGACAGGATGGGGTAATTTTCAGGACAGGGTAGGTTTTAGGGTTTAGGGTAGGGGCAGGGTAGTTTTTAGGACAGGGTAGGTTTTTGGTTTAGGGTGGGGGTCGGGCTAGTTTTTAGGACAGGGCGGGGTAGGTTTTAGGACAGGGTAGGTTAGCTTTTAGGGTTTAGGGCAAAGGTGGGGGTAGTTTTTAGGACAGGACGGGGTAGGTTTTAGGGTTCAGGATGGGGACGGAGGGTCGGGGTACTTTTTAGGACAGGATGGGGTAATTTTTAGAATAGGGTAGGTTTTAGACGAGGTTGTTGTAGAGACCGCGTTGTAAAGGTATGAGTGATATACGCATGTGTTGTTCAATCATACATCCCCTTTTTTACCTGTATGCATCTTTCTGGCTTTCTGGCTACCCAGCCTTTCGCTTTTTACCTTATATTTCTCTCTACCTCTCCTTCTCCCTCTACTTTGCCCCTCTCACTACGCCGTTCTTCTTACACTATCTTTTTCCTCTTTTCCACCCCCTGTTAGTTTTTCCTACTCACCAGAGTTGGAGGTCACTGTCTAGCTAAAAAAAAGTAACACAGAGAAAGAGGACAGGAAGCAAAGAGATTTAAGGAGAATATTATCAGATTTCATTTAATGGAATAGGGAAAATACTCATAGCAGTTCTGTGATATAATCTGTTGCAGTCAATTGAGGAGTTGTATTTAATTGAGATTATGTATAGCTAGCATGTCTTGTGCATGTATAGCTAGCATGTCTTGTGCATGTCTTATTTTAACAGTGTTCACTAGTCCCCTAAGTATCCTCCACATCAACATTTAGGATACTCTGTCTGCCGTTTTACAAGTTTCATAGGATAGAATGGAACTTGTAATACGGCGGACCAGCTATCCCATCTGCCAAGGTCGTAATCAGGCCCTTAATGTGTGTTTCCTATAACGAGGGGAAGATGTTGTTATGTGAATTTCATGCAAAATGTTATTGTGAGAAAAAAATGGTAAAATTCAAGCACAAAAAAATATGCTTTTATCAATGCTTGTTAAAGCTTTTTGTAATATTTAGATGTTGGGCTCCTGGCACCATCAGATTTTGGCTGTGTTTTCATACCTCCTTTTCTGCAAATTAACATATCAATTAGTATATTTTGGTATCATCAGGCTTTGAGTTAGTTGAAATGGGTATTAAATTCTGTTTTTTCCAGAGGTAGCCCCAAAATATTGCTTGCCTGTGGCACAGAAAATCCTTAAAATGGCTCTAAGGTCTGTGGCGCAGCCACCAGCAGCTGACTGCAATGTGGAGTGAAGGAGAAATCAGAATATTTTACAACCTCCTTAAAAAAAAGCTTCCTTTTAAACAATGCATTTCAAATACATTGTTGGAGAATACACCATTTAGTCCCAGTTATAAAGTTAGAGTTCAAGCACTAGGCTGTCTTGAATTCCCTGTAAATCTATAAAGAATTAGAATCTGCATGCGTTTCTGAAGTTGGTAGGTCGGTTTAAGTGTTCCCCATGCTCTAAGTCTGATTGAATTCCACCCTTTTGTCGCCAGCTCAGTTTTAGGTATTTCCTCTGCTTTTTGTTTACTTTCAGCCCTCTCCAGTCTTACTTCTAGTTTAGTTTCCCCCTCCTTCCTTTCATTTACTTTGGGATCCCTCTTTGCCTTTAGCACATTTTCAGGGTTCTTGCTTCTTTTCCTCTACAGAGCAGGGACTCTTATTCCGTAAAGCAGCAATCCTGGGTCAGATAAGTAGGGCCACCACAAAGATCACTTTCTGCCGCAGATTCAAGTTGCACATTTATAAACTAATGGGAGGTACTGTGAACCATGGTAAGTGATGTGATAAAGGAAAAAAAGGTGGCAAAGCACTTGTAGGAAAAATGTGAACATAAGGAAAGGAAGAAGCTTAAGGACTGAATGAGAGCGATAGAAAGGGGGAGGCAAGAGAAAGCGAAAAGGATAGAGGGTCTGGTGCTAGATTTTTTAATCAACTATTGCCCTTTTGGTAAAGCAGTTTTCTTGAGCACCTCAAGTGGTCTGTGATTTTCAGGTCCTGGTGTTGAATCCCTGCAGGGTTACTTCATTCTTTCAGCTTTTGGAGGTTGATAATTTGAGTATTATTAAATTAGGTGAAAGTAACACCTCTTTTTCACAATCCTCCTAAACTACATTCTGGGGTATTAGGCCCTATACATTAAAATGTTTTTTTATCTGTGAGTGGGTCCTAGTGTGGTAGCTCAATGCAGTAATATGTCTACTATTAGAGCATTTGTCTAGCTCTATGGTCATATTCCAGTGGGTCTACTCTATCTTTCAGTAGGTTGGAGTAAAATGTGCCTCATTTTCTTTGCTGAAATTAAACAAAATTATGCAAAATGCTGATACAGAATTTTGTGCTGTTTTTAACATTATGGGCGTGATTACAACTTTGGAGGAGGTGTTAATCCGTCCCAAATGTGACGGATATACCACCAGCCGTATTATGAGTTCCATAGGATATAATGGACTTGTAATACGGCTGGTGGTACATCGGTCACTTTACCGTCACTTTTGGGACGGATTAACACCTCCTCCAAAGTTGTAATCAGGCCCCAAGGCCCATAGTTATACTTTTTTAGCGCCACATTTGCGTCGTTTTTTTTACGCAAAATCAGTGCAAACTTACAAATTGCAATTGAATTTTGGAAGTTTGCACTGTTTTGCGTCAAAAAAATGACGCAAATGCGGCGCTAAAAAAGTATAAATATGGGCCTAAATCCGTCCTTAAATTCATTTTAATTGTGAGGGTCCAACACTTACAAATGTTTAATTAGTTTACGTTGTTCCAGTGCTTCTACAAACAAACGTTTACATAAAAGAAATCTGAATTACACATCATGCTATAATACTCTACACGTAGGCACTTTGTATTAGAAGTGTAACACCTAATGCAGGAAATTATGTGCAATTACTGTGTTCTAAACTAAATTTTGCCAGGGCATAGCCTTTATCTATCTCAAGTCTATAAATTGAGTACCCCTGAGTTTTTTAACAGTACCCCTTGTCATCAGCCTCAAGAGACAGCCTTGGGAGCGGGTGCACACTTCATAAAGCAGATTTTTCCACACTGTCCTTGTTGAGATACTCCATTCACAAGTTCTGACAAAGAGATGACTCACTTCATGGGAGTTCATGCAGTGCATCATTAGAATTTTTCCCATTTTACTCTAATTGTCTAAATTTGTGTAGAACTGCTTCTGCATCAGACCCTCAGAGTGAGAAGAAACAAACTGCTTGTGTGAATGGCTGGCAGCCTGTGCTCAGCCTATCACACAAGCATTATTTCTGTTATATAGATCGCTGACATCACAAAGATCCATTTTGAGGGACCCTCAAAATGTCCTGTAAAACTGTCTTTAAACCTTATTCAGTTTTGTGTAATGTGTTTAAGTTGTAAATAAGAGTGGGTGCTAATTATTTTTAGCAATCTTTCAGAATATTACCAGCCCATTGTTAAAGTCTCTTTACATTATCTTCAGTTTTGAATAACGTGTCTTAAAATGTACAATTTGTCACCCATTTCCTCCAATCACTTTTGGGGATCATGCTGTAGCCAAATATTCGAAATACAAATAAACAAAATAAAGTAAACTGCCTATCTTCAAATATCATCAACATTAAAGACTTTTTTCAAACATATAATGTAGATAAAAACTATTAATTTCCACTCTGATCCACCACTGTTCATTTTGTGGGGCCAGGCCCTCAAAGCTCATACTTCTTGCGACGGCCCTGAGCATCGTTAAGTTTACTAGCTTCCAATTCAGATGTTTTGCTGGAGTCTCAAGCTCTTTTTAGAACTTCTTATTGCTGAAAAAAGTGTAATTTCTGTTTTTTTAACTATAAAATGCAATGCATTGCTTTTTTTTACTCATGGGAATCTTAGGCCCTGTTTATACTTTTTTTGCGCGTATTACCGTCATTTATTGACGCAAAAACAGCTTAAATTTACAAAATACAATTGTGGCACGTATTTATACTTTATTAGCACGCATTTGCGTCGTTTTTTTACGCAAAATCGGCGCAAACTTACAAAATACAATTGTATTTTGTAAGTTTGCACTGCTTTTGCGTCAAAAAACAGCGCAAATGCAGCGCTAAAAAAGTATGAATATGGGCCGGTATTTTGTAAGTTTGCACCACTTTTGCGTCAAAAAATGACAGTAATGCAGCGCAACAAAAGTATAAATCAGGGCCTTAGTGTTACGTATTTGGTCACTGGCTAGCCGACTGAAAGCATATAAATGCCATACATAAGTGATCTGAAAACTTAGCTATGTATTCAAAACGAATCTCTTCGGTAAGCATAGATCCATAGAAATTTTTCATTATAGCAGCATTTTTTTCATTAAAGTCATGTTTGACTGCATTGTTAATCATAAAAAGGTTTAAATGCGTCCTTCCCATTAACAAAACGTATATTTTAAAGCAAAAATGAAACCTACCAAGGAATCCCCTGACAGAAATGAAAATACACCCTCTTTCAACCCTAAAGACAGTTTACAAATATATTCCTCTTTTTTTGACTCACCTTCACTTTTTTGAGACAGTCCTGCCATCTGGTGGTTGTTTTTTCAAATGACAGTTGGCAAACTGCTGATCAAAAGTTTTACTGACAGACAAATTGCCAAATAGACTTATGAACTCTCACTAAAAGAATAGCAGGAAAGCACTGATGGAAGCTTTAGCATTATATATTATTAAAGGGAGATATGGAAAATGTGCTTTACTTCAATCACGGGATCTGAATTGGGGTTTCAGGTTTGGTAAACTGTAAAACATCATGTAACCTTTAGGAAATAACTTAGGGACATATTAAAGAGCCCCTAGCACCACCTGAGCATCACTTTTCGTGACCACTTATTGTGGCTTAACACCACCTTGTAAATACGGCCCCTTCACATGCAGCACTTTGCATGGAAGGGGTGTTAAATGGGTGTTGCTGTGGGCGTGCCACAGCAACATCCATTACATTTTGACGCTGCCTCAGATTCACAAGTTTTCATAAACCTGAGGCAGCGCCAGTGGTGGCACAACAAGGAGAAATGTTTTCATTTCTCCTCGTTTTTTGCTCTTTCTATGTGTGTTGCATTTTGCAGCACACATAGAAAGAACACATTGTCATTTAAGATTGTTTTTGGGCAGGAAGGTGTTTCTTCCTACACAAAAAAAATCTCCCAGTCAACAAAGCCATCCTTGCACTACGGTGCTAGGGGGGGTGCGTTTGCGCACGGCAGCAAATTTAGTGCCAGTACAGGGGGAAACACAGGGGTGTGCCATATTCTAGTAAATAGGACGCATCCCTGTGTTTTGAAAATTACGGTGCATGGCACTGTCAAATTTGGTGCAGCGCAGTGCACCGTCATTTTCCCTTAAATCTGGGCCTTAATATCTAAACCAGGTCAGTAATAACGCAATTGTTTGTATTTTTAAATGAGTATGAAGTGTGATGATGGAAGAACAGTGACAGTCGCATCTTTAAAAGTTACAAAAATGTACAATATAAAAACATATGGGGCTGTATTTGCAAACATATTTTCAGCCGTAAACACATGTTTATTTCCAGGAAAAAAACGAATTTACACCTGAATTCACAAACTGATTTCTGGTAGGTGTTCATGGATTTACTACCAAAGGTTTATCCACCACAAATGTAGAACAAGGATTGGCAAAGCCAATAGGTCTTGCCAGTGGAAGAGCTGTTGACTTTGCCAATGTCTTTTATCCATGTTGAACAGGATGCACGGCTGCTGTGCAGCGTGGATGACAGAAAAATTGGTATGCCGCATCATAGCGCTTTTTTCATATCACTATAATGCAGCACAGCTTTATTTTTTTTAATAACTTTCATATCATGCAACAGGGCTAAGGGGCATATTTATGAGCCCCTTACTCCACCTTGAGCTACATCAACGTAATTTGTTTTACTCTAATGTGGCGTTAGTTTGTCAAAAACGTGTAGCCATATTTACAAAGAAACACAATGCACAGGCACGCATTGCACCACTTTCTAAACCCTTGCGCCATATTATGCCTGTGCCAGGCATAATGTATGCAAGGGCGGAGTTCCGGTGGCAGGAGGACCTGAAAAGTGGGCGAGTGGGATCTATGAGATTCCACGGCACCATTGCTAGCGTAATTTATAATGCCTGCCTAAGGCAGGCGTTAAATTGACGCTCCCATTGTTTTCAATCGGCGTCCTTTCACTTTGTAGGATTAGTGTCAACATTTCTGCCGCTAATCCTGCAAAGCATCAAACTAGCATTAAAACATGCACCTTGGTACACCATATTTTCATAAATATGGCCATAAAAGTTATGGCAAAAGCGCTCTGACACCTGGATTGAAGGTGGAAAAGCAGCACCAACAACAGAGACAGACGGGATAAAGCAACACAACCAACGTGTCGGTGGGGAAGGGCTAAAAAACAGTTGTGTGTGAGATATAAAGAAACACAAATAACGGTGGGTGGTGGTGGGATAAAGAAACATGAACAACATTTAAGAACTATGAATGTGCGAGTGGTGAGGATTGAAGAAACGCAGACAAGAGAAACAGTACCTGAATCACAGTGTAATCGGCGACGGGACAATGATTAAGGTGAATAACCTGTGCTTGGTCCCTGGTCCACAGAACAGAAAGTGATGCTGAGGCACACGTAGGCCAAATAGGAAGCAGCAAAGAAGAATTACAGCTAAGCCAAATAATAATAAACAATAAGCAGGCTGCAATCCCCTTATTGTACACAATAGTGTCTCACAAGCGAGAGCACAGGCTGTTCACATGGGCTTGATCCTAAAAACAGAGAGCAACAAGTGCGAGATGAATTGTCAATTGTAATGAGTGGATTGCTCCTGAGAGGGAAGAGCTTAGTCAGACCTAAGGCCTTAGTTTCTGTTGTTCTTGATCTGGCTGATCAGAGACCTAAAGGGTTCATGAATACCAAAATGTGAATATTGTGAATAAGTGTGGCTTCCTGAAACTGACTATCTTGTAGAACAAACTGTGGCTTCCTGTCTGTCATGTAAAGCTATTGGGTCACATCGCTCCCCAGCCCTATCATTTCACAAGAGTCACCCAATGGCCTATGGCTCTGCAGTAGAATAGATTTTGCCAGCTTTCTAGATGGGCAGTATCTCATAGTGGATGTTGACGTTCATGCAATCCACTGCAGCAGAAGATGTGTTTCCAAAAAAAAAAAAATGTTTGCAATACATGGGTTTCCCCACAAAGTTCACACAATGTACCTTCATTTCAAAGTCAATGAATGGTAGAGATCGTAAAATAAAAGCCACAATGGCCTTTGGCTAATGGAGCAATTTAATCGTTAATGCACTCGCTAAACAAAGTAATTGGCATATAACAATTTAGAGAAAGATAACTTGAAGTGGGCTCTGAAAATATTCTTGAGGGAATACCATAAAAAAATCACACACTCTCACAAGGTGTACACCTGATGCTTGGAGAGCAGTGCCTTGATGCCATTCAGTGTTCTCCTACGTGGACCCCAAATGCTTTGTAATGGCTGGTGGCGTGTTAGGAGTCTCTAGTTGGCAGTCAGTTTGCACCCTGTCCAGGTAAGGACCCTCACTTTAGTCAGAGTAAGGAAGATACACAGCTCAGATAACCCCTACTCACCCACTTGGCAGCTAGGCACAAGCAGTCAGTCCTATCTCAGAGGCAATGTGTAAAGTATTTGTACAAATACACACAGAAAACACCACTAAAGGACTCCACACCAGTTTAGAAAAATTGCCAATATGTACCTAAATCAAACAAGACAAACCAACAAAACCGTAACCTACCCAAGCAAAGAAATGAATTATTAAAATAAAAAGAGTCTTAATCCACAGAACTCAGTGGATGTATTGTTTTAACACAAAGTACAAGTTATGCCTCAAAAAAAATAAAGCCGCACGGGCAAGCGTGTTTCGGAAAAGCAAGAGATGTGTCAATTGCTTACTCTCAAGTGAGGCTGTGTGGGTCGATTCTTTCTCCGCTGGGTGACCAATGCGTCAATTCTTTTCTTGCAGAGAAGGGATGTGTTGATTTCCAGAAAAGCAGCCACAGGACTGTGATGCTGAAGATTTTTACACCCAGGGTCAATGCATGAAAAATTCTGACATGCTGTGTGGAGAGTCCACGTTGAGAATAGGCACTACGCTCATTCTCCAGCCGCAAGGCTGGTGCTGCATCAAATTTTCAGCTGTGGGACAGGTGCTGCATCAATATTCCTGTTGGGCACACAGTGGTGCATGGATTTTCCCCGCAGGTTACCAGCTTTCACTTCTAATGGCCCAGGGACTGAATTTGGTACCACTTTGCAAGTCAGGGCTCGCAGCACTGTCAAATGATTTTTTTTTATTTCCTTGAGACTTCAGAACAGGGGGCAAGCTCAGTCCAAGTCCTTGCAGAAACTTCACAAGCAGGTTTTCAGAAAGCAAAGTCCAGTCCATTCCCTCTTCAAGCTTAAGCAGCAGAACCAGGCCGGCACAGTAAAGCAACAGGCAGAGTGGCAGGTCCTCCTCAACCATCAAGCTCTTTTCCTTGACAGAGGTTCCTCTTGATCCAGAAGGAATCTGAAAGTCTGAGGTATGGGGTCCACTACTTATGCTTATTTCTGTCTTTGAAGTAGGCAAACTTCAAAGGAGAGTCTTTGTAGTGCACAAGACCCTGCCTCTTCTTTGCCTTGCCCCAGACACACACTTGTGGGTTGGAGACTGTATTGTGTGAGGACAGGCACAGACCTTTCAAGTGCAGGTGTCAGCTCCTCCCTCCAATTCTAGTCTGTCTAGAGTAAATTAACAAACAGCTCAACTTTCAGTCAGACCCAGATGTGTATTGAGCATCCAGGCAGAGGCCCATTTTCTAAAAGTGGCATTTTCAAACAGAAAATCTAAAAAGCAACTTCACCAAAAGATGTATTTTTCATTTGTGAATTTAAAGCCCCCAAACTACAGATCTCTATCTGCTTCCAATAGGAAACTGCACTTAAAATATATTTAAAGGCAATCACCATGTTAAACTATGGGAGAGATAGGGCATGTCATAGTGACAATCGAAATTGTCAGTATTTCACTATCAGGACATGTAAAACACAACAGTACATGTGCTACCTTTTACATACATTGCATCCTGCCCTAAGGTCTGCTTTGGACCTACTTTATGGGTGACTTACATGTAGTAAAAGGTAAGGTTTGAGACTGGCCAGTGGGTACACTGGCCAGGCTGAACTTGCAATGAAAAACTGCACACACATACACTGCAGAGGCACGTCTGAGACATGTTTACAGGTCTACTCATGTGGGTGGCACAATCAGTGCTTCAGGCCCACTAGTAGCATTTGATATACAGGTCCTGGGCACACATAGTGCACTTTATTAGGGACCTACCAGTAAATCAAATATGCCAATCATGGAAAACGAATTACCAATATCTTTTAGACAGAAAGCACTTGCACTTTAGCACTAGTTAGCAGTGGTAAAGTGCCTAGAGTGTCAGAACTAGTGAAACAAATTACAGCACAGGATCCAAAAACAGGAGGTCAGAAGCAAAATAAAGTATAGGGAAACCACGCTAAGAGCTGCCAGGTCTAACATGCCACAATGATAAGAAACTAAGCAAACCTGCAAATAAGCTGCAGGCGGCCAAAATGCAGACAAAAGAGTGGGGGACATTGTATTGGTAAGTTACAAGATACATGGAAGTAAGTTCAAGCCCATGTTTGATCCCATGCTGAGGGTAGTAATTCAAGTAAGATGTACTTTGGTGTCAGCGCATCGAAGAGGTACTACAATAGCTTGCAAAATGTCATTGTTTAAGAAACTGCAAGTAAGTTCACGGATGGGCAATAAGCTATCCCTAGAGTGCTTCAGTGACTCATCAATGTCATCTCAAGTAATCAGGAGATGAGTGAAAGTTCAACAACTGTGGAAGCACACATTTTTGCCAATCTCAATTTCAAAGTACCATTTATTTGTTCTGCAAGTCCTGAAGCTTCTGGACGGTAGCTACTATGAAGCTTCTGCTCAATGTTTAAAGCTGAGCATAGCAACTTAATCACCTCATTGTTGACGTGAATTCCTCTATCTGATTCTAAAGAGACCGGAAAACTGAAAAATTGAATTAACTCCCTAAGCAGTAGCTTTGCTACTGTGAGACTGTCATTTCTCCTTGTAGGGTAATCCTCAATCTAATGACTGAAAATGCACACAATCACCAACACATATTTCAAACCAGCACATGTAGGCATCTCAATGAAATCCATTTTCATTCTTCTGAATGGTCCTCCAGCCATGCCAATATATCCCATTTTGACAACTGTTCCTTTGCCCACGTTTATCTGCTGGCAGATGACACATCTGTGGCAAACTGCTTTGGCAACCTGTCTAAATTTTGGATCGAACCAAAATTGCTTGAATAACCTGACCATGGCATCTCTCCCCACATGAGCTTGCCCATGATAGTATCTGGCTGTCTGAGTTAGTAAACTGTCAGGCAGTACTACCTTCCCTTCTCCCGATACCCAAACGTCATCATCCCTTTGGACACTCTTCTGTTATAACCAATCTCTACGCTCATCTTTCCCAACATTGTCCTGAAGAGTTTTTAATTCCTCCAAATGATCAATACCATGCATTGCATAATTTGCATTGATCTCATCATTTTCAGATAACAATTCCCATTCTCTTTTGAAGGGTATACCGTTCAATGTGAAAAAATTTGTGACTTGATCTGCATATGCATTTCTCAATGACACGTAATCTTGTGATCTTTGATGTGCACTGCATTTCACCACAGCAATATTTGTAGGCATTTGAATCACTTTTAACAAATCATGAATTATTTCACCATTGCTTATTGGTGAATCAGAAGAAGTCAGGAAACCTCTCTGTGACCACAATTTGCCAAAGTCATGCACAATGCCGAATCCATATTGACTATTTGTGTAAATAGTCACTTTCAATTGAGTTGAAATGTGGCATGCTCTATTAAGAGCCACTAGTTCTGCCACTTGTGTAGAAAATACTCCTTGAAGCCATGAAGCTTCCAGTATGCCATTGATGGTACATAGTGCATATCCTGCTCTTAATGTGCCCACATTATCTCTCAGGCAGGAACCATCAACAAAAATAATGTGGTCATTTTCTTCCAGGCAAGTATCTCTAATATCTGCATGGGGTTTTGTGCATATTTCTGTAATCTCCAGACGATAATGTTTAGTATCATCCAATTTATCAAGGTTTGCTTCCTCATTTGGAAGTAAAGTTGCTAGGTTAAGCATTGTAAATCTCTTAATGCTTACACTTGGAGACCCCAAGATTGCTGTCTCCTATCTGGTCAGCCTTGAGCTACTCAGATATTGTGTTTTAGACCTGGTAAGCAAAATCTCAATAGAAAGTGGTACCATTATAGCAAGGGGATAACTCATCACTATACTCTCGCTGTGAATGAGGCTCTGCTCAACTGCTGCAACGGACCGGAAACAGCTGAGTAAAGCTGCTTCGACCTGAAAAATATGCCACCGAGCGATTCACATCACCATGAGTCTGAGTCAAAACAGACAAAGAACATGACAAAACACAGAAATTTTGTAGTGTAGTCAGGCATACCCAGTTCAGGAGCTTGACACAAACTCTCTTTCAAATCAGTAAATGTTCTCATACAATCCTCATTCAGCACTATAAGATCGGAAACATACTTATGAGTCAGCTTCTGTAAGGGCTTTGAAAGAACTGAAAAATTCAGGATCCATTGGCGACAATAACCCACCATTCCCAAGAACATCCTCACATCTTTCTGAGTAGTTGGTGCAGGCATTTGCTAAATAGTTCCATCTCACTCTCTAGAAATCTTCCTAGTTCTGTTCTCAATCAAATTTCACCTCTTTCTGACAGTACTTCAATTAAGAAAGGGACAAGCTGGGGGTCATTATGACCCCGGCAGACGGCGTTAATATGGAGAAAAGTACTGCCAACAGGCTGGTGGTACTTTTCTCCTTATGAAGACATTGGCGGTTTGGCTAAAGCCAAACCGCCAATGTACCACACCGACGGCCACAGCGGTAATGACCGCCGGGCTGGAGACTTCACTCTCCAGGCCGGCGGCCATCACTTGGCTGCCTGCGGGATTATGACCCCGCCTACCGCCATGGTTTAGGTGGCAACCTTACGAACACGAAAACCATGGAGGTAGGCACTATCAGTGACAGGGAATCTCTTCCCTGTCACAGATAGAGGTCTTCCCCTACCCTCCCCAGGTTTCCCCCAACCCCCTTCTCCTCTGGACCCCCCTTCCTACACGCACCTTCATTCGCACACGAACACACGCATGCACACACTCATTCCCACATTCATCCACGCATGCATATATCCATTCACACACACATCCACACTCACTTATGTACATACAAGCACACACGCATTCACACAAAACAACATACACGCACTCACACATCCATACATGCACACACATACAACACACAACACATACCAGCAGACACCCACGCACACACATTCACACACACACACACCCACACACACACACACAACACCCCCCTCCCCTGTCGAAGCACCCGACTAACCTGTTGTGGGGTGGTCCTCTGGCAGGAGACGGGATGGGGCACTGCTGCCAGCAGCAGTGACCGCCAGCAGAATACTGCCAGGCCACATCATGTGTCATGATACGGTCTGCTGCAGTCTACTGGCATGGCGCTGCTGCTGGCAGCAGACCACTTTACTGCCATCTGCTGGCATGGCCACAGCCAGATTTCCGCCATCCTTCTGGCAGAAATCCGGCTGTGGTCATAATCTGGCTGATGGGTGGTAGCTGCGGCAACTGACTTTTGGATGGCCGTCACTGCTACGTAAGGAGGTTTTTACCACCAGGGTCAAAATGACCCCCGTTATGTCCATTGTCTCCCAGGAAATTCAACATTGCAATCGCATCATATTTACACCCTTCTTTTGAATTGGACGCAATTAACAGATCATCAATGTATTGCACCAATGTTGACCGATAAGACCCTCATGGAATTCTACACCAACAGTAAACTTTGTTCAGGAATTTAAAACAAAAGAGATATCTGCTGTCCTCAAGAAGAGGCATGGGAAAGAATACTTGACCTAAGTCCACCACAGTGAACCATTCAGCATCACATGGGATCTGAAACATAATCACAGATGGATTTGGCACAACTGAGCAACACTTGACCACTATGTCATTTATTTTTCTCAAATATTGCACAAGTCGAAGTTTTCCACAGGGCTTGTGCAGTCCCATTATTGGTGAATTACACAGGCTGCTCAACACTTCTTTCAGACTTTCTTTCTCCACACACTCTCCTATCAATGCTCTCACTCCCTCAATTACACCTTTTGCCATCAGGTATTGTGGAGTCTGAGGGAAAGCTACATTGGGCTTCATTACAACTGTAACTGGCTCTACTTTTATCAACCCAATGTCTTTTCCTGAAAGATCCCAAACTTCAGTATTAAAACTTTTCTGTAAGTCATCAAGACGACCTTTCACTGCAAATACTGGAAAAAAAAACTAATCAAAGAAGCTTCCTCCTTCACTGGGTCATCAAAACTGATCAAAGGAAATCCTTCAGACACTGACTGATTGTTAACAGTAAGTGTTGGGTCTTCTTCATCATTACTGTTTGTCTGTCTGAATTTCAATTCCCTCATCTGAACAGATAATGCAACATCTTGTTTTGCGTAATAAATCCCTTTCCAGTAAGGACACAGGACTTGAATCACAAATCACAAACTTGTGCAAGCCTTTAAAATTGCTAATTTTAACCAAAACTGGTTCTGTAATGGGGTTTGTCAAATATTGATTAGCAACCACCACAGTCTGAATTGTCTTCCCTGGAAGGGCAGGTCTGGAACTTCTGCAGATCTCACTGTTGAGCGTGTAGCTCCTGTGTCAACCAAAAATGAAACTCTGTGACCATTCACCTTTTCTTTAACATGAGGACCTTTCTAATCCACTTCTAAAGAAGCTGGCATCACACATTCTTCTTCATCCGAACTCTCAGACATCCATTCATCGTTTATTGTATCCTCACTGTGTAATGGAAATTGGTGTACTGTGTTGTTACTCTGATTCACACTTGGACCTGTGACCATCTGAGAAAGCATCACCTGCTGCTGATCCATAGGGGCTTGAGGTATCTGAATTTGTTGTCAGGCATTTGAATTTGTTGTACAGGGACCATCTGCAGCTGTGGCCGCATCTGCTGTAACTGGGGCGTTCGCATTTGTAAAGGCAGTACATTTTCATTGGCTGCATGGGTTGAAAACCTTGCATTGGGTTGACACTATTTTGCACATTTTTTATTTGACCTCTCATTCCTGGTCCTCTCACATTTTTAAATGAATTGACATCATTCACTTGCTGAATCATACCTTCCTGATTTACCATCGGACACTGATGTTTCCAGTGCCCTATTCCCCTGCAGCATGACAAGGTAACATTCTCTTTCCTTGCTGCTCTCTTTGAATCATTACTGTATTCAAATCCAAACCACGATTAACACTTCCCATTCCACCATGACCTCTACCTCTGCCTCCATTCTGAAAGGTACCTTGATTCTTGAACATTCCATTTCCCTGCTGCTGTTGAGGCTGAAAACATCCCTGAATCCTTGTCGGAGCAGCCTAATCTGCATCACCATAGCTTTCTCCTTTAACTTTTTATGTTTCAATTCAATCTCATCACTACAGTATTTCACATACTGCAGCACCTCGTCATTCGATTTGGCTTGCCAGCAAATCAAATGATTCTTAATCATCTTACTAATTTCTGGTCTGAGTCCCTCAACAAATCTGAACACAAAATGAATCATTTCTTTCAGCTCAATTGGTTCTGTACCACTGTAATGTTTAATTTTTTTTAGCAATCTCTCATAGTATGCATGAATTGATTATTTCGCTTCCTGAGCAGTCCTATCTATGCGCTGCCAATCAATGTTTTTGGGTGAAATTCTCATTTTCAGAAATTCAATCACTTTATAGTAATATTTCATTACTTCAGGTGATGGTGCACCTGTTGCTGGATCTCTTGGTGGCTCACTTGTTGGCCAATCTACACTCCTCTTGCATTCAATCCATAAATCTGCTGGAACAACTATTTCTAAAACAGTGTTCAAATCTTCTCACATGCATTTTGCAAGTTTCACAAACCTATCTGTCTGCTGATACCATCCTACAGGTTTCTCCCTCAACCTGGGGCAATCATTTGTAAATGACAAAATGTCACTTCTGCGGCAACGGACATGTACAAAAATGCCCTCCTAGAATTGTTCTCATTGGTAAATCTTTTACTGTTTCCCTATCCTGTGTTGCTTCTGTAGAAGAAATATCAGGATCTTTTTTTGGCTTGTCGCTTTTCTTCACCCATCTGTCTTCCCATTTTTCTAATGTTCTCCTTATCTGGATGCTTTGAAGCAACTCTCATTTTTGATAAATCTATACCATGTTTGTCTGCTACGTCGGCTAACTGTTGTTGTATCTTACCTGCTTCTTTTGTAATCTTTGGGCACAAGTATCTTAATTCTTCTTCAGTGTAGGACTCTAATCTATTTACACCCATGGTTCTCTCAACAAGTTCACTCACTTCCATTGAAAGCCTAGTGTAGTTAATATAATTCCCTCCACTAGAAGCATCTTGTGAGGTATTCAGCTTTTCTAACCACTGGGTTAATTGTTGAGCTGTCAACCCTTGTAATGAGATGTTATTAAGCTGAGTACTAGGTAGCTTTTTACAGTTAGACTCAGAGGTTGAGGTGTCATCGACCTAAAATCTGCAGCAGTAGGTGACGCTGCTCCAGTATTCAGAGGAACTCTGAAAGGACATAAGTACCTTGTTTCATCAACAGTCTATGTCACAGATGTACTTATTTTGGCATTTTCATTGATTCCTCCTCCCACCAAATTCTGATTCAGGATTCCCTGTCCATTTGTACCATTGCTACCAAGGGCATACAACAGTATGATTGGACCAATAGTGACTGGTACAGACACTGCATCTGTATTTATTCTGGCATTTACATTCTGAGACTGTATTACACCTGTTTTCCGTATTTGAGGTAGTAACAGTGGGGTTGGTTCTGACTGAATCAACATTGGTTTCTGGTAAACCTGTCCTGTTGGCACTATTAGATTTGTTATTGCCTCCACATTTGGCACATTTGGATAAATCCTAAGAACACTAGGTGGTGGCAGCTCTACAGAATCTGTTGACTGATTTAGACTGCTCTGCATTGGTATTTGTACTAAAGCACTAGTCTGCACTGAGTTCTGTGTTATATTAGGATTAACCTGTGTAGAACTCTCAATCATGTTAAGACTATTCTGTATTGAGCTCTGTTATATGTTAACCTGTGTTGGTGTGAAAGGATTCACACTAGTACTTGGACAGTTCTCTTGTACCGCACATGGTGGTGGGGAATGATTTCTCAATATCTGTAAAATAAACTCATCATCGTCTGATTCCTCATTATTAATTAAAGACCTTTCAGGTTCTTTTGATGTCTACTCTTCATCTGATGAAGAAAAACTATTTTTAGATTTCTTTAAAGTTTTCTTTGCATCCTCCTCACTGTCTTTAGACATCGCAGGAAATATCCCAATACCATGTAAGGTATCGAGGCTCCACTGTCTCTGATCATTGTCCCACCTAGCTTCTGCTAGTGAATTCTCTGCTCTTTTCATTTTCTTTCAAATTTCAACGCTTGTTATTGTCTGGCCACTAGCTCCCAGATTGCCAATGCCTCAAACTGAGATGGTCTTGGCAGACGTTTTAAACCATACATCACTTGCCTCAAATTCTCAAAAATTCTCAAATTAAATGTCCGATTTCAGGAAACGCTAAACTCCATTCTTTTCTTGTGATTTTGCACCAATGTTTTAACCAAAGGCATGCTCCAGTACCTTTCTCTTCAATTGCGATATATGCCGGAGTACCTTCTGGTGGACAAATGTTTCCTACCCTAGCTGGAATATATTCATCTCCTCTAAGAGCACATTTTTAAGCTTCGAAAAACTTAATTTTCACAAATTTATGTAAAAAATCTATGATCAGGAAGTGACTTTTAATCCCACAATCCTCTTTGTCTACCTTTTTAACCAATTTCACTTTACGGTTGTCTACCAATCCATTCGCAACCATTCTCACAAACCAACCTATCTCAGCGCAGCACAAAATGACATCACACTTACACACAGCGGCTGACAAAGTTTTGCGGCTTGTCCTCCTAAACTCAAAAACATTAAAAACTAATGCAATATTATTTGCGAGCACTTCATCAAAACCAAAAAACCTAATTCGTCTATTTGCTACAGGTGTGGTAATACAATCGCTTCAGGAACCTTACGAATTTTCAATGACGGCTTTTCGCTCTAGCAGCTATTCTTCTTTCTCAGTTCCCCAGATTTACAAGCAAAATTTGACCTGCAAATGTTACTCTCAATTGCTCAATGGATACTGTCCTGGTGCGCATAGGACTTGCCAAATTTCAGTCAAAAAGACATTACACTCAACTTGACTCACAAACTCGACTTGCCAACCATGCCCGATTGGCCTATTAAATAGATAAAAACCAAGTGCCTCAATACACGTTTAATATACTCTGAAGTCTTAGACCTACCTCAGGGTCCGTATACCAACAACCACATGAACAATTTTTTGAGCACCAAGCGCCACACACAACATCAACACCAACTCCTCAGAAACCAATAGAACACTGAGAACATTCCCCACCAACATAGGCAGACTCCAAGGACCGGGGACAGTCACCTTGGGCTTCTCCATAATTTTCATCAGTTTGAAAAATCAATAAATCTCAATCAGAAATCAATAATCAATAATACTAAATAATTTAAAGAGACATAACCATCAAATTCTGTCTACCAAAACTGTTAGCACATCCTTGGCCTATCTATTTCATAATAGTAAGTGGTTGGATGCAGCTTTAAGGTCAATTAACCTTTTGACTAGTTTAAATTACGTGTTGATTATTGACACATAAAACAACAACATTAAACAATAATAATAATCATCAAAGAATCAATATACAACACACCATGACCCATTCAGCCACGCGTAACCACACCTTTTAGTACCAATTCAAATATTTTTTCCCTATATTTACAATGTTAAGGTCACAAAAAGTATTCTCAACATCAAATGGTACAAATAAAGAAGTATCACACGCTGACAGATTGACCTGAATAATCTTAGTTTAAACAGAGCAAATAAAACAATAAACTCAACATTTAGAACACAAATCAATAACATGAATATCTGTGTAACAGAGATAAAATACATTTGATTTTTAAATAAAATGATGTCAACTCATAGGCATAGAGAAAAACACCTCACTAATCTCAAATTAGCACTAGCATTTTGGACTTCATGCAAAGGTTTTAATAACATTAATTTAGAAAACATCTAGATGTGGTGCTATCAAAAACAATTAGCAGCAGTATTAAAACAGTAGCAGCTGGTACCTGTAAAACAAAAGACAAATACAATACACAGAATTCATACATATACCTCTCCTTAAGGTAATCAGGTTATAACTTCATCAGGGGACAGCAGCATCAGCATCTTGAAATGGGGCACGGGAAAGGGGTGACAGTTCAGACTTTGGACTCTAAGTTCTCTGAACCATCAAATTAATTATCTGAGGCAGGCAGCAAACCGCTACAGGCTCTAAGCATTGAGCGCTAAAGTACATACCAGCATCATTGCATGGAGCATGAGAAATAATTAAAAATAATAAAATGCCAGCATGTCAGTAGACTGACTGGCAAAGCATGAAATATCAATGTGACAGACCATAAGAATGAGAAGTGAAGCCTCTGGAAACCAGGAAGCAAAGAACCCCCAATGTTTGATTCTCAAATGATGAATTAAACTTGCTGAACACCTGTGATTGTCTAAAAACGTCATCTTCCAATCATAAAACATCAGCTCATGAGAAAGTGTTGTAATATTAGGTTAAATGCTTTGCATTTTCTGCTTCTTCCTTTTGGTAAGCCCAAACTATATTAATTGTTGCATCTGAAGCACACTTCCGAACGGTTAAGTAGAGGCCTTTGTTTAGCCACTCCAAAATACACTGCTGCCGGATGATAGGTACAAAAAAGTGGAAGCATTTTTAAATCAGTTCTTTCCCTTGAGAGAAACACATTACATTGGTATGAACACAGAATAAACTCATGATTAAAACAAAAGAAACTTGTAATATTCTGGAGATGTTCCCATGCAGTTGATTCTTTAGCTCAGCTTGGCAGACAGAAAACTACACGCTGTGGCCTTGCATGCTAGAGCCACAGCAGAAACCCAAGTAATACCCGTATTATTTCAGCATTTATTTTTTGCAGAGAACATGTTCTAAAAGAGACTGAATATGTTTTTCTCATCACTAAGTTAACCACTTTTATAAAACATATACAGGCATTTTACTCTGATGGCATCACATTTTGTGTCAACATTAAACTTCGTACTTGAATAGCGCACTACTCACCTGTTAGGGTCTCAAGGCGCTGTACGCATACCACTATGGAACCCCTCCTGGCTTTTCCCTGTGAGGTGCCCCCTCCTGGGCAAACTCCAAGGTGAAGCCAGGCATCCCAGCACTGTTGGAGCCATTGTGGAGATTAAGCAAGCTATTGCTCAGAGTTACAGAGTGGGACCCATGAATTAGATTAGGCACCGATGCGAGAATTATCAGGTCCAAAGAAATTGAGCCCAAGACCTGGCGAGGCAGGAATCAAACCCTGTCCCGGGCCAGATTTCTGCATCAGGGTCTGCTGCTCTAACTATTGAGCCACACTTCTCCACTGGTTAGTTTTTCTAGTTAAAGCATTTCACATTGGTACATAAGCATGAGTAAATAAGAAATAATTATTTCACACTAAATCTCAGCTAACACGCCACTGCACAAAAAGATTCTGAACCTGAGTCAAGCCTCAAATCAGGTTGGACAACCATAGCTATGCGCTGAGACCTGATTCTACCCTGTCACAGTGACACAAGACTTTTGAGGATAATACCTACCTCAATACTGACAACCATTTGGTTGCTAGACATTTTGCATCTGATAACATCTACATGGTTTATAGTGTTGTTATGTCTTCTCCAGAGACATGTTTGTTTTTGTTTTAAAGTTTTGGAGGACTATTGCAGACTAAGCCATTTGTAATGCACAACGAGGTGAACCCTGCACGTCCCTTCACAGTGGGCTAAACCGTGGAGCATCAGAAACATTATGAATGAAGTTGAGTCCAGGATCTGCAGTGAATAATGTTGGGTCCCATGTTAACAAGCATTCATTGTGCACTGCCATACCTAGGGGTCCCAGGGCACACTGCCACTGGACATAAAAGCAAATGACTACCAGTATTTTAATTTACGCTGGCTGGGAGATAGGCATGAAAGCTGCTAGTATTTGGAGGCTGTTCAACTGAGCATTTTAGTCATTTTAAAATTCATGTATATTGCCATGGTAGTGATTGGAGCCACCATGTGTGTCAAGGCGAACATCTCTGCAACATTGCCATTGTGGTGGAGGCACGGAGCATTTTCAGTAATAATTATTCATTATTAAATGTGAAAGGCTTTGCAAGAATGTTTGAAACTTATTAGCCAATACATGTGAATGTTTGTTATATAATGAAGGCCTATTTACCAAAAATACTTTCGGTTCTGCACAAGACTACATATGGAATGCAGAAACACCATGCAGATGTAGTGACTGCTGCCTGTTACACAACATCATAGAGTTTAAGGGCCACTTCAAAGCCACTGTCAAACTCAAACCATGTCCACAACTGCACTTTCTTTGGCAACTAACACGCTGCATTGATGTCGCACTTCAAAGCCACGATGGTTGCAACAAAAGAGGCGCTGGAGACTGTGCTTTTTCTCAGTTAGGGGTAAGTAGAACTTATTCAACACAAAGTGATGTAGAAAGTTGATGGGTAAACGTGCAGGAGCAAACAGAGAATCCGACTACAAGGGACCTTGGTGGAAAATGGATTATTGGTAAGGACTGGTAAGTACCTACATATAGCAATAGGCCACTAACCTCCTCTTAGATCTAAAAAAATGAAACCTAGCTCAATCCTTGGTAGCTTGGCAATGAGCGATAAGGCTTAACGCAGAAGACTAGTGTGTAAAGCATTTAAAAATCACAAAACAGTAAATAAGTAAAACACAAAACACAATAAAAATCCAAAACCAATTTATAAAAATAGATTAAGGCCCTCATTATAACAATGGCGGTAAATACCGCCTACTGTCACGGTGACAGCCGCCAAAATACCGTCACCACGGCTACCATCTGTCCACCATATTATGATCACCGCTGGACTGCTGCCACAAGAAGGGCTGAAATCCGGCAGTGATCGTACTGGCGGACAGTGACAAGCTGGCACTACTACCACATAGCACGGCCATGCCAGTAGTACACCGCCAGCCATATCATGACCTGTGGTACGGCCTGGTGGTGTTCTGTTGGTGGGGCTCTTCCGGAGGTAGCAGCGCCCCTACCTGTTCCCTGCCAGAAGACCTCCTTGACCAAGGTAAGTTGGGCTTCTGACAGGGGAGGGGGGCGGAAGGGTAGGAGGGTAGAGGTGTTGTGTGTGCATGTCTGAGTGTGTGCTTGAATGTGAGTGTGTGTGTGTGAATACATCTGTGTGTATTGTGTTGTATTGTGTTGTTTTTGTGGTTGTATGCGTGTGAGTGAATGCATGTAAGAATGGTGGAGTGAGTGTATGTCTGCATGTCAGTGTGATCATTGTAAGAATCTGTGCGAGCATGTCTGGAAGTATGCCAGTGTGAGTGATTGGGTGTATGTGTGGTGCAAGTCTGTGGGTGTGTGCATGTATGGGGGGTGGAGGGTGAGTGTGAGGATCAGAGGGATGTGGGGGGCGAGTATGAGGATTGGAGGTGGGCGGGAGGGTGAGGATTGGAGGGGTGGGGGGAGTTTTAGATGGAGAGGGTGTAAGGTGTGTGTTGGGGGGTGAGGGAGACGCCTACCGGTGACAGGGAAGGAATTCCCTGTCACTGGCAGGGCCTACCACCATGGTTTTAGTGGTGTTGCTAATGACATGAAAACCATGGTGGTAGGCAGGCTCATAATGCTGCTGGCGGTACTATGCTGGCAGCCGTGCTGGAGATCGACATCTCCAGCCCGGCGGCTGATACCGCCATGGCGGTATAAGTGGAGAAGTGGCGGGTTGGCTGCAGCCAACCCAACATTCTCATAATGTGGCGGTATGACCAGCCAGCCTGTTGGCTGTAATACTGCCATATTTCTACTCACCGCCAGGGTCATAATGACCCCCTATATTTTTATCTTTAAAATGCCACCAAAACAAATAATCAGATATGGGGAACCGGAGATATGAATTTTTAAAGAATTACCGTTTCCTAGCACATAGAAATGACATGCACCAATCTGGTCATCTGGCCGAACCTCACCTGGGGTAAAGTCAAAGTTTAAGGCCAACAGCAATGGAGTCCTGCTCGGCTACAGCACACGGGAGGCCTCAGTGAAAAATGTACCTTTGGAATTAGTCATTTTCTTGAAATTTTCTTCAGTGGGACCAAGACCCCAGTCCAATCTGACCTCCTGGAACGTACTTTTGTCTAGTGGAAGTTTAGAGTCATCATAAGGTAGAGCATAGGGTTAATATGACTGCTGCAAAGAACGTGTACTAAGCAGATCAGGGTGCATATAAGTAAACATGATACTGCCAATCAAGTTTGCACTCTGAGTGCTGTTAGTGCTATGGCAACCAAGAGAACATACTTTTGTCTAGTGGAAGCTTGGAAGCTTAGAATCATCATAAGGTAGTGCACATGGGTAATGTGAATGCTGCAAATAACTTTCAGCTTGGCAAATCACAAAGTGCATGTAATGTAAGAATGTTAAAATAACTCTGGCGATGTATGTTCCTTCTGGAGAGAGAATGTACTTTGGAAGCTTGGAGTCATCATAAGGTAGTGCACAGGGTTAATATAATTAACTGCAGACTGCATATAATGTAAAAATAATACATCTGATCAGTTTCCATCTGAGCTCTGTGAGCGCCATGGCAGCCAAGAGAACAAACTTTTGTCTAGTGGAAGCGTGGAGCCATCATAGGATAGCGCACAGGTTTAATATGCCTGTTGCAAAGAAGGAGCACTAAGCAGATCAGAGTGCACATAATGCAAAAACGATACAGCTGATCAAGTTTGCGCTCTAAGCGATGTGAGCGTCATGGCAGCCACGAAACAGAGACAAAAAGAAAAAAGTAGTTCATCCATGCTGAAGTATATCTGTAATTGTGCAATTATCCCTGTAAGAGGGTCAGCAAACAAGAGTGATAATTGTGCTAGCAAATGGTAAGTGATGGGGGGCTAAAATCCTCTTTTTGGAGAGTTTTTTTTTCATATACAATAGATCTTCGCCATAGTGACAGCGCATGCACGCGTCATGGCAGCCACGAAACAGAAACAAAAGAAAAAAGTAGTTCATCCATGCTGAAGTATATTGGTAATTGTACAATTATCCCTGTAAGAGGGTCAGCAAACAAGAGTGATAATTGTTCTAGCAAATGGTAAGTGATGGGGGGGGGGTAAAATCCTCTTTTTGGAGAGTTTTTTTTTCAGATACAATAGATCTTCGCCATAGTGACAGCGCATGCACGCTGCCTGCATACTCAAGCTAAAAATATAAGCAGTAGTGAACTGGGGTAGGAGGCGAACATGTTTTGTCCATGGATGTCGTTAGGGGCTGCCAGGTGTCGCAGCTAAGGCCCCTAGCTTCACACTTGATAACCCTAGCACTGCCTTTGAAATCCCTGGCCTCAGAGGAAAATCAGTGCAGATAACATTTCCAGCACCTGACTCCAAACTTGTTACATTAATAGTGAATACAAGTCTGTTATTCACTATTAGTGTAGTAAAAAGTGGAGCAGCAGGATCTGGACCTTCCCTGTTGTTAAAGGCAAGAAAATAAAATGGGTTTAAATGTATGTTGTGTATGTGCATGTAGGTGAGAGTGAATTTGTTTGTGAGTTAAAATAAGTGAGTAAGAGTGAGTAAGAAATGTGAATTGGTGAGTCAGGGTAAGACTGAGTGCAAGAGACAGAGTGAAAATGAAGGAGTGCAAGTGAACGCTGAGCAAGACTGAGGGCCATATTTACAAAAAATTATGCACCACTGCGCCAAGGCAGCGATGCATAAAAATGTCTTGCGCCTGCTTGAAAAATCCTTATTATGTCATGGATGCGCCAAATTTACAATATCAGGCTCCATGACGCAAGGTCCCAAGAATTGGTCAGAAATTCTGATTTATCCGTGGGAAGAACACCACAAGGCATCTGGCCCAAAGGTGTCACATTGCTGTAGATGGTCATAAAACTGACACAACCACAGCAATGCCTCAGAAAAGACACCAGTAGCCTACTGTATGGGAACGAATGTATAGAGTGTCAAAAAGTGAAAAACTCACATACACTCTGTTACATTGGTCCTGGATCTCACACACACAAGTGGGCGTAGTGTACTTATGTGTACCACTATGCCTACATATGTGTGACATGTCATTAATGGTGTGTAATATGTAAGTTACTGTGTTACCTACCTTGTGTGTGCCCTAACCTGTTGAGGGGATGTGACTTGATTGAAGATTAAACTGCTTCAATGCCTTATTCCTATGAATGGGTGTTGGAGGAGTAGGAATTTTGACACATCTAAAGCACAGCAGTCCACATCCCGACTATGTATGACTTTTTGAAAAAGTCATAAATACCACACCGCCAGTTTTATGGAGGATTTTATGAAGGGACACCTGGCTTGCATATTTTAATTCTAACGCAACGCAGCTGATTCCGATGAAGAAAGAAAAACGACACATCCTTCAAAAAGGGATGCATCTGCCTAGATGTGTCATTTTGTAAATATGGAGCAAAGAAAGCACAGCCGAGGCGTCAAAAAAAAGTGAAGCACCGGCGGTGCAAGCTCCTTGTAAATGTCCCTGAGTGTGAGTAAATGAGCATAAGTGAATGTAAGTAAGCATAAGTGAGAATGTGCTATGCTGGGCTGAATGGTACACTGGAGAAACTTCTTGGCATATGGGAGGAAAATGTGGCATATGTCAGGGGGCCATCCATGACAAAATGCGGTTCTCAACCTACTAGACATAACTTATTACATGAAGCCCCACCATACTACATGGGCAGCAGTATTTGAAAAATTCTGGCACTAGCATATTGTATGTAATGCTTTTGCGAAAGAATTGCCCATAGCAAAATGCTGGCCCTAGCATTGGAGGTAATATTTGACATATGGAGCACACATAGGATATTTTAAAAACGTAGTTGGCTCAACTCATTGGGGCTGTCAGATTTCAACAGCTTGGCACACCATTGAAGGACTTGAAATGCATTTTTAGAACCCATTTTTTATAAAGGTTTACCAAGGGAGATAACCCCCTGCCCTCCAGTCACCTCTAGAAGACATCAGACTAACTTTGCTTGCTTACTACAATGCAGGTAACTGTTCCCTTAACATATTAATTTCAACACCTTTACATAGAAGATATCCAAAAATAGACATTTGTTTGTGTTATATTAATCATGCAATTAATATGGAACTTCTCAAGTGTTAATTATTGTGATGTCTTTGGGATCAAGGTCATGTGACATCACTGTCTAGGAATATTTAAAGTCAAAGGTCACATGATGTCACTTCCTGCAACATAATTAAGGTCAAAGGGTAGATAATGTCACTTCCGCTACCCTTAGCATTTTGGTGATCGACGTCCATGGTTTTGTCTTGTAATTTTCGGAACGCCTTCAAATATGTACGTCTGTTGGCATTCACGAACATCAATTGGATCTCTCAATCATCATGGGAAGTGCCTGAAAGTTCCTGCAGCTGTTCCCAGGATGAATATAAGAGCAGATTATCCCCCACACTTGTTGGGCATGCATGGGAAGAGCTTTCTCCGTAGGGGAAAATGTGCATTTGCTCAGTGAACTCAATTCCCCTGTGCTGAAATCTACGCAATGAATATATCCATACATGCGGAATAGGAGACCATTGTAGATGTTATACAACATTCTCAGTTGCACACCAGGAAATTAGGTGGCAGATTCAAGAGACCCTAGCACCTCCTTGCACCATATTAGTATTATGTTTTATGCTAATGTGGCCCAGCGAGGTCAAAGTCGCTGCACCAGATTTACAAAGTGGCAGAATGCATGCATTGCGCCTCTTTGTAACCCCTTTGCGCTACATTACGCCTGCACCAGGCATAATGTATGCAAAGGGGGCGTTCCTCCATTAGGGGAGCCAAACAAATCATGCAAAGAAATCTAAGAGATTTATGTGTGCCATTTTTTTCTGCACTTTTAACGCCTGCTCAGAGCAGGGATTAAAATGAGGTACACCATTGTTTACAATGGGCCTCAATGGGCTTTGCAGGATTAGCGTCAACACTTTTGAATCTAACTCTGCAATGCTCCGAACTAGCCTCAAATATTTTGAGGCTAGTTCGCCTAACTACCACCATGGTGCACCGTATCTTAGATACAGCGCACACATGGTGGCATTAAAGGGGCGCTAAGGGGCACAAGAAAAGTGGCGCTGCACCCAGTGCAGTGCCACTTTTCTTAAATCATGCCCTAAAGCTCCTGCTGGGAATGACCATGAATTGAATAAACCTTCAAAAGTACATTCATATGGAAATGTATATCTCCACCCATACATTTATAATTTTGTTCATGTATGGAGCCCATTGTAGAAAAAAGAAAACAAAGTCAAAATGCTGAACTAAAAACAAAAAAGCACACTGGAGAAAACATGAATGGTAATTGTGTTTTTATAGAGTGAAACTATCCTCATGAAGCAACAAAGAGCTTTATAGTGAGTTGAGAGAGGGTGTAGTACAGTCACTATTGTCAATAGATCATTCATTTTCACCATTACATTTTACAGAAAAGCAGATACTATAAAAACTTGCTATGGCAAAATCAAAGCAAAAGCAAATGCTGAAGCAACAAGCACATTACGGGAAAAAAAATAGAGTATACATAATTGAAGAGGTATTTTGGCATTGTTATAGAGATACTACAGGATTAGAGGGGGAGAAATATGAAAGTGTAATTAAGGGAAGAGGTATGGTAGATGTAGTGACAAAAGGTGATAGGTAGGGGAAAGGGTAAGGGTACTAGAGAATGGGCAGGAGGTGAGTTATTATTCTGTAGACAGAGATAGAGTTACTAGGACATAGGTCGTCCATATACATTGAGATGGCCATTGGTACTAGTGTATAGGAAGGGTTAGGTAGTATTGTGGCTTAGGCTTTGATGTACTAAGGTATAGGATGAAGTAAAAGTGGTAAGAACAGTGTGAAAGTGCATGTGCACCTTCCTTCCCACATATTTTGGGAAGTGAGGCTGGCCTGTGTGTGTGCGCCAGCACCACAGGTGTTTTAAACATGTATTCCGGCTGTCTTAGCAGGGCTGGGTGCGCACTTGCACCCATGGTGCTTTTAATCATGTGTCCAGCAGGCTTGTATCTGCGCAAGGGCACATATACCCAGAGAGGGTGAAGAACACCCATGAGTGTTTTCACTGCATAGGAGAGCTGCTCTGTCCATAGATTAACATGGGGGAAGTGTTACAATTACTCCTAGCTGCAACAGTGGATTGCAGCAGAGCAGCCTCATATTTTTTACTATCCTTGGATCCGTCCTGTTACAGTCATTTTTATGGTAAAGATGGTTTTGACAATAATCATGGAGAAATTAAATTTCTAGAATTTCTAAAACGCTTTGCGTGCCTTTTTTCGACTCAAGCCCACATTGGGGGGGGGGGAGCAGCACATCTGTGCATTCTTCAGCGACAGTGAATGACAAATGACAATGAATTCTTCTGCCACTTGTGAGCCTGGCTGGATAGACTGGAGGGAGAGATTGTGACACTTGCCTCTTGTGGCCAAATCATGGCCCCACTAAAGATTAAGAACTGCATTCCACAGTCTCATGGCAGACAGTACTGAAATGTAGAGGAGAAATCTGTGGTTCAAAGGGGAACCCTCTGAAACCCCTCCTAGTTCAAAGGCACATTACAGAATAACTACTGCTGTCACACTGCAGCAAAGTGGAGATACACTGCAGGATTGTGGCATGGAGACCCTGGAGAGCGTGGTGCACACTGCCAGAAGAATCTGTTGTGCACAAGGAGTAGTTACTGCCTTAGGAAGGGACAGCACACTCTTCCTGCATTGTGGCTGGCCTGGGCAAACTGGTTGCTGCTGTACTGCACCCTGAAATATGCTCTCCCAGGGCTTGTTGGCTTGCCCTCTGTTCTCTTGTGGAGGTCTCAGGGACATCAAAGATTTCTTGCAAGGGACCTACACCTTCTACCTGTGTCATCTGGAGAGTGGTGCCTCTTAAGTTCATACATCATCTGCTGGACATCACTTGGTAGCAGCTGTGTGAGCGTGGAATGCAGGGGCATATTTACAAGAAACTGGTGCATCAGCTCCAATGCGCCAGTTTCCTTGCATCACCATAACAACATCATGGTAGTGCTGTATTTACAATACAGCACACCATGGCACACATTAGCACAATAGCTTCAACATTTTTGATGCTATTGTGGAGCTTTGCTGGACTAGCACCAAAACCTTTATGCTAGTCCAGCAAAGTGCTGGGAGGACCATAAGAAATAGCCAAGTGTTACTTAAACAGTTGCCCTGAGTAGGCATTTAAAAAGTGATAACTTGGTGCAGTGAAATCTTGTAAATTTCACTGTGCCATTTTTTTGGGCCTCCCTGCGGGTGAATGACCCCTTGCATACATTATACCTGGGCAAGTATTATGTAGCACAAGGTATTACAAAGTGGTGCAATGCTAGCATTGCGCCACTTTGTAAATATGGCACAGGGTGAGGGCATGTTTACCATTGCTGTACCATAAAAAAATTACGCTGTGGCGGCACTAAGGGGTTCAATGGGTTGTAAATATGCCCCTAAGTATTGCCCATTGAGTCTGGAATTGCCTGGTGTGGAGCCTTCAAAGTTTGCCAGCATTCAAGGAGTGTGGCCTTCATCATGGGACCACGACACGCCTAAGCACCTTGTTGGTAGAGAGCAGATTCATCAGTCACAGAACCCCACGTGACCCGCTTTTGTTGCACGTGCTGCATTTATCTCAGTGCTATAGCCGACTGCCTACTCATTATGTTCAATTCCTGATTCACTGGCTCTGACTCTCCGGGGTAGGGGCGTACCCAGAGCAGTGTTGCATTCTACCTCATGTGGCACTGCTAAACTTGTGTCTCTCTGTGTGTGGCCTGATTTATCTGGTGCAGCTTCGGTCATCGCCAGTCATAGACGTTGTGGCTAATTCCAGCGAGGTAAGGGAATGGAACTCTCTGTGTGTGTCTGAATTTGTCTGGTGTGACTCAAGTTATCAAGCATTAGACATTGTGCCTCATTCCAGGGAAGCAAGGCATTGATAACTCTTTGCACGTGCCTCCATTTGTCTGGTGTGACTCAAGTCATTGTGTTCCAGACTTTGTGCCTCTTTCCAGGGAGGTGCATGTTTGGCAACTCTATGTGCACAGCTAGGACTGTCTGGGGTGACTCAAGTCATTACACTACAGACGTTGTGCCCCCTACCAGGGAGATGAGGAATTAGTCACTATTTATTGGAGTGCCAGGCTTGGCTGGGCACCACTGTGAACAGCGTGTGTCCCAAAGTGAACCTCCCCCTGTGTTTGGCAGACCAGGGTCTATGCCCGAATGCATAGTGTGGAGCCCCCTGAGTGAACTTCCTGAGTGGTGGGAAACCTCCATTTGTTGACTATTGCTGGATAGCCGTTATCACTGTCTCACCCCCACCCTTACCCCGGGATCTTGAATAAGTGTACTTGTAGCTGTGAGGAGCCTATGATCCGGGGGAGGTGTGCTTTTATCTCCAGCTTGTGTGGGTGGAGTAGTAGGAACCGGTTGGAGGGTGGAGGAAAGTTTTGAACCAGGAAGTCTGTGAGCTCAGTGACCACTAACCTGCCGGATATCAGTGCACCACATTAGGGTGCTGGGAGTTAGTGTGTGTGATTGCTTGTTATACTAGCCTACCTGATATCCCTGGCAATTCGTAGAACTGCAGAGTGAGCATGTGGGAGTGATTGCAGGTGATTGACTACACCACATGGTTAATGTTGCTGTATACGTTGTTTCTCTGTCAGAGGACTATCACTGTTGACATTGGGTTTTCCTGTGTGGCCTACGCTGCAGAGCTATTTAAGAGTGCTGCAATTCTCTGTATGTATGCATTGCTCCTATTGTTGCGAACTAGGGCGCAACCTATAAATGTGTGATATTGAATTGGGGTAATCACTAAGGTGGGTCTTGTGCTGACAATGCTTTGGCACTGCATGAGGGTGCTGGGAAGGAAAGTATCATTTTTCTCACGTGTACCAACTACTAATGTAATTTTAACACAATTGGGCCTAGTACTGCTAGTGATATTTATAAGTGTGATTTATGCCCAGATTTACATGATGTTCATGTTGTGTTAACTAATGTATGTGTTGAATACCAACTTTATTTACATTCACCTTGTGTGACTTCTCCTTTCTGATGCTCTGTGTATTTGTTGTGATGAAGCGCTGTTGCAATGCTTTATACATTGCCTCTGTGATAAGCCTGACTGCTCCGTGCCAAGCTACTTAAGGGTGAGTGCAGGTTATACAATGAATGTAATCACCGTCCCCTGACAGTATGTTCTGCCTGGTTAGGCCCACGCCTCAGCCAACCAGAATGTGCTGCCTCCAACATATACTACCTGGATGAAGAAGTGAAAGTCAAATTGGAATAAAATAAACAAAATCATTTTTAGGAACTCTGTGAAAGTTAGACATGGGAAAAACTCTCTGGCCAATAGTAGCATCAGTCTACTTTGTTCACTGTGGAAAAGTTAAATTCAAAAATGAAACCCGAGTTTTAGAAATGGGGTCTTTGGTTGGCAGTCAGGTTACCCCCGTCCAAGCAAGGATCCTCACTCTAGTCAGGGCAAAGAAGAAACCCCTGCTCACCTCCTTGGTAGCTTGGCATGAGCAGGAAAGCTTAACCCAGAGACAATGTGTAAAGAATTTGAGCTGACACACACAGTAATATAGTGAAAACACTACAAAATGACTCAACCTGGGTTAGAAAAAAAATTCTATATTTATCTAAACAAAACAAAACCAAATATGATAACAATCCGCAATACACAATTAAAAATATGAATTTAGCAATTAAAATCACAAAAATAGCGTCTAGAAGCACCAATGCTGCAATTTGCTGTTAAGCGGCGTCGTGACGGAGTCGTTTCCCACAATTCTACGCCCCTGGCGCCGTTTACGAAGTCACACGGACCCCCAGGTACAGTACCTTAGCAAAATGTGTAAACAAACAGGGGCACGGAGTCGAGGATCGCGGCGTACATAGAACCGAGTTGGCCTCAGTTCCGGTGCTGCAGAACAAAGGAGTGGAGGAGTCATGAAGAGGCGTTGGGTCCTTGCTGCGGAGTGGTGGAGGTAAGGCAATGTTGTTGCGAAACATTGGATCTGCGCACTTCCAGAGGGGTCGATATCAACGTGGTGCTGCGACTTTCATGGATTTGTGGACTTTAGCGAGGCTGCAGCGACATCGGGCCTGAGGGGTCGTCGCACTCCAGTGAGGACCACGGCTTCAGTTGTAGGCGGCGTCATGGGATTCAGCAGTGCCGTCAGTCCGGAGTCATCTGAAGTCGAGTTGTTTGGGGGCATATTTATACTTTGTTTGGGCTATTTTAGTACTATTTATTTTGACACTAACACAGGGCAAACTCAACTCCATATTTATATTTTGATGCTAGAGCTCTTTAGCGTTAAAATATAGGAGTTAGCTTCATATTGTGGATGCGGCAAACTACCTTGTGCTAATTAGATGCAAGTTTGGTGTTCCCATCCACAATATCATGCTAACCCCCCCTACTGCCTTATTTATACTCCGGCGCAAAAACAATACGCACGGAGTAGGAGGACCTCAATAATGGCACTAAGCCTGCTTAGCGCCATTATTTAACACCTAGGTCAGAACAGGCATTAGGAGACTTGTGGACCCATTTCCATGGCTAAACACGATAGAATAGGCCCACAGATGTCCACCCCAAGTGCCAGGAACACCCTCACCCACACCAGAGGAATGCCATGGGATGGAATACCCCATCCTGGGTAAAGATAGGTAAGTATATATTTTTTTTCCTGTGCCATTGGGGGCCCTTACATGGGGCCCACTGCCTGGCACTGGGTATTATGGCTTTGCCCAGGGGACACTGGTCCCCTGTGCTAGTCATTGGGATGGTGGGCATGACTCCTGTCGATACGAGGACAGGAGTCAGTTTTGAGTGGTAGTGCGTCAAAAAATGTCACTAGGCTGGTAAGCGGCATATTTATTGCCAGTAACCGGCCTGGCATCATTTCTGACCCACTAAAGCCTTTTCCCATCCTGCCATTCCCCCCCGGCTAGCATCTTTTCTTTAGACGCTAGCCTGTCCTTTGCGCCACCATGTGCCATTCCATTAATATGGCAGGGGGCTGGTGCAAAGGAATGGCGCTAGCAGGCAGTATGGATTTTGATGCTAGCACAGTTTTGAGGCAAAATCCAAAATATGGGCCTTGGTTTTTCTTGGTTATTCCACCAGCTTCTACTCTCAAGGGCCTAGGGACTGGATTAGGCACCACTTGGCAGGGCAGGAGTATTACCATGGAGTCAGATGCTGGCAGAGGAAGACTTTGATGGCCCTGAGACTTCAGAACAGGGGGCAAGCTTAGTCCAAGCCCTTGTAGATTCTTCTCAAGCAGGAATATACCACAAACTCCAGTCTGTAATCCCCTTTAAAAAGAACAATCAACAACTGCAGGATAGCACAACAAAGCACAGTCATAGGCAGGGGCAGCACTTCTCCTCAGCTCTTCTCCTTGACAGAGGTTCTTCTTGGTTCCAGAAGCAAATCTTGAAGAAATCTATAGTCTGGGGTTTTGGGTCCAATACTTATACCCATTTCTGCCTTTGAAGTTGCCCAGCTTCAAAGAAAAGTCTCTGTTGTTCACAAGATCCTGCGTTGTCCAGGCCAGGATGCAGACACCCACCAGGGGGTTGGAGAATGCATTGTGTGAGGGCAGACACAGCACATTAAGGTATAAGTGACCACTCCTCCCTCGACTCTAGCCCAGATGGCTCATCAGGATCTGCAGTCTACACCTCAGCTCCCTTTGTGTCACTGTCTAGAGATGATTCAGAAACAGCCCAACTGCCAATCTGACTCAGACAGGGAATCCACAAACAGGCAGAGTCACAGAATAGTTAAAGCAAGAAAATGCCTACTTTCTAAAAGTGGCATTCTCAAACTAACAATCCAAAAGCCAACTTCATTAAAAGATGCATTTTTAAATTGTGAGTTCGGAGACCCCAAACTCCACATTTCTACCTGCTCTCAAAGGGAAACTTCACTTTAACCTCATAGGTTAACCCATGTTAACCGATGAGAGAGATGGGCCTTGCAACCGTGAAAACCAAATTTGGCAGTATTTCACTGTTAGGGCGTGTAAAAGACATAAGTGCATGTCCCAGCTTTAACATACACTGCACCCTGCCCATTGGGCTACATACAACCTACCTTAGGGGTGCCTTACAATTTATTATAACAGGAATCACAGTTTTTCGATGCCACTGAAATTAAAGTTTAAGTCAGATGAATAATCATGTCCGCTTGCATTTTGTCATGATATTCACTTGCCAGCTGTAGTCAAGTCCTCTTTTTTGCCCTGATCACACCCAAACTTTTTGGACAGATACTGATGGTTACCTACTCTTGGCTGTGCTCTGGGTACTGCTTACCAGTCCGAGGGCCAGTGCTCTGTGTACAGTGAATATGCAAATTAGGCTAATTATAATTGGCAATATTAACCTACCTATAAGTACCCAGTATATGGTAGGGCATGTAGGTTTAGGGACCCCAGCATAGGTAGTGCACCCGTAGGTGCACTGCTGAGGTGCCCAGTGTCATTTTAAAGGCAGGCCAACCTTGCAAATTAAAAGTAGTTTCAAAGTCTTAAACTACTTTATTTTTAAATGTAAGTCAACCCTCAGGTGTGCCCTATGTGCCCCTAGGGTTGGGCGCCATGTAACTATAGGCAGGGACCTTATTAAAATAGTTTTATAAGCCCTATTGAGGTAAAACAGCCAAATTTGTGTTTCCCTCGTTGTAGTGAATGGCCTCCATAGGGTAGAATGGGGAGACTTTATTTTAATTTATAAAGTCCCCTTAAGTGTCTTAAATCTGATGTTTGGTATCAAATGAATTGTTATAATAAATCCCACAACTTACAATTGTTGGATTCAATATAAATTGTTCAGGTAAAAAGTTTTAAACTCTACCTAAAAAGTTGTCAACTTCAGCCCTGTAGCGCTCTGTTCTGATTGGCCAGCCTCTGGCTTGATGAGGTGTGAAGTAGCCTGGGCTGAACACGAAGAGATGTTCCCCAGGGAGGAGAACTTCCCCCAGGAAATGGAGAAGCAGGGAGGAAGAGGGCTGCCAATCTGGTCTTCAAAATCAGGGAAGGACATTTGGAGGAGCCCAAGCTCTTATTTAGATTAGGAGAGGGCAGGAGAGGGATGTGTTTAATATTTTTTGCCTTACCAGTGGGTGGGCTCAGCCAGATCTAACCTCCAAAAATCAGTTTCCGCCATGATGGATTTTTGAAGAATGTTGCTCCCTGAGATAGATTTTTGCCACACTTCCCAGGAAGTGGTCCTCACAGGAGTATGGACCCTGCATCTGATTGCGGGACCAGGTCCCTCCTGCTTTTCATCCAGGAGCAAGCATAAAACTGGCAGACCTGAACAAACACCTCAGATCCATAGAAGGAAGAACTACAGGAAAAGGACGGCCCTGCTGGACCCCTGACCTGCACCTGGACACTGCACCAGCTGCACACTTGGGCTTCATCACAAGAAGGACTTTGACTGGCTTCAACTGGTTCAAGGAGGGACTCCCTGATTTTTACTGGTGAAAAATTGCAAACCAGAGTCCCCTCACCAACTCCTGAAGAAACTGACCAGCTGACCACTGTCCACTGGCCAAATTGGAGTTTGTGCCAGGTGCATTCTGGGAGTTGTAGTCAGCACCCTCAAGGAGCATCTCAGAGCTTCTGGAACCTTGGGGTGAGCTGTGGACCTCAACAGAACCTTAAAAGAACACCTGGGAGAAGATCCAGCAGTTTGGAGAAGTTTGGAGAACTTTTTGAAAAAAGCTCCATAACTTGCCTCAACCGCGACCTGGACTGACTTGCAGGTTCGTCCCGGTGAAGAAAATCTCAGAAAAAGTGACTATGTTTGAACGTAGAAAGTTGACCAGGACCTCCCATGCAGTGTATCTGAAGAGGGCTCCAAGGACGTTGGATCAAGATTTAGGTTTGCCTTTCATCGCGAAAAAACGAATACGTCCAAAGGTTAAAATCTCCACGTAGGGCTCCCTCTACGCTTATCTGTGGAAGCGTTCCAGGAGGTTGGATTAGACTAGCGACTTGGTCCCACTGAAGAAAATCTTCAAGAAAACAACTAAGTCCAAAGGTAAACATTTGACCGACGCCTACTGCAGGCTGTAGCAGAGCAGGGCTCCACTGTGGTTGTCCTTAAACTTTGACTGTACCCCAATCGAGGTGCGACCAGATGACCAGATTGGCTCAATTTGTTTTTAAGTGCTAAAAGGCTTTAATTCTTTAAAAATTCATATCTCTGGTTCCCTTTATCCAATTTGATTTGTTTTGTTATCATTTTAAATCTAAAAATATTTCTTATTTTTATGAATTGGTTTCGGATTTTTAAACAGTTTCCTGTGTTTTATTTAATTACTGTTTTGTGATAATGGAATGTTTTATGCTTTGTCTCCTAAGTTAAGCCTTGTCACTCATTACCAAGCTACAAAGGGTTGAGCTAGGTTTAATTTATTGAGACCTAACTGGTCCTAAGTGTATGTACTTACCTGCTCTTACCAATAACCCATTTTCCAATCCCAGGACCCACTTGCCGGGTTTGGGCCTGGCAAGTGGGTATACTGGCCAGGTCAAATTGGCAGTTTAACAACTGCACACACAGACACTGCAGCAGCCGGTCTGAGCCATGTTTACAGTGCTACTCATGTGGGTGGCACAATCAGTGCTGCAGGCCCACCCGTAGCATTTGATATACAGGCCCTGCGCACCTCTAATGCACTTTACTAGGGACTTACTAGTAAATCAAATATGCCATTGTGTAAAAGCCAATTACACATCCAATTTCACATTTGCACTTTAGCACTGGTCAGCAGTGGTAAAGTGCCAAGAGTAACAAACTCAGCAAAAACAGAGTCCAGAACACAGCAGCAATCTGGGAAGTAGAGGAAAAATGTTAGGGGAGACCACACTGAGAATAATACATAGATAAATCATTAAATAGTGAAACACAGTTTAAGAAATTGTTAGGCAAACAAAGAAGAAAAACATGAAGCTTAACAAGAAAATGAGAGGTTTTTAAAGATGAACCCCGAAAATATCAAATGCACATACAAAAATATCAAATGTATTTATACAACAAGCCAGGAAGTTTAAACAATGTTTTAAAGTTGAAAATTGCATACCTCAAACTGAGAAAATGTATCAAATACACCACAAAAACAATAAATGAAAATAATTATCGAGCATGTGCTACAATATGAAATAACTAGAGCGAGACATAGCGGCAGTCCAAAGAGAGAGAAAATAAAAAAAGAGTTAAGTAAGTTAAAACAATGACTGTGATGACAAAATGCAAGCAGACATGATGCATTATCTGACTTAAACTTTAATTTCATTGGCATCGAAAAACTGTGATTCCTGTTATAATAAGTTGAATTCAATGTCATGTAGTGGTTTTTCACTGACTTCACTATTTAGGACAGCTGCTGATAGAGACCGACAAAAAATAGAATGAAAGTGTGCTGACTCACTCTGAGCTTAAATAGTTTTGTATTTTGATGGTTTCGATTTCAGTTTTTTTTTGTTTCTCATCTAAAGACCATTAAACTTATCAGGTCAAGTTCAGTGTATTGGACAAAAAAGTGATTCATTAGGCTGTCAATCCAGCGGATATCGCTGATCTATATGAAGGAGAGTAACCTAAAGGAGTGAAGCAATTAAGCCACTGATAAAGAGTTCTAGTTAAACCACTGTAGAAACTTAGTGGAACCTTAGGTAATATTTCAAAAGGAGGAAGACATTCAGCGTGAAATTTAAATTCAAGGAAAGAAGTAACCACAAAAGGGATCATATAATACCTACTTCTGCAGGAGTCAAGAGAGGAACTTGGTGGCCCATGGTGTCAAACACTGTAGAGAGATCTCACTATATCAATGCACCCGCACCTTTGCCACCGGCTTGGCAAGCACCAACAGTACCATAGTTTCGGAATCTTTTGGGAGTCAATATGAGAGATGGTGTGAGTTCCAAAACCTTACCGTTTAGTAAGTAAATCAGAACTAATCAATCAATTGATAATTAATATGTCATTAATATCAGAGCAAGTGCATTAAGCATGATCCATAAGAGAAAAGTTCCTATTCTAAACTAAGGAGAATGAGAGAAAAGCGTCATTCAGAACCTACAAGGAGCTCTAAATTTGAATGGTGAAAGCCTGGAGCTTTTAGCATCAAATCACAACTATTACTCAAGGCAGAACTACCCATAAAGAGAGGTTCAAGAAACTTGGTAGAGTCTCAGACCAGATGGTGTCTGAAAAGTAAGCACAAAGCCCAGCTATCCCGCTTAACCAGAATGCATTATGTAGGTACTGTTGTTCACATAGAAATAGTCTACGGAAATTAATCAAAACTTTTAAATCCACAATATTTCATTAAAACTATGCCTTTGGGAAGGTCATATTCTAACATTTTTTATTAAGGCATTCTCTTCTAAGCACACTTGTGTCATTTAAAGTGTAACATTTCCTGACAGACCCCTGCACTAGCTAGCATTTACTGACCATGATAGCTAGGATGAGTATGGTGTTTAGTATAGCGTTTAGCTACCTCTGAAAGCCTCCTGGCTCTGAGACAAGCACCCATGAGAAAGACACAGATCAGTGTAGGACCTAAAACAGGTGGGTTTTTATTTGTTTCCTAAAGGAAATTTCTTGATGTAGTTGTCTTAATTTGTTAGCGTAAGGCTATTACACAGCTTATCCATAACATATGCAAATGACCAACCACTGCACCTTGTTTTCCTTATTTTGGGAATCCCCCAGTAAAGAAGAATTCCCGGATTTCAGTGGTCTACTGGGAACAGCATATTCCAGATCAGAAGAGGGCCTTTTCCCTGCACGGCTTGATGGGCCATGCAAAGGGCTTTGAAATAGATTATTTTCCGCACAGGTAGCCAGTGTAAAGTCAACAATGCTGGGGCTGCAGATTGAAATTTTGGAATCTTGAAGAGAGCTCGTGCTGCAGCATTCTGAACAACCTGAAGGCAATTTAGGACATATTGCAGACTTCCTAAAGACAAGGAATTCCCGTAATCAAGTCTGGAATTGACCATACTTTGGATGGCAATCCTCCTTGCTAAAGGAGGGAGCCACTGAATAACCTTCCTTAATGTTCGAAGTCGCCCAAAGAAGGATACAGATAGTCTTTTTGCATGATCTCCATATTCAATTTACCATCTAGCTAGAAGTCCAGGCTTTTCACAGGCATAGATGGTAGAGGTTGCTTTCCAAGATCCTGGGGCCAAGCCAGTTCTTTCCAGCAAGATCTATTGTTACCAACAATGAGAACCTCTGTCTTATCACTGTTTAGTTTAAAGTTACTATCTGACATCTATTCAGTGACTTCTTTATGATGGATATGCAAATTGGGTGACATCTGAGAGGTATCAGGTGAGAGTGCTAAAATCAGCTGACTATCGTCAGCATAGGAAACAAGATCAATCCCACACGCCTGTACCATTGTAGCCAAGGAAAGAATCTATAGATTGAAAAGGGTTGGACTCAGCTAGGAGCTCTGTGGGACTTCACAGTTATTAGGGTGATAGCTGAAAAAAAAGGCTCATCCAAAACCTGGAAAATCGTATTGTCCAGAAAAGCCTTGATCCACTTGCGTGCAGGGCTTCCATGGCAGCCGAACCACCCCGATACAAGATAACCCAGAGCTTCCTGGTGACCACAAACAGTGCCGTTATGCTCTGGTCTAAAGCCCATCTGAGTAGGGTCCAGAATAGAATGATTCTCAAGAAAATCAGAGAGAGACATGCTTTTCTCAAATTTTACTGGCAATTGGGAGCAATGAAATCGGTCTATAAGTCACAGCCTTCAAAAGGTCAGTTTGTGGTTTCTTAAGCAAAGCCTGATCTACAGCATGCTTCCATGCCTGAAGAACATTACTGTGGGTCAAGGACTTATTTAAGATCTTGAGTAAGGAGAGCAGAATGCTATCAGCTGCCTTAAATAAAGCATATGGTAGTGCTGGATATAGCGGTGAGCTGAACTTTATAGACTTTAAGATGGTTGTAATATCATCCATAGTTAACAATGGATAAGCAATAAGTTGGGCTGTGGCTATAGATTCTTCTGTAAGGTTTGAACATGAAGATGTTTCCTTTGGGAAGGATTCCAAGATATTCCTTACTTCATCAATAAAAGCAATGGCAAACATCTCACACCACTGAAAAGAGGGTGGAGGGGTTGCCACATGGGTAGGTGTAGTTGAGAACCTATTTACTAACCTATACATCTCTTTAGCGGAATTGCTAGCCATTTTAATTTTAGTACTGAAATAGTTCCTCCTAAACTGTATTATAGCTTGTTTATATTTTTTAATGGATTGATTGTAGGTTATTTGTTCAACTCGATCATATTCCTTACTCCAAATATTTTCCCTTTTCTTATACTCCTTATTGAGCTCCACTAATTCTGGAGTATATCATGGAGCCTGAACATTTCTCCATCTGGGAGACAAAGATTTAATGAGGATGAGATGGTCGAGGCACTCTGTTAACCACTGTTTGAAGCAGATATACATTCTTTCCATATGACCCTCCTCAATGGGATAGAGTTGTTTAACCCAGATCGCCATTTGATAATACCAATCTTTTCCCTGGTATTCTCATTTTAATATGGGAAGTATCTTTCTTCCTTATAGAGAGGAGGCTAAACTGAAAAGGAATAACATAATGGTCAGACCAAAGAACTGGGTGTCCATTTTCTACATCAAGTTGGGTAAGGTTAATAAAACTGGGATCAAATATGAGGCCCTCGCTGTGCGTTGCTGAACCATAAGATGTAGTTGCAAAGCTGCTAAATTACGCATTGTTCTGGTTGCTAAGGTATCATTGCTGTCTTCAATCTGCAGGATAAGATCACCCAGTATGGTGAAATTAGCTTTACATAAACAATTCTCTGCAGCAATGTCAGGTAACACTGATGCAAATTGCATTACAGGTTCTGGAGGTCGATAGCTAAGGATTCCTGAGAAAGTAAAAGTCGGTGAGAGTTCAAGGGAAAATAGGACTCATTCACTACCTTCAACGTCATTAGGCTTCCCAGTGCAATTATAAACTTCCTTAAAAATAATAGCTATTCCTCCCCCTCTTTTGTCCTTCCTATCCAACCTAGTAATAGAGTAGCCCAGGGAAAGAGATAATGACAATGTCAGGGGCTGAACTTTCATTTAGCCAGGTTTTGGTTAAGAAGAGAGCGTCTGAGGAGCTGCCATCGAGAAAAGTACTGTGTTTGGGGAGTGACCTGCAGTTGACTAAAACATTTTAATCCTATTAGGCCTAGGCACAGGCAGTAAAGGTGTTTTAATCTCTCCCTCTGGTTCTGTAGCCCTAATATAACTTTGCAGCTCTTGCATCTGTTGGGGAGTGAGGATGGTGTTATAGAATGCAAACAGGTACTTGGGAGAGTAAGACTAAGGTCCTCATTATGACCCTGGAGGACGATGGTATTTTGGAGAAGGTTACTGCCAACAGGCTGGCGGTACTCTTCCCCAAAATATGACATTGGCGGTTTGGCTCAAGCAGTGTCAAGAGGTCTAGCACACTGGGAGCAACAGGTCTATTGTCAATGCTGTTTGGGCCTTGATACAGTTACAGTGGTAACAGATGGAGATGGAATGAGTTGGTGACAGACCTAGAATATGAATAACAGATTAAGTATAGTTCCATAGAAAAATACAAATTTAAAATAGCCTATCCTTACATTATAAATCTGAAAAAGTATTTAAAACAGATGACATCTATAATAGATATTTACTAAGACAGATATAGATATATATTAGGCTGGTTTCTTCTGTGAAAGTGTAAACTTTATGTATTAGTTTAGTTTAGTTTTATGGGTTTAGAGAGCGCATAGCTACCCAAGGGCATCCCAGCGCTAACAGTACAAAACGACACTCGGAAAGACCAAGAAAATAGATTAGCTGCATTAAAAGCATATGTCCCAGCAGTAGTTTCCGTGTGCAATCTTAAGGGTACCGTACATAGAATATGTATTGGATTATGTAAAGCATATGCAGAGACTGCACAAATTAGACCAACTGAGCTACCACATGAACCTCCAAGGACAACGCCATCAGATTCACCCCATTATTCTGGCCTGCCTGATAAATTCCCAAGCTTCAGCTACACAAAGCAGCATTCTTCATTACATTTTGGGCATTAAAATAAATAATTTTCCCAGGGCTCCTCTGCTAACCCAACCCTGACCTCCTTACCTTGAGGCGGGAGATGCCAGATTGCTCAATTATGCTCTCCTTGTTCCCTGGCTCACACAACTCAACCACTAACATGGCGAGATGGAGAAGAACAACCATTTCAATCCCAGCAGTGGTAGTGCATAACTCTCCTTCTTCTTCTGGATGATGGGGCTTGTATTTTCCTCTGCAATACAAGTTTGTTCCATCAGACAACATGGAACAGCTTTTAGAAATACAACTTCCAAAAGGCCATGCACAGAAGGACGACAGCCACACAATGCATCACAAGACATGTTAAGGCCTGACAGTTCACTGAGCTATAAAAAAGGGTGGCAGTGTTGGAGAGCTCCCGTAGACTTGCACCCACTGGTACGCAGTCAGCCCTTTACTCATCAATTGGTCTCCTTTTTTCTCTACCTCTATTTATCTCTAGTTTGCTCTTTCTCAGTTCCTCACTTTCTTCTTCTCTCCTAATATCACCACACACACAGCAACACCCAGTCTCACATAATCCCTCCATGTCCCTTACTTTCTCACTTTTCTCTCTTTTTTTCTCATTGTTTCTGCTTTCATCCCACTATCTACATTACTCTCTCCTACGCTTCTGCCTCTCTCACTCTGTAGATTCCTCTCTGTACCTTCCTCTTCCCATCTACTCTTTGATTTAGTGTCTCTCCATCTGCTGCACTATAGTTCTCTCTTCCCCAATTTCTTTTGTCCTAACTGAATCTCTATCCCTGTATTCCCAATCGTTTTCTCATTGCTTCCTTTGTGATGCTCACTCTCTTTCCTTTGCTCTCTGTCTCTTCCTGTTTCTTTGCTATCTTTCTTGCCGGCTTTTACTAACACATCCTACTCACGTTTTCTTTTTTATTTGTCTCTCTCTCTCGCTGTCTTTCTTTTTCTCTTTCTCAGTTGCTCTGTATCATATTCAAACCCTCTTTTCCCAGTCTATTGAACTGTCTCTCTTGCTATCTATCTTGGTCTCTCAATTTCTCTTTGTATGCCCTCTCGCTTTCTCTCACTTTTTCATTGGTTCTCTCTTTTGGACTACTTTTTCTTTTTTACCTCTCCCCCACTCTATCTCCCTCTGTCTCTCAGTTCCTCATTTTCCCTGCATGCATGTCTATTTCTTTTTCTGACTGTCTGTTTTAAATTATATCTCTTCTTTTTTCTTTCCCGCTCCTGATCTTCAAACATATATTTATGAACACATTTAAAATATATGTGCTACATGTTATATATCACTTTCACCCTCTTTCACACTTGCTTTCACTTTGCTAGTCCATTGTGGCGCCGACCTCCCTTGCTAACTCTCTCCCCAATCTCATCTTAGCCCTCTCTCATTTCTCTTCAATGTGCATGGCTTTTTCTCTTTCAACCCTTGGTAGTTTTCCCTTTCCCTGCCCCCGCCCTCTCATCATTCCCAAAGAGACTTTTCTCCCACTCTTTTCCCGTGACCCGTTTCTCTTGCTTCTTAGTTAATATCTAGTTCCATCTGTCACACACCTACCTTTTCCTATTCAGTGTCTTTCTACCATGCCCCCCATGTGAGATATCCCTAAGCTTGCGTCTTTCTCCACACTTTTGTAAGCCTCTGTCTATTGCCACCACATATGTATCCACTCTATCTTCCTCTCAAACCACTCCTGTCTATTAAGCAACAGATTTATTGTGTGCGTCTGTGTTGGACGAGGGATGGTGTACAAACTGTTGCTTTAGTCTGTTTAGATGTCTGCATTTACTGTGAGAACAAAACTCTACTCTGAGATATAGTGAGAATGGAACTGGGTCTATGGGAGACTGTTGAGGAGGGAAGGAGGAATAGTGGTTACCACAATACCCACGCAGTGCCTTCCCGCAGGTACAGGCTTCTCCTGTGTCCACCCAGATAAAATGACAGACAATCCAACCCCTCCCCCCCAGAAATCTCTCCTGGCATCGCAAGCGTTTTGGATGGGGGTGGTCATTGTATAGTTTGGCATTGACCACTGGTGGACCAGATCCACAAAGCGATCCCTGATGGACAACAAAATGCTCACTTTTTCTTCCCAAAAAATTAACGTGTCACAGCTCTCACATTCAAACATGGTCCTAAATTTACAGTAGACAAACAGAAGCAAAAGCAGCGAGTATATCAGAAGTGCTCCTTGGTGTGTACATGGGATGTACGTGTAAAAATCCTGCTTCTGGATGGAGGAGCAAGCCAGTTTCAGAAACTTGTCAATTTTTACACCTGTTGCCAAGAAACAGATCTATACCCCTTTCCATTGAAAATTGATGCACATTGGAAAGATGTCGTAAGTGGGGTGGGAGCTGAAGAGCCGGTAAACTCCACTACACAATGGTGGTGGACTTTTTGCCGAACTTCATGCTCCAAGAGGAACTCCTTACCAGATTATGGATCTGTCCAAACCTGTGAGTTGTAAGTAGGGGAGTCCTTTTGCAATGTCTTGTGTTTGCGTACAGGGAGGTTTCGCATAAGGGGGATGGCTTCAGCCTCTTCTAACTTCTGTATGGCATCCTGTAAGAGGACCTCATAGTCTGGTGAAGGATGGCTATGAGAATTTGAAAGATAGTCACGAGGGCATGAAACACTGGTCTGACCAGAATGCCATTCTGGCTGAGTTTCAGCCTGGCCAAAAACTATCTTCCAAGGAACATGATAGGTGAGGGGTGGGTTTCAGCTTCCCCCCTATACTGACCCTAGACCAACAGAGACATTGCCACCAGTTTCTATAGCAGTTTGCCTCTTTATACTCATTTACCTAGGACTCACCCATGATATTGATAATGGGGACAGCACACGTGTGAAAAACAAAATGTACAGGTTCTTTGAGAAGTGAGGGCCATCTTTAAGGAGGAAGTCTCCAAGATGCTGGCATTAGGGATTATTCAGTCCTCAAACAGCCCTTGGTCCAGCTTTGTGGCTGCCCCTCCAGATGTCACATCTAAACTCAACATCTGTGTGGACTACTGTAGGCTCTGTGTGGTCAGCAAGACTGATGCGCATCACATCCCCCACACTGATGAGCTCAAACATCGGTTTGGAGCTGCCATGTTCCTCAGCGCAGTTGACTTAATTTCTGGGTACTGGCAGATTACCTTGACAGAGGGGCCAAAGAGAGGTCTAAATTTTCAACCCCAGAAAGGCACTTCTAGTTCATTTCTAGTTCAGGTTGAAGAATGACCCTGCCACTTTCCAGAGTTTGGTCAACCAATACCGAGCTGGGTTGGAGAACTTCAGCACCACCCACCTAGATGACATTGCTGTCTTCAATTCTAGCTGGGAGGACCATCTGTGCCACCTCAAGGAAGTGCTACAGGCTCTGCAGAAGGGAGGCCTAACTATCAAGGCCAGCACGTACGCATGGGTAGGCCCTGGAAGTAAAATGTAGGACCTGGGGCACTATGACAGTTGCTCAGTGAGCAAGGCTGTTTTACAAATAGGTTTATACCCTTTTTCCTTACACTTAGCTTCATGACACCTGAGCCACACGTTTGACTTAACCCAGTACTCCTGACTGTTCACTGCAGCATAAAAGGTACCATGTGCGAGTCAGAAAGAACGGACTACCAAATGTCCTGGGTGCTGTTGCACCCATATCTATTCTCTGGTGCAGTCAAGAGTAGAGTAACAGACCTACACCTTGTGTGATGATAGACCTCAGTTTGTAAAGGGAAAACAGGATAACTAAGCAGCATTTGCCAGTCTCCTTCAGACCTGAGTTTAGCATGCAGGCCCCTTCAGGAAATGCAGCTCAGAGAGTTGGGATGTAGCCCTTCACTGTTTCACAAGTTAGCTTCCCCTGAAAGAACCTAGGCTGGCTTCTGAAAAGCAGCTCTTCACAGCTCATGATATTCACATTGTAAGGAGCTGAAAGATGACCCAGTGACACCTTCCCATGCTGCTTGTGGCATCATGCCCATCTGCTTCATACAACAAATCCCTCCAGATCGTATGTCGTTCTGTGCTTTCTGGTCTGTGATTGGCAAATACCAAGACATTTGGGGCCTCAATTACAATAAATAATGCATCGCTGCAGATCCTAATGCCATGCTTGAACCAAATTTACAAAACTGCACAGCATTGCGTTAGGAACTGGGCTGCTTAAAAAAAAAAAAGCTGATAGCCGTTGTGCCGTGTCATAAAAGAAAATTACACTAGTGCTTCAAAAGTGGCTCTAGCCTGATTTGCTGCAAGTATTCTGATGCAAGCCATCCTAGCTTCACTTTTGCGCCTAAAACCGTCAAAAAAAGTCATAAAATGCTGCATTAAAAAAAAAAAAAACATAACAGAAGATACTGCAGAAACAGATATGGAGAACCCAGGGGACTAGAGATCCCAGGACAACCCCACAAACCCTGTACCATCCAGGATGTCCAGACAGACTCCCAGGAGACGGGGATGAGAAAGATGAAGTGCAGGTTCAGTGAGGAGGAGAACAACATCTTGATTAGTGAGGTGATGGAGCATCAACACCAGCTCTTCATCACCTCCAAATTGCTCTTAGGGAAGAAAGAGGCAATATGGCAGTCCATTGTGGACAAAGTCAATAGTGTGGCAGAGGTGAGGAGGACACTCACCGAGCTCAGAACAAAGGAGAATCTGGCCAGCAAACACAAGGCAGCATTGCATACTGGAGGCAGAAGTCAAGCATTCCAGGAGCAGATGGATGAACTGGAGGAGATGGTGGCAGCCGTCATCCCTGAGGAGTTGCTAACATGATTCTCAGTACAGGACAGTACGGTAGCTGGCAAACTACAGGAACCACATGGTATTTTGCAGAGGTGGGAAATGTGGTAACCAGGCAATGTCATAAGGTGTAAGCAGCTATGTCCCACCGCTAAAACACACTGTCTGCAGGCCAAAGGGTAGTATGCATGCATACTTATGGTTTAACAGCAAAGAGTTTTAATGCGCACTGACCTCCCTCAATTTGCACAGGCCTGTCCTGAACCCTTATCTCACTCCCTTCATTGTGTGAAGTGCAGCATCAGTCCACGTTTATCCCACAACATGCCTCATGTATGAGGAAATGATGCAGTGCAGTGCAGCAAGCCAGCTAGCTGTGTTGCGCTGTGTCATTTAGAAAGTGTGGGGATGAATTGTATTGACTGAAATTCAATGCATCCCTGTACTTTTCTTAGTGATGGTGTACAACTGCTGCCTAGCTCCAATGAAGGCACCCTTGCACCATTTAGCTTCTCGGTCTCACTTGGGCCTATCCACACTAATCTAGAATTTAAATCCTCTGAATGGAATGGCTGTGTCACAGGACAAGCAACTCATCTGAGAGGGGGTCCAAGTGTGGGTGATGGGAGATATCCACACATAGTGACATGAAAAGAGAAATGCCTATTGTACCCTGCATGAAACTATATTGTCCCCAGTTGACATGGCAGGCAGGGTGAGTGTACACAGGTGTCAGCGGCCATGGAAGGGACCACAGAATCAATGGGGAGTAATCTAGTGATCTAAGAAATGCACACCACTGGACCTTGTGTGAACATACTAATGATTATGTGTGGGCATGGTGGGACACTGCTATACTGCTACAGCATGGTAGGTGCTGACTGCGCATGGCAAAATGACATTTGGTATGAATGGGGAAACTGCATACTGGGGAGCTGGGAATGGACATGTGTATTGCTTGGTATCTGCACAAATACACATGTGCCACTGGGTCTAACTGTGCAACACTTGTGGCACACCTGGAAAAGGATACCAGAGAAAATCCCATTTGGGGACTACAATGTACATGTCATGTGGACTGGGGGAGAATGTGGCACATGCCAGAAGGGAGTATGATACAACGTTGTCTCAAGGTGCCACATCTACAATTTGGAGGATGTCAAACAGGGACTTGACAAGAGATACCAAGAAACACCTAGGCAACACAAATGATAGGACCCATGGAATAGTCCAGGCTGAAGTGGTTAGCCTTCTGATTTGGAATTCAGATGTAGGGATTTGACAGTAATCACATCACCACTAAAATGTGGGGTGAGGCGCTAACAATTGTTTTTCATAACAAAACAACATGCAGTACCACTGGATATGGTCATGCATGATTGATGTTTCATAGGCATGTGAGAATGAATGTATGATCTGGGTATGATCACTGTTTGCCACTTACCTGTGTACCTGGATCCAAAATTGGTTAATCATAGGCGGCCTGTACAGGATGTTGGGGGGGTAAATGTAAGTGAGGCAAACTACCCAGTAGAACAGGGCCCATCCCCTCTGAGCAGGCACCCAGCGCTTGTGAGAACAATCCATTTGTAACCTAAAGATTGTGAAACTGTGCATCAGCGCCCATGCCTAAAAGGTGTACAACACATCACTGTACAACTCAGGGCCGATTTGTATGAGGAAATTATGCAACATAGTGCTGCAAGCCCCCTTGCTGTGCTGCACTGCATCATTTTGAAAGTGCAGGGATGCATTGTGTTTACCAAAATGCAACACATTCCTGTATTCCTCACTGGTAGTGCATAAACTGCTGTCTTGCACCAACACAGGCACCCTTGCACAATGGTTTAGGGGTGCCTCTGTTACAGGGATGATTTCTCAGGTGCAGGAAGAAACATCCCTCTTCTAAAACACCTACAAGACTCCTGTCACACATATATCAGAGGATGAAGATGTGGAAGGAACATCTTTCACCAGGAAAAAATAAAATCACTAACTACAACCTTTGGGTTGTATGTGTGTCTGAAGCTGGACCAATAGGAACATGTTGCATTGTGTGAAGCAAATACACTGACTACTTGCCAAAGGGATACGTGTAGATTGGAGATAGAGGCAAAGTCACATAGACAGAGTGAAACATAATTGATGAATGTGATATAAATGTTAACTATCAAGCATTTCCTGAGGCTCCCAAGCATGTAGTGCAACAGGTATCACACTCACACCATCGGTGGCTAGTCTAAGCATGGATAATAGCAACAATTCAACATTGATGTGACAACCAAACGATGCAAGTGTGAGTCTGCGAGGGGCAGGTGTAAGTGTGTGAGTAACAAATACCAGAATTAGGGTGAGTGCAATGACAACATTCCACCACTGCATGTACAATGACTTACCAACACGGATCAACTACATATGAATACCTATTTTGGGATGTGTATCCATTCACATCAAGATTGTCACATACTTGCTCAACGATGTTTGTAAATAGCTGATGTGATTCCATTGCAAACCTGACAGGTACTTGCCCATAGTATATTCACCCAATCATACATGTTAACAAATACTGCTAGCACAGCCAAAGGTCTTACATAACCTGTGCAGACATGCTAACTCCTATACAGTAAATCGTGGTGGAAGCTCTAATATAGGAAACAACAATATTTAATAAAATCATAAATATGTGGCCAAAACAACCTAAACTACCAAACCTAACTATCCTAAGCTAACATGCACTACCTTAAACTAATTGATGTCTACAACTATCTTAACTGTACCTAATGTAGCCTATACATGTAACTCCACATGATAAACAGCAAACCTCCCCCTTAAAACATATCTGCAAACAAGGACAACAGTAACTAAAGCTATACATACACTAACATCTAGGCCTAAACAAAGAGAAATTTAGTTGTATTTTTCAAACATTTTGTATTTGTTTTCTATAAACATATACCTTTAACATCAGCTCCCACCCACCAAAAACACCTAATAAAAACAAAGCCCTACAAATGTACCCATCCCTAATGAAAACTACAATGTACTACAACTAACCTACACTACTTCTAAACCCCCCCCAAATGAAAATCAACTATCTACAAGGGGAAAAGATGTAAGGGTCCGTTTGGCCCATTCTGCTCCTCATGGTTTTGTCACCACTTGCTTTATTTCCCGGAGCAGGATGAGCGTTGTGTCCATTTTTTGGTCCAGCTTGGAGACACGGTGTTTGAGGTTAGTCAATTCTTTTCACACATGATGGTCCAATTCACTAGCCAGTACCTATGGTGTTCCATGAGTCATAGATGGGGAATTGTGAGTGGTGGTGGAGATTGATGGACCTGCCTCTACAGACCCACCCTTGTCTGTGGCACGAGTCCTTCTTTTGGTTACTCCTTGCAACGTGAGCCCCCTTGGGCAAAGGCACTCCAGGACCACAATGCTTTATCCTTCTCAAATGTCTTTGCCATCCTCTTAAAGGCCTTGTGCACCAGACATATGTGGTGATATCTTTCTACCCTCCCCTCATGCTTTCTCCTCTGGGCTGGGGTCATTTTCCCTGTGTAATCATGAGGAAAACATGTAATTCTAAGGTTTATTTGGCAAATGAACATCAACACTGCCATGGAAATACCATCTTCAGCCATCACATGTTGCACTTCACAAATCCCATATACATCTTGATGGGCAAAGTGAACATACATCAGCACAATAGTCATCACTTCCATATTTATTATGATCAAGTAAGCAAGGCTAAGCTAATGTTTCATAATAGCAATGCCCCGTCTTGGGACATCTAGGCATTTTCAAGTCAGCACTGAGTATGCATATGAACAATGCAGTATTTTGACCATGGTATAGCATACCCATCATGTTGTATTGACCATTAATTTCCCTTCTGCATCCTCCAATGCCCTTGAATCCATTGGCATTAGCCAAAGTCAGTTGAGCAAGGATTGCAAGTTGAATTTGTTTTTTCACAACATTATGCACCTAACATGGCAAGGACACATATCTGGAAACATTACTACATGGAACCTACATGTGCCAGGTATCATATGTAAGAATGGAGGGTGGATAGCTCACTCACATCGCACAGAGATGCTGAGACAACTCGTATGTCAACTCCTGTCAGTACATGGTGGGCTCTGCCACGACTTCTTGCGTACTCCAGTGTAACTGGATGTGCCCCACCACGCAGTACATTGCCTCCACATATGTGTCCAATGTTCATGTCACCATTCAGCACACCAGCACTCAGCAAAGCCATTTGATGGGTGTGTTCATGCATGCCCTACTTCTTAAATGCACACAGATCTTGGGATAGCAATGGCTAATGCTGTCCATTGTATGAACCTGTCTGCAGTACATCCCAGAGACTATCAGGGCCAGCACTATCTAAAGAAGGATTGGGTATTGCCATGTTGTATGGCAATGCTGTACACATATTTCTTTGGTCCACTACATATTGCCAGATCGGGGAAGATGACAGGGGATAGCAATTTTGATCTATCCAACATAGGGTATGGAGTGTCGCACCACATGAGTGGGCACATTAACTGCAGGTCCAAGTGTGGAATGTTGACCTCTGTTCTGCTACACTTAGGGCCTCATTTACGAGGCCATAGCAGCACACTGCACCACCGGATCACCGTTTTTTTTGGACACTCCAGCACAGTGTACCATCCCATATTTACAAGGTCACACACACCCACCTTATGTGGTTTTTTATAGCCTTGTAAATATGGACCCCTGCGTGAAAGGGCTGTTCCATAGGTGTTGCTTGAGGTGTTCCAACACAACACCCATGGAACCCAAAGGAATCCAATGTATTTCCAGATTTACAAGTTTGGGAATGTATCACATTCCACTATAACCTCAGGGGTGGTGTAAGATTGACGCAACAGGGAGAAATATCTTTCTTTCCCCTGTTGTTTCCTCTTTCTATCTTTGCAGCATCAAGCAGCACATATAGAACGAGGAAAATACCTCCTGTGATTGTTTTTGTGGACAAAAGGTGCACCTTCCTGCACAAAAACAATCATCCCCACAATGCAGACACCCTTACACCATGGTGCAAAGGTGCTTGCATTGGTACATGACAGGAATTTGTGTTCTAGCGCAGGTGGAGGGCAGAGAAATGAGCTGTATTTTGTGAATGCGGTGCATTTCTGCTCTTTCTCGGTGCCACAGGGTGCTGCAGCAAGGCACTTGCTGTGCCACCCTTCACCACACACCTTGTAAATGAGGCCCTTTTTCACAAGGTTCCCAGTCCTGGAAGAACATAATGTACTGTGATCTTCCTGTGTACACACAGCAGGAACATGTTCCATGAACTATATATTGACACCCAGCATAAATGTGTAGGACCCTGTAATCCTGGCACATGTCCCTACTGTCATCACTGTGTATGGACTCAGCAGCCTTTTGTGGGCTACACATTCACATTGGACATAGCACTGTGAGTAACAAAAGCCTACCAGTGTATATGAAAAACTTTTATCAGGTATGAAGTATCCATCCATGTTAACATATAAATGAGCAGCCACATATGTTCACAGATCCTGGCACTGTAAACATTGCTCTTTGCTCATGCCAGCAAACATGTGGGCCCTCAGTGATAGCAATCACAATCTCCTTGAACTTACTCAGATGCAAATGCACATCCTGGACACAAACTATACCTTACTGTCCATATACATGGATAGCAAATGGACTTAAATTTGGCATACATGCACTTTGTACATGCCATTGCACACTGCATGCAACATCAGACACCTAAACCTTGCACTACCCATTAGACAGACAGGATGACACTCACTGATAGCATTGGGGTCACTGACGCTTTCTACCTCTCCAGTGGTGTAAGGCTTGGGTCTACCTGCAAGACATAACATGAGACAATGAGACATCACTCACATTACACATGACTTGCAAATGGCCATGGAACATTTCTGGTTGTACCAACTCAAATTGTTCATTTGACATGTCTGAATGACAGACATTGGTAGGCTAGGTTGATCTGTACATATATATGATGAAACATACATACATTTTTTTAGGTACATTGTTGACTGCTTGCAATTGAGTCACTACCCAAAGAATTAGCAAAGCTAGCTGGGTGTAATGCACTCTGCACCTACATGACTCACAGAACACACTCAACCCCAACCAGCAATACCCCTGTTTTGCACGTTTTATCAAATGTACATGACTATGCTACAGACAACACAAGTTAAACATTCTTGTCCCCTCAGTTCACAGACATCAGTAGATGTCATTGTTGCATAGTCATAGACACTGAACATACATGTCTTGGCAATCTTCAAACTTCAACATTCTGAAATCAGTTACAGACATGTGTGTGACATATGCAGATGTATGACAGTCAGCACGTCAGAACTATGTACAGAGTCACACACATCATGCCTCATCTACATGAGACATGAACATCTGAAGTGTCTACAAACAGGATAGCCCCTGCTCGAGCACATCCCCCAGGGTGGCACGTGTTGACATATGCCCTGGCAGCAGGCCATGGTTTGTAAATGTGCACACTTCCTCATGTTGCCCACAGCACATCTGTTGACATGTGCACCGTAGAGCTAACAAAAAAATTGGCCAACAGGCATGATAGGGACACTGCTCAGTGTGGATGCAGGACAGCCCAGTATTGGGACAGCTTAGTGTCATGCTTTATCTATGAAATGCCCTAATAGTGACCAATGGGTGACCACTTCGTGTGGACTGATTGTCTATTTTTCTTCCATGCAAGATGGAGGAAAATGAAATGGAGGGGTCACCTGGCATGCAACAACCTAGGGGGTGGTCCAAGCTGGGACAGACCACTCCTCCTGTCCTTTGAGTGTTTTCCCACTGTTGCTTCCATCAAAAGTGGGGGTTTGCATTGGGGACGGCCATCTCCTGCTAGCAGCAGGCTTGGGGGTCATGTTTCAAGGGTGGTAAGCCCTTTGAAGCTCACTTGCAGAGCAATGCACTTTCCTGGGGGGAGGTGTGATAGGACCTCTGCCCAGGAAGGGCTTTGTTCTTAGACCCATAGAGCAAGATATCTCACAGCAGGGTTCCAGAACCTTCTCTGGTGGTTGCATGCAAGTTGTGCCTGGCCAACAATCATGCCAGTGTAGTTAGTTTTTACAGGGGGCACCTCTAAGGTGACCCCTGGAGGCATTTTGTAATAAATCCAATACTGGTACCAGTATGGATTCATCATTCTGAGTTGTTTGATCCAAACTACTCAGGGTTCAGAGTGGCCATCATGTAGCTGTGAAACTCGTACTGACCAGTGTCCAGCACATGCATTTAAACTGGCTGCTATGTACACTTACTATGTCCCAGGTTTGACAAGGACAAAGTAGGAGTATATTGCTAATGTATCTTTTCCTACACATACAATATAGTGCACCCTTCCTTAGGGCTAAAAGGTCTGCCATATGGGTGACTTACCCCTACTGCATGCAGTGCGTAGTAGACAGTGCATCAGAACACTCAGCCTGCAATGGCAGTGCTGTGTGTATCTGGATGCATGGCCCTAGAGGGTGGCACAATCTGTGCTACTGCCGTCAGGGACATATCCATAGTACTCCATACCCTGGGTACCTAAGTACCATTTACTAGGGGTGTATAGTGGCAACTAAAGGTGTTGCCGATTGTGCCAATGCACCATAACAGGGTTGAGAAAGAGATCTGGCACCAGGAACCTAGTTTGCAGGGACCCTGGGCACTAACAACTTTGAAACTACATCACATGCCAGGCAAAATGTGGGGGCTAACCATGAAAAAAGAGGCCTTTTCTCACACTACCCTCGTCCCTCAATGGAAGAGGATGAGACTACCCTTTCCCGAGTGAGTGTTCACCATCTAAGTGGAAGAACATGGAAAGGCCATCTTCATTGGCATGGGTAGTCCCAAGTCTGTGTTTACTTGAAAGTCTATCCCCTGTAGGGAAATGGACCACCTAAGCAGTTTGGGACTTTCACCCTTCATTTTTTGTAGCCATCTCAGAGGCCTGTGGTCAATTTGAACAATTAAGTGAGAGTCAAACAGGTATGGCCACAGCTTCTTCAAGGCCCAAACCAAAGCAAAGGCTTCCCTCTCTATGGCACTCCATTTTTGTTCCCCAGGGAGTAGTCTTCTGCTTATAAAAGCAACAGGCTGGCCATGTCCATCATCATTTTCTGGGGCTAGGACCACCCCTACCCCCAGTTCTAAAGCACTCGTTTGGACAATATACTGCCTGGAGTAGTCAAGAGCTTGTAGGACTAGATCACGTAGCATTCTTCAGAATGTCTAAGATCCTTTGACAACTCACTATCCAGGTATTTTTGGGGGCATTTTCTTGGAGGTTAGTTCTGTGAGGGGGTACAACTATGGTGCCATAATCCTTCACAAATCTACTATAATACCCAGTCAAGCCAAGCAATGCCCTGACCTGTGTCTGGGTTGTGGAAGCTTCCCAAGCCAGAGTGGTCTGAATCTTGGGTTGGACGGGTTGAACTTGGCCTCCACCAACCAGGTGGCCCAAGTAAACAAATGTTCCCTGCCCTATCTGGCACATACTGGCCTTGATAGTGAGGCCTGCTTTCTACAGAGCCTCAAGGATCTTCCCTAGGTGGATCAGGTGATCCTACCAGGTAGAGCTATAGACAGCTATGTCATTTAGATAAGCTGCACTAAAGGTTTTCAGGCCAGCAAGGACTTGGTTCACCAACCTGTGAAAGGTGTCAGGTGCATTCTTTAGTCCAAAGGGCATAACAATGAATTCACCTGGAGTGAAGTATGCTGACCTCTCTTTAGCTCTTGGGATCAGACCAATCTGCCAGTAGCCTAATGTTAAATCAAAGGCACTCAAATATTTGGCTGCCCCTAGCCTGTCAATGAGCTCATTAGCTCTTGGGATTAGGTGTGCATCAGTTTGTGTCACAGAATTGAGGCCCCTGTAATCCACACAACACCTCATCTCCTTTTGCCTCCTTCTGGGTGAAGGTTTTGGACTTAAACTACTGGGCTAGCCCAGGGACTCTCTGAGGATTCAATGACACCCAAATTCAACATCTTTTTGACTTCTGCCTGCATGATCTCCATGACATGGTCTGACTGTCTGTAAATGTTGTTTTTGACAAGTAAGCTGTCACCAGTGTCCACATCAAGAAGTCTTCCCAGGAGTCAGGGAGAATAACTCATCATACTAGTTGAGGACTTTCCTGCAGTCAGCCTGCTGTTGTTCTGAAGGGGGTATCTGATAGGACCACTTCATCCACAGAACCATCTTGTGGGTTGCTGGAGAGGAGATCAGGGAGAAGCTCACGCTGTTCTTCGGATCCCTCATCTGTAACCATAAGCATGGTTAGGTCAGTTCTGTCAGAAAAGGGTTTTAGGCGGTTGACATGTATGATTCTTTAGAGATGTTTGCAGCTGTCTAAGTCCACCAAATAGGCAACTTCCCCTTTATTTTCAAGAATGTGATAGTGACCAGACCTAGAGAACCCCAGGAGCAACAGGCTGCAACACCCAAACTCTCTGCCCTGGTTGGAACTCCACCATAGCAGTTTTTTGGTCACACCAGAGCCTTTGCAGCTCCTGGCTGCCCTGATGACTTTGACTTGCCTTCTCCATGTAATGTGTCATTCTTGACCCCAGGTCAAGTACATAGTCCACAATGTCTTACTGGGGCTCTTTGAGAGGTTTTTCCCAGCCTTCCCTCACAAGACGTAGTGGTCCCCTAACAGGATGCCCAAACAAAGGTTCAAATGGAGAGAATCCTACTCCCTTTTGTAGCATTTCCCTGTAGGCAAGAAGCAGACATGAAAGTAAGACATCCCATCTCCTTCTGAGTTTTCAGGGGTCCTCCGATCATGCTTATGAGGGTCTGGTTAAATCTTTCAACCAACCCATTTGTTTGTGGTTGGTATGGGGTTGTGAACTTATAAGTCACACACTTTCCTTCCACATGTCTTTAAGTATACAAACATTAAGTTTGAACCTCTGTCTGATACTACCTCATTAGGGAACTCTACTCTGGTAAAAAAATACCGAGCGGAGCTTTTGCAACTGCAGGTGCAGTAATGGTCTTAAGGGGTATAACCTCAGGATAACTAGTGGCATGATCTACTACCACGAGAATATATACGTGGCCTGATGCTGTTTGAGTGCTGTGATGCTATTAATTGTGTTTGACCAATGACTTTGTGTTTTGCATCTGCACATATTAGTTACTCAATGTTCACCAGTAGCACATTACATGTTGTGTTCAGTTTAGCTGCCTATTGGCTTTAACACGGCATTAGACATTACATTCTGTATTCAGTTTAGCTGCCTATTGGCTTTGACATGGCATTGGACATTACATTTGGTATTTAGGTTAGCTGCCTATTGGCTTTAACGTGGGGTTAGACATTGCAGTTGAGACATTGCAGATGAGCTGTGTTTTTCCAAGATGTGTTTTTCCACATGATAGACCAAGATGTGTTTTTCACACCAGACCCTAGCTGATAAGAGCACATAGATTTTGTATTTACCTCTCAATCCAGTCTGAGAATGAGTGAGGTTTGTAGAATTGGCCACTCTCCAAGTTTCTTTGGTTTTCACACTGAGTTTGCTTTTAAGGACGACTCTGGACTACAGCAGGGTTAGATTGAATCTGCTTTGACTTCAGACAGGAACGGAGACATCAGTTGCCTGTCTCCCGTTTGGGTAGAAATCTCTTTCTCGCAGTTGAGCGGAGTCATCAACTTGAAGCCCCAGAAAGATGAAGCTGAGTTATAGGCCCTACGGTGATGCAATTTTGACTTTTATGCTTTGCTTTGAAGTTATGCTATAATATAATCACATGTATTTGCTGTGTACATTGCAACTGAGAAGTACTTTGATATATTTTGCTTTCATTGCTGCGACTACATTTGAACGTGTGCTTCCAATCTACTAATTTAATCTCTCAGGAACCTCGTGGTGAAGTAATAATAACAGTAAATGTCTTCTTTAAACTCAGAAGTGCATTCCAGAGAGGTTCTGTAAGCTCAGTCATGAGATAAGAGCAGGAAAGCAGAACAAGTGCAAAGGGGGGCAACAGTATCAACCCCTACCCTTTCGAAGTGAACCCCAACTACAGGTAGTGACATTAAAGGGGACTTTAAGTGGCCTCCTGCCTTGCCACTGGCTTGGCAGGTAGTGCAGGACTGGCAAAGGTCCTTCACTTTTTGGGACATTCCTGACCAATAAATAAAATTGGTTAACCACCCTACTCCAACTATTATTTTGGCCCAAATGCTCAGCTAAGGGAATGTCAGAGTAAGGAGAAACTCTCTGAACTGTTGAGGTACTATCACCCTCCTAGTTGCACCAGGCTTGAGGTCTCTGGCCTCAGTAAAGAGGAGCCCATCCTCCCAATAAACTGACGCTACCCTTTTCTTCCTGTGCAGCTTGCTTCCTCAGGCCTTCAAGAGTTGGGCAGGTTCTCTGCCCCTGGCACAGATCCTCACTAAAGGGTCCCCCTGTGCCCAAGAGCTGTGGGTGATAAGGCCCGATCTCTGCAGGCTCAGTTCCCTCTGGGAATGGCAATCCTACCTACTGCTGGGAAGAGGAGTTCTGACTTGTGATCTGTTGGGAAGCTGGTTCCCAGTCTTCCTACGCTTTCTCTTGGGAGGCAGGTCCACTATTTCAGGATTCAGCTCTCCTTTTTCTCTTTGAAGCTTACTCTGTGCCCTAGACTTGACAGATGCCCATAATGGGATCCCAAGCATTGCTACAAGGGTCTTCAGTACTACTTCAGCCCAGGTGAAATGCACCAGGCAATCTACTGGGATGGATGAGGGTACAACCACTTCTTTCTGCCCTATTACTTTCCCCAATCAAAGGTTACCAAAGCCATGAGATAGAACTTTGTCTCACTGTGAGAATTGGTGACAGGATAAGACTTCCGTTGCAGGTACTGATTTGAGTGGAGCAAGTGCTGAGTTACCATGGTAACACTGGCTTCTGTGTCCCTCAGTGCTTACACTTTCTCCCCATTGATCAAAGGGTGCTGCCTGTATTTTTGCACATTACATGGCTAGGCAGCACAGGATAATTCTACTCCTCCCTCAGTGGCTAATGTTGCTTCTGGGGGATCACTGACATGGTCAGACCACACCTCTGATCCTATTTGGAGATTAGCTACTGCATTTACTCCAAGTTGGCTAGAGGCATTCTTTTTGTTTTATAGCTAGGATCTCCAGTTTGGTGCCCTCTAATTTTGCAATCATAGCATCAAACCTTGTTGGGATCAAAGTTCTTTCCTTTGTACCCACCCCTAGACTATGAGGAGCCTCTGAGCCCTCCCTCCTGTGCAGATTTTTGGTGACCTTGAGAAGACTCTTTACTTTTGTTGTGGTTTCCATCTTTCCCTTGGAGGGGCTTTTTGACCTCTTTCGTTTGGTCTCCCCCGCCAGTGACAGTTTTAGTTACCCTTGTCTTGACCCAGCCGTTTGCTTTCTTCCCCAATTCTTAACGGGAAAGTGTACCTTGGTCTAAAAGATATTTATATAGTCTCTCATTGTAACAATTACTCAAGAGATGCTCTTTCATGAATAGATTGTACACCCCATCACAATATTGTATCTTGCTACCAGCTAATCAACCACCCAGCATTTTTCCTGAATAGTCCACAAACTCCATCCAAGTTCGGCTCTGGGTTTTTTGAGCCTCCCTGAACTTTATGCGGTACTCTTCAGTTGAAAATCCAGATCCCTCAATCAGGGTACCCTTCATAAGGTCATAGCATTTAGAACCTGTCTCATTGAGTGTCTGCGGCCTATCCCTGCACTTTCCTGAGAATTACTCCCATAACAGTGTGCCCAGTGCTTTTTCTCAATTTCTCACCCAATACAGGCTCTTTCAAAGGCAGAAAAACATTTCACTATATCGTCCCCTTCTGTGAAGGGAGGGATAACTCATTTTGAGTGTTTAAGGTTGAAAGGTCTCTCTTTCAGTACTTGGATGCTGCCACCAGAGATGGTCCTAAGCCCAACTCTCTATGGGTGCACTAGTGCTGGAATTAGAGGTGCGACCCTCACCCCCATTGTCCACAGGGCCGTCTTCTTCTCCCCCAGATACTTCATCATCTATTTCATCTGTGGGGTTATCTTTTTCACTCTGGGCCACCAGATGCCTTAACTTATCTGTATTGGGGCTTTTTCTAGTATGAATTTGGTACAGTCTACAGAGTTTTCTTAATTGGTCATAGCTATATCCTTGGGAAGGGGCCAGGTCAAGCCCCTGGCTCTGGTTTTCTGCATCTGGCATGTTTAATTCACAAAACTTGGGACCTTTTTATCAATTTGGACCCCTTTGTGGATAAGGCCAACTAAAGTAAGGACTTTTAAACTTTGGCTACTGTTGTAGGGACCTAACCAGGGCCCTAACAGTTATTTAAAAATTTGCAAAAAGAATTCTAGCAAATTGGGGACAAAAATACAATTGAGCTAAAGACAATTTTGAGTTATTCCTGTACTCACAAATTGACAAAGTGCTATCAGCAAATTCTAAGTCTTCATCCCACCGCAGGTACACCAAATGTGGGAGGCTGGCCCTCTATGTAGTGTGCCAAACCAGTCACACTATGTAGGGAGTCCGGGCAACCACACATTGGTTTACAGATATAAAAAGTATACAACTTATGTTTAAATTTTTATGATAGCTTTGTCGAGCAGTTAGGCTAATCTTGGAGAAGTGCAAAACATTTGTTGTACTGACAGTATCAATAAAGCAAAACACACACTCTAAAGGATAACTCAAGGCCAATTTACAAAACTACTTCAGATTTTTAAAACATTTTTAAGACCAAGATCATGAAAATCAGATAAGTACGTTTTAAGTCATGAATTTAAGTTTTGAAAAATGTCTCAGTTCTGTGCGTAGTTGTGCACCATATGAATCAATGGGAAGAAAACTTTAAAAATGCATATAAATTGAGACCATGCGTTTACCAAGGTCTCTTTTTGCAGGTATGTCAAGGTTGTCAGTGGGTCCTATGGGCCAGCTGGAGAAATTTGAGCAGCTCCTGGTTATAGCAGGAGCAGCTGTAGAAAGTCGTTGGAGCTGGTGCCAGGCAACTGTGGGGGACCACTTGGAAAAGCACTGCACAGACAGACCTAAAGGTAAGACTGGTGGATCCCCTTGGGGAGTTGAGGTTGCAAGGGGTGGGGAACCCTTAGGGCATGGCTGGATCTGTGATGCAGGGCATAAGGCGGCTAGTTGCAGAGTGAATCGGTGAGCCAGGAGCTGTGCCTAAAGGTGCCCTTGCTTTTAGGTTCACTTGCAGGTCAGCAGGGACACTCTGGTGGGAGGTTCTGGTGTTTTCTGAAGTCCCTTAACTGGGGCTTCCTCCTGGTCCTTTTACAGTCCAGAATGGACTGTCCCTGGTGTTCAACGTGAGGTGATCACTACCTGGGCTATTGCACGGTTTGACCAATAGAGGTCACATTGCCACTGAATGTGGCACACTTGCAGGATTTGTCCTCACAGTTCATTGGTTCAAGATTAGTCTAGCTGCACTGTCCGGTTCATTGGTCAGCAACCGGTCATTGCAGTGGACTTCACTGGGTCTTTATTGCAGGAGAGTGATGCCTTCATTCTGGAGGGAGATCTATGATTTTTGATGTGTGGATGTCCTCTGGGGGTTAGTAGAGTCTGTTCAGTGTCCAAGAAACCACTCAGCGGCAATTGTGGAGTCCTGGATGCAGCAGGCAAGGTTTGGCACCTTTTCTTGGTGCAGCAGGACTTCAGTTCTCAAGCCTTGGATCTTCTTTGTTGCTGGTCCTCTTTTGTCCTTGGAATCGGATTTTCTGGTCTAGGGATGCCCACTAAATACTGTCTTTAGTGGGAGTTTAGGGGAGTACCTAGTAGTGAACAATGGTTCGTCTACCATAGGGGGCTACACCCACTAAGTGACCACTTCCTGTGGGCAGAGGTCACTTCACTACACCTGATTGGCTATTTCCCTTCTATACAAGATGGAGAAAAATGAAATGGAGGGGTCACCTCAAATGCAACACCTTAGGGGTGGTGCAAGCTGGGGCTGACCACTCTTCCTGTCCTTTGTGTGTATTTTCTCACTGTTGCTTCCACAAAAAGTGGGGGGTTGCAATGGGGGCAGCCATCTGCTCCTAGCAGCAGGCTTGGGGGTTGAATTACAAGGGTGGTAAGCCCTTTGATGCTCACTAGTAGGGCAGTGCACATTCCTAGGGGGGGTGTTATAGCACCTTTGCCCAGGAAGGGCTTTGTTCTATGACGTAGAGAGCAGGACCTCTCACCCCAGGGATCCAGAATCGTGTCTGGCTGTGGCAAGATGGTTGAGACTGGCCAGCAACCATGCCAGGATAGTTAGCTTTTGCAGGGGGCACCTCTATGGTGACTCCTGGGTACTGGTTTGGATTTATCATTCTGTGATGTTTGATACCAAACAACCCAGGGTTCAGAGCGGCCATCATGTATCTGCGAAACTCCTACTGACCAGTGTCCAGCATATGCATTTAAAATGGCTTCTCTTTTCACTTACTATGTACAAGGTTTGGCAAGGTCACAGTAGGGGCATATTTGGTGATGGTTCTATGCCCACAAATACAATGCAGTGCACCCTGCCTTAGTGCTGGTAGGCCTACCAGAGGGGTGACTTACCTATACTGTATGCAGTGTGTAGTGGACAGGGCACAAAGGCTGTGTGCCATGTCGAGTTTGTCTTTTGGGATTTCATCAGGACACTCAGCCTGCACTGGCAGTGCTGGGTGTATCTGGATGCATGGCCCTAGAGGGTGGCACAATCTGTTCTGGAACCCTCAGGGGCCTACCTTTAGTTCCCCGTGCCCTGGGTACCTAAGTGCCATTTTCTAGGGGCATATAGTGGCAGCTAAAGGTGTTGCCAATCGTGCCAATGCATCACAACATGTTTGAGAAAGAGATTTGGCCTAGGGAACCTGGTTAGCAGAGGTCCCGGGCACTAACAACTTTTAGACTACATCAAATACCAGGCAAAAAGTGGGGGCTAACCATGACAAAAGATGCCTTTGTGCACAGTACCCCAAATTGACACCAGCTACCCCTAATAACTAATCTACTCCAAGGACAAACACCCGACAATACACAGTAAGATTCAACACTAAATACAAATACAAAGGAGAATTTAAACATAAGGGACACAGCAAAGACAGCAAACAGCACAAAGCACTCCTCTCTCAGCCAACAGCACAACACCACCTCTCTCAAGCCCAGACCCAAAGACTGTGGGTAGAGGAGAAAGTGAAAGTAACTTCGCAGTTCCTGGTTTGCAGCATGGATGATACTTTGCATCACTTCCTGGGCACATGCGTCATATTTTCAGCCAATGCATCTTTTATTTTGACGCATAACAGCAATGCGTGGCTTTTTCATGAAGACTGACAAAGCACCACGATAAAATTTGGATGCTTCGGATAGAAAGTGTCAGTTTTTGGCTGACATGATGGCTGAAAATAGAAGCTTCGGGCCAATGTGTCAATTTTTTTTTTTTACACTGTGACTGAAATATGTGGATTACTGTATGTTCTGACGTGGAATGCATGTAAGGAGTCATAAGGATTTCAGTATTACGTGTAAATAGTTGTGTCCATCACCTTCCTGTCTTTCTATGTGTCCAATGAGTGTTTTGTGAGTGCACATATGTGACAGTACATGCATTATTGGGATAAGACTACACATACGGCACAATTCCTGTGTTAGGTCAACAACACACATTAGAATGGTTACCCCATGTGTAACTATGTAATGGCACCTGATTCCATTGCTCAGAGTACACCCAGGGATGCTGTGGACTTGCCCTGGATTGTGGTCAGCATGCCCACATCTATGACAGCGCAGACATATGCCAATCTGTGCTGTGTCCAAAGTTGCAGACAGCAGACTGTCATGCGAAACGGAGAAGTTACAATCTCCTGTGCAGGCAAGTGTTGGGATAGGCTGGACACATATGCGTTAGGGATGTATGAATGGTGGAATTTGATCATGTTCCCCCCTCCAGGGACTTCCCATCAGGGGACACACTGCCAGCTCACTGTCTAAGATTGTCTTGGCACCTGGCCCAACATCTTACAGACAGTGTACAGTCCACACCAGGGGATGATCACTATGGCATTTTCCCATGCTCCCATTCACAGGAGGGTGCACCCTCTGTTACTGCCACAGCCAGTATGAGTGCCCGTAAACTGCAGCTATGTTATGAGTGTCAGTACATGCATGTGCAGCACCTTCATGCAAGGAAACCGGGGGATGACTAAGTGTGTGTAAAGGGCCAATGTGCATCTGCAGTACTAATATCACACAGAACTTGGTGAGGATACTGTTGCACTTAAGGTGCCATTTCAAATGGGCTAGCATGTGATGGGGTCATGACTAGTCCCTTTTCCCTGATTCGTGGTGCATATGATTTGATTAATGCTAACGTTGCAATGTTACCGCACCATGCATGCATTGTGTGACTCTAGACGTACTGAGGACAGCAAGGCAATGGCTATCCAACCTTTACCACACTCTGCATCAAGGTGGTGCTGCTCGTAAATCATAGTGTGCATACAGTACACATACAATTCCCATATATTTTGACATTGTGACAGGTAATGGAATTATGTGGACCAGACTCAGTCCAAAACTTGTCAGGCCTCCCTAGTAGTGCAGAAACAAGTATTCATCAAGTTATTTGTCCTTGGACCATCTGCTTCAATACGTCTGGAATCCTGTAGCTCAAATTGGCCATGTTGGACTGGTCAATGAATGGTACTTGGGCATGGAGGGGTAGAATGAACTGTGATGTCAAATGACAGCAGATTGTGTGTATATGTGAGCCTCTTCTGCTGCCACATGTTGACATCCACATCTTTATGTTGTTCATTCATGTAACCCATGTATGCTGCCCAGCACTGATGCACTAACAATGTCCCTTTAATACACCCATGAGAATGAGTGACAATTGTTAGCTTCTTGTGGTGCATTCTGTTCCTCCATAGTTATGAGTCTAAGATGTGCGACACAGCAGGACTTTCCTGGCCTCACGGATATTGTTGAGAGGCTTGTGCCATTAGATGGTCAATGGGAGAGGTGACACCAGAGTCATTGGCCTGTGGTAGCTAGGCTCATATACTGTATGTATGACTTGCCATCCTAGGTGAGCCCACTAGCAGCTTGTATTTGGCTTCCAGGACAGGTGGTCTCATTACTTCTTCTTGGGGTTAATTATGTTGATGTCAACATTTGCAGTTTTTTGTATTTCTGATTGCAAAACTTTTGAGTCCTGTAATGACAGTTTCTAGATTGTGAATATACTTTGATGTGCACAGTTTTTCCCTCACCAGGACATTTCACACATCTTTAGAAATGCCCCTGTTTACAGTTACATGCCACCCCATCGCTGGGGCACCTAGGGGAGACCTCAGGTGCGGATTGTATGAAAGGTTGATGTGGATTGACACCTTTGATACATAATTTCTTAAAAATTGAATTTGGTGCACATTTAAATTTTGGAGGACAGTATGGAAGGCAGGGCTTACTTCAAAAATGACAGCAGGCTACACAGCAGTGCGCAGTCAAGTGCAAGAAATGTACTGGGCCTCTGATATTCCTTGTCCTATTATATACCAGGGACTCGTAGGTAGTTTGATTCCTCCTGCCCTATTAACTATTAGGGACTTATAGGTAGTTTGCTTCCCCCTTGCCCTATTATCTACTACAGACTTACAGGAGTCTGTCATTTGCAATTGTGATCTTACAACTTTAACACATTACTTTTATTCAGTGGAGTGGCCCTGGGCCTGGTTAGCAGACCCAGGGTACGGGCAGGGTCATTTACCACCAGCGTCATTCATAGAAATGTATGTGAACATGCTTAAAGATTGACTTCCTCACACTGTGAATGGGCAGGTAATTTGCTTACACAATGGTTGTGCTTATATGTGTTGTTTTACATAGGGACAATGAATCTTGTTGTCATACTCTTCTGACATTATGAGAGTCATTAACACATGTACCACACACATGATTAGTGCATGGTACATCAGTGATGTTTCCGCTATTGATGGTACATTTTGTGCTGGCTCATCATCTTCCTCATAGTGATTGTCCAATTCTTCCTGCTCCTCATTGTGATTGTGCCATGGTAGAATATGCCCTGCACATGTATTCTGCGATATGCAGCACACACTTGGATTAGTTCACTTGGCATTGGTGGCGAGTAGAGTAATTGACCCCAAACATATCCTGACTCTTGAAGTAGTACTTGTGTACTCTGGAAGTCCCCTCCACAATGTACCAGGTCCTGTTTGTGACTTGAATGTGACTCTCCTGGGCTTACGTATGAGTGTGTTTGTGAGGATTACTCACCCACAGCTGCAGACTATGGGGGTCATTATGACCCCAGCGGTGAGTGGTAATGTGGCGGCAATACCACTAACAGGCTGGTGGTACATGCCGCCACATTACGAGATTAGCGGTTGGCTGCAGCCAACCCGCCACTTCTCCACTTATACCACCATGGCGGTATGGGCAGCCAGGCCGGAGATGTCTATCTCTATCCTGACAGACAGCGTATTACCTCCGGCGGCATTATGAGCCTGAATTCCTTCCTTGCCACTGGTAGGCGGCTCCCCCTCCCCCCAACACTCACCTGACACACCCCACCCCATCCAAACTCTCCTCACGCACCCCCTCATACCCCATACACGCACACACCAGCAGACATGCACCACGCATACACCCAATCACTCACACTGGCATACACGCATTCATACATGCATACTTCCAGACATAATCACACACATTCTTACAATGATCACACTGACATGCAGACATGCACACACCTCACCATTCTCACATGCATTCACACACACACACTCACACATTCATGCACACACCCAGACACACACAAGAACAACACCCCCCACCTCCCCTGTCAGAAGCCTGACTTACCTTGGTCGAGGAGGTCTTCCGGCAGGCAACGGGAAGGGGCACTGCTGCCGCCAGCAGCACCCCGCCAGCAGATCACCGCCAGGCCGTATTACTGGTCATAATACGGCTCACGGTGTTCTACTGGTCTGGCCATGTTGATGGTAGCAGCACCAGCTTACCACTGTCCGCCAGTATGATCACTGCCAGATTTCCGCCCTTATTGTGGCGGAAGTCAGGCAGTGCTCTTAATACGGTGGACAGATGGTAGCCGTGGTGACAGTGCATTGGCGGCCATCACTGTGGCGGTAGGCAGTTTTTACAGCCAATGTTATAATGACGGTCTATATCCTTTGTCAGCTGCACAGTGATTAAGGGTGGATTTAGCTGAATGGTCATGCCAGCTAATTGACCAACACCCATATACAAATTAGTCTGTGCCCTAGTTGACTCATATGCATTGCCAGCAGTATGAGACATGCTATGACATTGTTTGGCATACTTGCAAAATGATCACTGATTTTCCCAACACTGTGCTACATATACAGTTCTCATGTCCTCTGTGATACACTTACTATTAGTCATACATTTGACTATAAATGACGTGGAAGTGGTGAGTTGTCACCAGTGAGATAAATCTTTTGGTCATTGAGTTGTCACATATGTCACACTGATCTGTTGTTGCTATTTATGACTACTATTTACAGACATTGGTAAACAGTTTCTGCCTAATGCATCACATACTGATGTTGATCTGTCTGTTTTTCTTTTGTTCCAACAGTTATTTTTTGATCAACAGTGTTTTCCGTTTAACATGTTTGTTTGACAGCAAATGCAGACATTACACAACACACTTTTCGCAGATCACTGCTTTGTATCTGGTACTTTGAAGATGTTACTAGTGTTCACACTTGCCACACCTGTTGTGGCCTTGTTAGGGTTTTCTGAATGTGGGTGAGTTGTTTTTAACTGAGACTTTGAGAGAAACTCCAAGACATCTGTTAAGTTTACTCATTTATTTACATGTTTGTCATTCTCATACCTTCAGTGACGTGCTCATGAAAAATAATTCTGGATAATGTGGGCACGTCTATGTGCACGTGCAGCATATTCTGTATTTCACTATCATGTGGTGGTTCATCCTCTTCCTCTTTCCTTGGGCCCCGTTGTTCTTTATCCCAGGGGACCTCTGTCCATACACATATATTTTGTAGTATTGGACATGCCACTATGATTTTGCAGATGAGAGGTGGGCATACAACAGTCTACCCCCAGAAATATCCAGACAGTGAAGCCAGGTCTTGAGCAGGCCAAAGGTCCTGTCAACTATGCTCCTTGTACAGATGTGGGCATGGTTATAGGCCTTTTCTGGCTCAGTCTGGGAGTTGCCAAATGGTGTCATCACCTACTGCTGGATGCCATATCCTTAGCCAGCTGAAATATATAACAGAAAAACAGTGTCATTCCTTTTGGTTACTGTATTTGCAACAGTCCTAACCACGTGTCTTCTGTGTATTGCTTTTGTTATGCCCTTCTTCCAGTTCAGACCACATGATGTTTCAATAATTCCAGTGTGGTGCCATTTACACGGGCCTGCTCACTCACTGTATGTGATGTCAAATGCAGTGCATGAACAGATACAGCATGCAATTTAATATCCTGACTGTCATGTTTCTGCAGCCAATTTTGTGCTGGCTGGTTCCCCTCACTCTCAATTTTATGGCCCTCATTATGACATTGGCAGTGAATGCCGCTTACTGCCACGCTGACGGCCACCAACATACTGCAGCTGTGGTGAATATCCGTTCACCATATTATGACACTCACACACCAATCCGACAGAATACTGCCACATGCACAAATCCGCCAGCCCAAGTGATAAAGTGGCAGTACCAACACCCATACCGTTACCCCAACAGAACAACACCCACCACAAATCATGAATGGCGGTAAACCATTGGCGGTACATACCGCCGTGCTCAGAATGGACACCCCCATACAAAACAACACTACATTGGCCAATACTAAAAACACACACCTGGCACTCATACACACACCACACCCACAAACTCACAGTACTATAAACCACACACCCACATTACCCACAACCCTTTACAAATATAAACCATTGCCACCAGACAGACATCAAGACCACTGCAACAAATACACAGACACCACTTACACCCATACATCCCTCACGCAACCCATATTACACACCCCACCACACTACTCAACACACTCTCACCAACACACATCACATAACACACATGTCCACACAATGGCACCCCCGTTTCACTGATGAGGAGTTAAGGGTCATGGTGGAGGAAATTGTCAGGGTAGAGCCACAGCTGTTTGGAGCACAGGTACAGCAAATATCCATTGCCAGGAAGATGGAGCTAAGGCAGATAATTGTGGACAGAGTGAATGCTGTGGGACAGCATCCAAGAACAAGGGACTACATCATGAAGAGGTGGAACGACCTATGGGGAAGGTACGTTTCATAGCAGCAAGACAACAGTTCGCCATCCAGAAGACTGGCGGTGGACCCCCCTCCCCCACAGTTCACAGCTGGGGAGGATCAAGTCTTGGCAATACCGCATCATGAGGGACTCAATGGAGTAGCCGGAGGACTGGACACTGGTAAGTCAACATTTACCACTTATCACCCCCATACCTGCATGCCATCATATCCCCTTACACTCGCTCCCATCACTCCACTCCATCCCACACACTGCACCTACATATATAACTAACACCAATGCTAGGCCCTGTATGCAATACCAAATGCATGGACACCCCTTCCAGCCCTGCATGGACATCCATCACAAAAGCATACACAGCATAGCAGAACTAACAATGATACAATACATCACCATACACAAGTAAAATGTGTCAGGGCAACACCAACTATAGAGGGGAAGCCAGGGATGTACAATATGTCAGACACACAGAGCATAATACACCACTAACATCCCCACAGGTACCCTAGCCAATGTCAATGGAGAGGAGGTGCCACAACTATCCAGTCCCCCAACAGAAGATGCCCCCAATGATGACAGTAACTCTGGGCTTCTGAATCTAGATGACCTACCTCGCGCATCAGGAACCACTTGACAGCTGGTCACCCAAGCCCACTCACAGACCACCACAGAGCCTCCCCCATCAGGACCCAACATCACAGCACCCACCCAGCGTACCCACACCTCTGTCCTCAGGACACATCAATCAGTGGTGTGCCCATCTGTACATGGAACCCAGGCCACACCTCGCACCCAAGACAATCAGGGACCTGGGGTCTATGGCAGTAGGCACACTGTTCAGGGGATAGAGGCACAGGCCAAAAAGGATACTGGGAGGACTGCTGTGTGCAAGGGGGAGGACAGGACCAGGGAACAGAATCTCCGGGAGGCACTCTCCGTGATCCTGGGAGCCTACCAACATCCACGATGGGCCAGATCCTTGACAACGTGCAGGAAAACAGGCGGCTGCAGAAAGGACAGCATCAGGGAGGACTTGCAGGCATTTAACACCACCCTGATCTCCTTAGCAGGGGTGCTGGCAGACATAGCCAACATCATGAGGGAGGCAACAGCACAGCTGCCGGCCCCTTCCACTAGCCAGTCCACTGACCAGCCCTCCACTTCCGCTGACGCTAGTGGGCAGGTGTCCCCGCCACAGGACCCACAGGCCACCAGCATCTCTCCCCCTGCAGAAGGTGAACCACCACGCAAACATTCCCTGCAACCCAGACAGAAGTCAGAGACACTTGCCAAGACCACTGCCAGGAAATTAAACTCTCCTGATTGTCCCCTTTGCGTCCCACCCAGTCACCCTGTCCACTTTAAACTGCCTTTGTGCCCCTTTCTATGGCCCTTTGGACACGGCACCTGTGCTACAAACAGACTGGAGCAATACCCTGGACTTTCCTCCATCATCACCCCATTCCATTGCACATTCCCCTCAATTTCTTAGCACTACAATAAAAACCCTTGGAAAAAACTCGACTACTAGTGTTTCATATTTGGAAAATGTGTATTTATGGAAACATTTACATCCATTACAAATGAACTGTACATTGTGAGAGCATAGACATAATGACCTGTAGCTGGCTATATTCAGCACATCAGTGCACAGTTGTTATATCACCCACACCTGTAAAATGTCAAACCATAGGTGACAGTAAGTAGAGGTAAAAGGAAATAAATGCCATCATGCCACAGCCACACAGAATACACCAATAGTCATAGAAATGTGATGTTGCACTGTTTTACCTGTGTGACATTGGAAGTATTGATGGATAACTGATGTTCTGTTGTCCTCATCCTCATCCTCAGCCTCCTCATCCTCCCTGTCATCAGGGTCTACTGCTGCCACAGGGGCATCTCCAGTCTTCTCCTCCTGCAGAAAGGGTACATGGCATCTGAGGGCCATGTTGTGCAACGTGCAGCATGCCACTACTATCTGCCAGACCATCCTCAGGTGAGTAGCACAGGGATCCACCTGTCAGATGGAGACACCTGAACCTGGCCTTCAGGAGCCCGAAGGTCCTTTCCATGATCCATCTGGTTCACCTATGTGCCTCATTATAACGTTCCTTAGACCCTGTCCTGACAGTCCACCTAGGGGTTAGACGCCACGATAGGTTTGAGTAGCCAGAGTCACCTGCAAGTATTGAGGGACAACATTTAGCCACAGACAATCCTATGGGGTTAACACCAGAGGCATACACTAAAATATAGTGGGTGGGGACCAAGGCTCACATATTAGCCACACCCTGTGCCTCTGTAGTTGGGCCATCACATGCAGGATGCTGCTATTCCTCAGAACAAAGGCATCATGCACTGACCCAGGTTACTTAGCATTGACGTGGGAGATGTACTGGTCCACTAGGCACACCATCTGCACTTTCAGTGAGTGGAAACTCTTACGATTCCTGTACACCTGTTCATTTTGGTGGGTGGATAAGCACAATATGTGTATCGTCAATCATCCCATTTCATAGAATCCGGCCTTCACAGTGGCCAAATCTTCCACCTGTGGGAAAGCAACGTAGCTGCACATGTGTTTTACCAGGGCAGACAAGACCCTTGCCATCACAACTGAGAAAATTGGCTGTGACATTACTGCTGCCAAGCCCACTGTCACTTGGAAAGAACCAGTTGCCAGGAAATGGAGTACTGATAGCACTTACACCAGAGGGGGGATCCCAGTAGGATGACGGATAGATAAGATCAGGGCAGGCTCCAACTGGGCACACAGCTCTGTGATTGTGGCCCTGTCCAGTCTATTGGTGAAGTTAATGTGCCTGTCCTCCAGTGTAGCCAAGTCCACCAGGGGTCTGTACATGGGGGTATGTCTCCACCTCCTATTCATCCACACCAGTAGGTATCTAAAGGACACAAGAGTGAATAGGATGTCACAATTGAAACAACAAAACCACAATTGCAGTCCACATGGTGCACTTATGAATTGGGACAGTGTTAATGGCGGAATATGTGACAATCTAATCTGTGATGCAGTTATTGTGGATATGACTGCCCCCCCTTAAATGGCGACCGCCTGTCCTTTATGTAGGAACAGGCGGAAGTGAGGTAACTCCACCGACGTTGGGTGTCATAGCGGATTATCCTCATTGGATAATATGGGGCTCCATGGGGTACAGTAGCCAATGGGGATGTACGCCGGTGGTGACGGTGTAGACCGTCGCGGACATGACTGCCATTATCTATCTGAGTCCTCACTTGTTTCCTGACCTTCAACAGGAAAACAACTATACTGCATGTGCTGCTGTGACGTGACCTGTGTCTGGAACCTACCATGGCCCGAGTGACCGGGGAAAGGGCCCCAGCCTTCACTTTGAAGGAGTTGGAGAGACGGGTGGACGGGGTCATACCCAAGTATGGACAGCTGTATGAGTACACTTTGGACACAATGCATGTGGGAAGGATGCATGGAGATGTGTGTGCAAGCATTGTGCAAGGGAGGTAGGGGGTGGGGGAATGTCTTGTGGCGGTGTACATGGTGAGCGTTGGGCTATGTGTATGCCAATGTTGATGGAAACTGGTATGTTGGGCCATTTCTGTGACAGGTTGGACTGTTTGTTGAATGGTGTTCTCCTATCTGTATTGCCTCTGCAGGTCAGCGCCCATCAAAAGTTTGGATTATGGAGTGCCATCGGCAAGGTCGTTTGGACCCTGGGGATCTTTGGCAGGCAGAGCACCCACTATTGGAAACAGTGGGAGGACCTGAGACACTGGGCACAGAAGTCCGTGGAGGCCCAGCTTGGGATGGTCTCCCAACGAGGGACGTGGTGCCCGTCGGACCCTGACCCCCTTGATGGCCCGCATGCTGGTGGTGGCCTACCCTGAGCTGGATGGGCGCTTGAGAGAATCACAGCAGCCACAAGGGGGTGAGGACAGTGGGTATCATTACATATTTTGGTGGGGTGGTATCTGGGTGGTGGATGTGTGTTAGTGGGTGACCTCTAAGGCCAGGCGAGACATTGCTGTGTGGGTCATCTGAAGGGTAATCAGTGTATGGCACATACAGTTAACCTAGTGTGTTAGCAGTCCATTTGAGGCAGGGCATCGTGGGTCCCAGGAGTGCTGCAGTTGGCGGTGTGTGGTCCTCATCGTGCCTTAGTGACTAGCCATATCACTGGTAGTGCAATGCATAGTGCTTAAGCCTGTCCCCTGTGTGTGACAGTGATGTGTATGCCAATAGTGGTGTTGGTGCAGGCACTGACCCAGTGTATCCTTTGTCTCTCTCTCTCTCTCTCTCTCTCTCTCTCCCCTTTCTTGTTTTGTCATCCTGTCCTTGTGTGTATAAGCATCATCTGGAAGAGGAGCAGGGGCACTGGCGACAGAGGGAGCTGCATCCCACAGGACCCAGGAGGCAGAGTCCACCGACACTGAGGGAACCAGTGGGACGGAGGGCGAGTGGAGCACCACAGTGGAGACTGGAGGAGACAACACAGACTTGAATACCTCCTCTGATGGAAGCACCCTGGTTGTGGTGAACACCTCTGTGACTACCCCAGGTGCAGGTACAGCTGCCACCCCCTTACCGGCACCGCCCTCCCAGCAGCCCTTCAGCGAGGTGCCCGGGCCCGCTCACTCAGGAGGGTGGGCATCTCCTCTGCCCCAGGCACCTCAGGCCCTGCCCCAGTGAGCCCTGCTGCCCTGAGTGAGGAGGCTATTGACCTCCTGAGATCCATCTCTGTAGGGCAACCAACCATTGTTAATGCCATCTAGGGGCTGGCAGCCCAGATGCAGCAATACAATGTATTCCTGGAGGGCATTCACTGTGGGTTGGCAGCCCAACAGAGATCGATTCAGGCTCTGGCCTCCTCTCTGATGGCAGCCATTGTCCCAGTTTCTACCATCCCCCCTCCAACTACCCCTTCCCAGTCCCATTCTCCTCAACCCCAGCCCATCCCAGGTCCACATACAGATGATCAAACACACAGGGCAACACCCAAGAGCGGCACACGCAAACACAAGCAACACACTTCATCCCACTAGCACTCATGTAAACACCATACAGTTGCAGACACAACAACATCCACTGCCTCCACTGCCTCCTCTCTTCCTCCTCCTCCACCTCCCTCCCAGTCATGTCCACACCCACACCTGCATGCACTACATCAACATCCACCACCATCATCACCACACCAAGCAGCACAGACACCTCAATAGCAGACACCTCCACAACAACCATGCCTGCTTACCCTTTGTCCTCTCCCACCCTGTCTGCCCCCTCCTAAAGATCACAAAGGCAAGCACACACACGCCCAACAGCCATCCACCTCACATCAGCATACTTCCCATGCCCATACACCCAAATCCAGCAGACATACACCTCCTACAACCACTCCCTCAACCTCCACTCCCATCACTCCTCCCTCCTCCCGCACCACCGTCCCTAAAAAGCTTTTCCTTGCCTAACTTGACCTCTTCCCTCCCCCAACCCCCTGTCCTGCCCGTATGAGCAGTGTACCAAAGACTGAGCACAGCACCTCAGCCAAACAGTCCACGGGACAGTGGTAGTACCACCTACTCATGGTGATAAGGATACCACACCGCCATCAAAGAAGGGGAAGGAGCCTGCACCTCCATGCAAGAAGGGGAAGGAGCCTGCAACTCTAGGCAAGAAGGAGGAGGAGCCTTCCCCTAGAGGCAAGAAGAGGAAGGAGCCTGCGCCTCCATGCAAGAAGGGGAAGAAGCCTGCACCTCCACCCAAGAAGGGAAAGAGGTTATCTACCCCTGCAAGGAAGGGTAAGGAATCCACGCCTCATGTTATGGAGGAGACGAAGCCCTCTACTCCTGCGGAGGCTGTTGGGGTGACACCTCCACCACCACCAGCTGTCACGGGGCCCCCACAGCCAGCTGATGATGTGCAGCCATCAGCTAGTGCAGAGACTGCCCAGGAGGCACTTCCATCTACCACAACACTGCAGCCATCAGCAAGTGCAGAGGCTGCCGAGGAGGCACCTCCATCCATCACGACACTGCAGCCGTCACCGCCAGTGGATGCCATGTAGGCCACCCTCTAGGGGCTGCTGTATGAGGAGCCCCATCCAGAACCAGTGGGCAACTCACCCACCTGAGAGACTGTGGAATTGCACTCCCTAGAACAGAGCAATGGGCATAGAGCCCCAGCCAGAACCTGTGGGCAAGTCACCCACCTGAGAGACTGTGGCCTTGCACTCCCCAGGACAGAGCAATGGGCAAGTTTCCTCATCCAGAACCAGTGGGCAAGTCACCCACCTGAGAGACTGTGGCCTTGCACTTCCCAGGACAGAGCAATGGGCAAGTTGACCCATCCAGAACCAGTGTGCAAGTCACTCACCTGAGAGAATGTGGCCTTGCACCCCCCTGGACAGAGCAATGGGCAAGTTGCCCCATCCAGAACCAGTGAACTTGTTCACGCATGCATCTTAGGTGCCCCCTCCCACTGAGGTGCCTGCCCATTTGCAAAATGATGCCCCTGATGATGAAGTCAGGGTTCCAGTTGGGCCTTAGACTGTGCCCTTGGCCATGTGGGCTCTTTGAACATTGGACTGGGCAGTGTCCCTTTGTGTACATGTGTACATTTCTGTTTCATTGACAAATCAATTAAGTATTTTAGATGCTGATTTGATTAAAATCACTTTCGTCCATTCCTGTTGTCCTTGCATGATTCTGCCGTGTTTCGGGGGAAATTGTTTTTCATGTGCAGCTGGTTGTGTATATGGTGTATGTGTGAATGGTGTGTGTTGTGTGTGTGTGTGACTCGCATTTTGCTCCCTCTCTCCCTTGTGTGCTAGGCGGCTGTACTCACTGTCGTCGTCTTCTTCAGTGTTGCTGTTCCAGGTGGAGCATAACATAGAAGATCATCGGGAAGACTTGCAGTTTGGGTTCCATGGTGGCGTTGTTCTTCCCTGTGTCTCCGATGGTGAGTCCTTTCTTTTCTGTGATGTGTTTCTGCCAGGCTTTTGATAGAGTTGGTACCGCCCCGGAAAAGGTGACGGATTGCAGGGTCAAAATATAGTGGGCGGTACTTTGTCTTCCGCCTAGCTGTTGGCGGCTACAGCCGTGATGAGTGTTATTTCCACCCTGGCGGTTGGTGTGGTACAATGGCTGTCTTTGGGAGTTCTCAACACCATGATCATAATTTGGCGGGACTTTCCGCCAGCCTGTTGGCGGTATTTCCGCCACTTTATCACTCACCGCCAGTGTCGTAATGAGGGACTATGTGTTCACACTACATGTGTGGAGAGACAGAATGTGGATGTGAATCTTTTTTGTAGGTTCTGCCTATGTGGGTGGTAACATACCAAACATGGCTGACACAGACACACGCATGGGACCATGGTCATCCACAGATGTTGTTGTTGGCTAACATTACATCAGCACAGGCATTTGAGCGTACAATATTGTCTAGGGTAGTTGACGAGACAACATCCACAAAGTATGAAGTCACACATCCCAAATTAGTGAAATGATGTCACAAGTGCCATTACCCAATCCATGGTTGCATTTCACAGTGGTGGAACACTGTGTAGATGTGTAATGGCATTGTGCCCAATTGGCACCTAATCATTGAGATACGTTTGCAATATATGCGCTCCCTTCTCCTGCACTGCCTCTTTGGTGCATGTGGTGGTGATTGTGGTGGTGATGGTGGAGGTGGGGGTGATGGTGGGGGTGGGGGTGATGGTGGTGGTTACAGTGGTCTTCTTGGTGCTCCAAGCTGAGGAAGGAGTAGATATATTTTCTCCTAGAGCTTGCCAGAGTTATTTGGGCCTGTTCCCCTTTTGTGCCGGTACCAATGCCTTATTTTAACTCCTGGTCTGAACAAGCGTCAATTTTTTGATGCACTGAAGCCTTTGCGTCACTTTACTAAATGGTGCCTTATTTTTCAAAAAGCTTGTAGATAGAGCTGAGTCAGTCCTGCGTCATTTTTAGAGGGGGGACACCTACCTTGCATATCATTATTTGTATCTGACAGATCAGATCCGACGCTGATGAGGAATGATGCAGTGGGGGGGAAAGTGACGCTAGAGACCTCTAGAATCACTTTGTAGATATGGAGTTATTTTTGCCCAGCTGCTGCATCAAAAACAAAAAACAAAAAAAAGCAGCACAAGCTCTTGGAAAATGCCCTTCAGTAGATGGCTCTGTGACTTGGTACCGCTAGCCCCAAGTCAGCACAATGCCACAAAAAATAGGATGAATAGCAACCCTGTGCTATTGTGCTGGGCTCAACCTAAGTCTAGAATGCACGCTTCAAGCTGCCGTTTATTTGGAATATGGCTTTATGGCTATTTCCGATATCACTGCCCTTGCTCTTTATTGTGTTTGCTTGCGCAGAAACCAACTTTCTGCCATTTATTTGGATGTCATGAGGGAGGCAGTACATTATCCAGGACAACTTGGGATGCTTTGTGGGATCGTGTTTGAGGCACTCTAACGCTGCTGAAATGTAATATCATTTGCAGTATGCCACTGTGAATAATGGGGAAACATAAACTAGGATAAAAGAGACATATTGTCAGTATCAAAACCAAAAGGTACATAATTCTAGGAAGAGTGGGACCCTTGTACACAGATTTGTAAAGCAGGAAACTCTTGTTTGCTTTGAACCTTATTTCAGTGACATTTACTCCGGGGCACAGAATTCATTATATGTTAAGTTTTTCCTGGGAACCCTCCTACTGAAAGCTTATGTTGCCAAATGGACCAATGCCATAGGGAATGATGAGCTGTGTGACTATGGTAGTGGAGAAATTGAAAATATTATCCTTTTTATGTTACTCTGCCCTAATGTAGTGAGCATGGTTATGAAATGGTATACCTCCTTATTTAACACTTACAATTTTGATAGCTTAGCCCTTTGTCACAGAATAGATGACTCAGGAATCTATTGTGTAGTTCTATTTACATGTGGAGTGCTTGGATTATGAGTCAGAAGTGGAAAATGAAGGAAGCCTCGACTGATTTTGACCTGACTTGGCTCTGCAGCTAATATTCTATGTTTTATTAATTCTTTCAGTGTCATGTTAGCTGAAAGAGGAGGGGCACCTAGGCCGAGCTGTATATGCTGCTTTTTGTTTTCTAGCTAATTTTAAAAGAAAGGGCTGTACTAAGTGACGTGATATTTTTAGGCATGCTTGCATGTTGTAAGGTGTATGCTGAAAAACAATAAATAAAAAACAGTTCCTCAGATACCAAACAAGACTTTGCTACCTCCACCTCCTCCCAATCAAAAGTTAGCACTTATTACATGTAATAAGGTAACCCAATGTTATCCTATGGGAGTCATAGGCCACACAGTAGTGAATTATGAATTTGGGAGTTTTTTACTACCAGGACATGTAAAACTTAGAAGTACATGTTCAACTTTTTCATTCCAATGCACCCTGCTCTAACAGCTGTTTAGAGACTACCTTAGGGGTGATTCATGGGTATTTTGTAGAAATTGCTTTTCTGGTTGGTAGAGGTATGCACTATGACAATGCAGGAACCACAATCCTAGTCAGGGTAAGTCACAAACACATCTTAAATTAACCTATGCTCATCCTCTTGTAGTTTGGCACAGAGAAGTCTGGCTTAACCAAAGATGCAGTATGTTAAGTATTTGTGCAACACTTCTAAAAGTAAAACATTGAAGGCACCATACAAAAAGATACCACACATCGATCACAAAGACGCCAGTGATGTGCTGGCTTGAAGTGCGCAATGTTGGGGGTGCATTGGGAATGGGGACGATGCGTCATGCAGCCGGTAATGCAGTGTTTCCGATCCTTACTGCAGCAGCAATGCACCAGTGTTGACAGCGATGTGGTATCCTCGATCCTCGCAGTAGCAGCGATACATCGGTGAGGATGCACAGGTTCCAAGAGTTTCAACGGTATTGAAGCGTGGATTTTGGACTGGAGCAGCACTTTATACCCACCTCCAAGGACTCAGGACTGGATTGACACCACTTGCCAAGGCAAGACTCTCCAATGGCATAGTACAGGGGCTGTAGGTCATGAGGTAGAAGTCTTTTGTGTCCCTGAGACCTCAAAAGAACAGAAGGAAAGCCAGCATAATCTTGGAATCACTTTGATTCTGGGCTGGAGGGATTCAGCCCAAGTCCATCTCACTACCATGCAAGGAGGGCAGCAGGTCAGCACAGCAGAGCAGATGTCCAGCAGAGTGACAGTCCTTTCAGCAGCACAGCAGTCCTTCTTCCTGGCACCGTATCCACAGGTCCAGAAGTGTACTGAGTTGGTGGGGTCAGAAGTCCAGTTCTTATATCCAGTGCTGCCTTTGACATGGGGGAGACATCAAAGATGTCTTTGAAGTGCACAGAGTCCCTGCCCTTCTTGCCCTGGCTCCAGAGTTACTAAAGGGACATGACAGAGCCTATTAATTTGTAAGCGTCAACCCCTCCCTCCTAACCTGCCCAGGAAGTCCACCAGCCTGCCAATGGCCCATCGGTCACACCTAAGCTCACTTTGTGTGTGGTTCTCTAGAAGGAGAGCACAAGTCCACCTGTTTCCCCACCTCAGACGCATATTAGAGATAGGCAGTAGGCACCAGGTGGCTGAAGTAAGAAAATGCCAACTTTCTAAAAGTGGCATTTTCAGAATTACAATTAAAATCCAAAGTCACCGTAAGTTGTGATTTTAAATTGTGTTTCAAGAGACTCCAAACTTGGGGGACGCATCTCTTCCCAATTGGAAATTACACTTATGAAATGTAATAACGCAATCCCAATATTATCTTACAGAGAGATGGGCCGTGCAGAAGTGAAAAGCGAATACATGTCCTTCTTTTTAAATACACTGCACCCTGCCCTTGCGCTGTCCATGGCATTATTTAGGGGTGAGTCCTGTGTATTAAAAATGGGTTTGGGCCTGGTAAGAGGGTTAACTTACCTGGTCAAGATGGAGTTTTAATACTGCACACACAGGCTCTGCAATGGCAGGCAAGGGACATGTTGAAGGATTCCCTAAGTGGGAGGCACAATCAGTGCTGCAGGCCCAGTAGTAGCATTTAATGTACAGGCCTTGGGCACAGGTAGTGCACATTTACTGGGGACTTATAAGTAAATTAAATATGCCAATTGTGGATACGTTAATCTTACCATATTTTAGGCAGAGAGCACATGCACTTTAGCACTAGTTAACAGTGGTAAAGTGCCTAGAGTCCTAAAGCCAGAAAAAACGAAGTCAGCAAAACAAGATGACTGAAGGCAACAAGTCTTTAGAAATCACACTATGGATGCCAGTTCTAACACATAGTTCTTACATATAGAATTTAAAAGCATGGCCTGCTCCACCATTCCAATACCCAATCTAAATCTTGCTTGGTTTCCCATCCAATCATGTATGAGGTTGGAAAGCACCCTTCTATAGATCTTACCCACTCAGTCTAATAATGGTACAGTACAGTAATTAAATGGATCCATTTTAGCACCTTTTTTTAATAGTGGAACAATTATAACCCATGCCATGATTTAGGGGTCTTTCCAGATCTCACTACAACTTTTAAAACCCGAGTAACAATTGAGACTCATAGTGAAAGATCAGCCTCGTTGACGTCTATAGGAACAAAATCAGGGCCCAGCCCTTTATTTAACTTATGTTGTAAGATAGTCTCTTTGACCTTATCATCTACCCACTCCCAGGGGTGGTTGAGTAAGTGCAGCTTATAACAGACAATTCCTCGGCCAAGTGGCTCCATAAAGACAGAAAAGTGCATAACCCATTCCAGCACAATGAAGCACATAACCTTCTTATCCCTATAATGATTACGTCCAGTTTAACAAGTGACCAAATGTTCCTAGAATTCTTTTCCTTGGCCGTCTGTTTGACTTTGTCCCAGATCTTAAGTCTCATCTCAAGCTTCTTCTACCAAATCAATTCTTTATATTCTCCTCACAGTGAAAGTGTTATCCACATCTGTGCTATTGTGGCACCTCAAAAGGGCAGAAGTCAACTCCTTCTTTCTTGTCCTGAGATTCATGGTCAAAACAATTGCCAATCTGGCTATTAACACTCACACATTCCACATCTTTAGTACTTGTCATAAAAGGTGACATCCCCTCAATAATTTGTTCAAATAGGACCAATACACCTGTATCATCAACATCAGAGGAATGTAGATTCTCCTAGTAATTTATGACGGACAGTCTTAATTTGATTAAAGACACAGAGGTGAGTATTATGCATTTTCTTTTCTTGTTTATTTCAATAGCAGCAGTCAAGAAAACAACAACTCCCATAAGGCCAAACAAAAAGTGGCCAATGGGAGGAAAACAGTAGTTCCAAGAGTCAACTAATGAAAAGGCATACAACCCCTAAATACGTATATTGACTGTGAACAGCCCTCTTTTCTTGTGCGAGGGTCAAACAGAATAAAACAAAGGAAGAATAGAACTGATGATGCTAAAAGCCATTATGAAAGCTAGAAAGTCCTGACATAAGTTCAACAACTGGATCTCGGCAGGAGAAAGGATGACGTCCGAGTGGAAACAATGTAGAGGAGGTGGAGAAATCCAAGGAGGTATACACTGGTGGTTTGCTGACGGACGACAGTTACGTTGAAGCTTGTGCCGGAGTAGTTGAGGCTACAAGGGTGGGAAAACATTAATTGTTGAGGCGGGATAATACTTGCCTCCATGTCTTTAATAAAATTAAGACTTTCCGTCATAAATTACTAGGAAAATCTAAATTTTATGGTAAGACCGGAGGCTCATATTATGCAAATTTAAAGCAAATTAACAACATCCAATGCAGCATGATGAACAGGCTTGCAATAAAAAACGTTAAATACAGTATCATTAGACCAATCAGCCAATTTGAGAATATCTTCCAAACGAGAACCACCCCAAAAGGCTTTAGATACCATAGCACCTCTGGAGGAATGGGCACCAAAAACAGGTGTCAATACCAGCTAAGGACATGATCCATTTGACCCAACTAGCTAAAGTTGGAGAAGTGACGGGTTTGAAGTTTTTTTTTAAAGAAATAAGTAGTTGGGAAGCGGAAGATGATCTCAAATCGACTGTTTGATGTTCATATGATCTCAAACATTGACCCACACAGAGCTTGGGATGGTCAGGAAAGTAAGGGTAAAACACAGAAGACAAATTTCTTTCAGTGCGTCTATGTACATTGAATAAAACACTGAGTGGAGTAAATTGACGTCCAGTGATATCTAAAGCTCTAACATCGGAAAGACATTTAAATGAAACCAAACATAGTCACATAGCTAATTTTGCAGACAATTGTTTCAAAGAAAGCATATCATTGTCAGGCCAAGATAAAAACAGATTAAACACAGCATTAACATCCCATGGAGCACTGTATTTGGGTAAAGGAGGATTAGAAAATGTTACTCCCTTTAAAAGTCGACAAATCAGGGGGTTCTCCCCAACAGGTTTACCATTGATATATGGGTGATGAGAGGAAATAGCAGATCTGTACAAGTTAATAATACGATATGACTTGCCTTTATTAGCCTCAGCCTCCAGGAAATTAACTATAAAGGTCACATCTGTTGACAAAGAATTAATACCTTTTCCCATGCACCAGCTATGCCATAAGGATAAAGCTGAGCTATAGGCCTTTTTTGTGCCCAAAGCCCAGGACTGTTCGATGAGGCTCGAAGCTTCTGCCGAAATTTCAGGGACTGGCTGGGGACCCCCGACAATTTCCAAGCTGAAAGGACGAGAAGATTGTGTATAATCAAATCATGATGGGATCCGAGAGGGTTGGTGAGGAGGTCCAGAAAGGAAGGAAGAAGAAAAGGGAAATCTATCGCTAATTCCAGAAGAGATGGGAACCATACCTGTGATTGCCAAAAGGGGGCTATCAGCACTACCCTTGCTTGTTGGTGTCTGATGTGGGCCAAGAGTCTGTTTATCATAATAAAAGGGGGAAAGGTGTAATTCAGAGAGGTTGACCAATCCTGAGAGAAAGCATTGACGGCCAGAGCCAACGGATCTGGGCGCCAACTGAAGAACAGAGGCAATTGGTTGTTGAGACGTGACGCAAAGAGGTCTTTCTGAAAAGGACCCCATTTGTGAGAAATAGCCCTGAAAACCTCTGAATGGAGTTTCCAATCGCTGGAATCGTGCAGAAAACTGGAATACCAGTCCGCTACGGTATTGAGATTGCCTGGAATGTACTGCGTCTGCACTGAAATTCATCTTTGAAGACAAAATTCCCAAAACCCTTTCCCCAATTCCGCTAAAGGTTTTGATCTTGTGCCTCCCAGACGGTTGATATACCTGACAGCCGAGATGTTGTCCATCCTGAGAAGAACTGAACAACAGGCCTGATCTCTTGCCAGGCTTTTCACAGCAAAGGAGCCGGCAAGCATCTCTAAACAGTTGATGTGCAACTGAGACTCCTGAAGTGACCATGCGCCTCCAGTCGAGGTTGTACAACGCCAGGCCCCCCAAGGGCTTGCATCGGATTCTAACATTAGATCTTGGGCTGACACAAATATGGTCCTACCGTTCCAAGCATCTAAATGGTCTATCCACCATTGAAGCTCGTTGTGGGACTCGAGATCTAAAGCAATGCTGTCCGAATAAGCGAGACCCCTTTGAAGATGACAAATTTTGAATCTTTGGAGGGCTCTGTAATGTAGAGGACCTGGGGAAATCGCTTGTATGGAAGAAGAGAGAAGGCCTACTATTTGTGCCAAAGACCTGAGGGATATGAAGGATTTGCGGAGGGTGTGAAGAATTTCGGACTTGATAGACTTTATTTTGGCGGAAGGAAGAAAAAGGGTTGCAGAAACGGAATCTATTAGAAACCCCAGAAACTCTATTTGTTGGACCGGAACCAGGGAAGATTATTCGTTGTTTATAAGGAAACCCAGGTCTGTGAGAAGATTGGAAGTCAAGAGGAGATGAGATAGAAGAATAGTCTGACTTTGATTCATGATGAGAATATCGTCTAGATAAATAATCATTCTGATTCCTTGAGCCCTAAGGGAGGCCACTACCGGCTTCATAAGTTTTGTGAAACACCATGGGGCCGATGAAAGCTGAACGGTGGGGAAGAAAAATGATAAAATTGATTCTCCCATTGGAATTGGAGATATTTTCTGGAATCTGGCTGCATAGGGACTGCCAAATAAGCGTCCTGTAGATCCAAATGTACCATCCAATCGCCTTGAATGAGGGTATCCCTGAGATGGAGATAGTCTCCATCATGAAATGACGGTAAACCACAAATTGATTGAAATGTTTTAGGCTGATGACTGGTCGCATTTTTTTGTTCTTTTGAGGACTAGGAAAATTGAACTGATGTAACCTGAGGGATATAGCTGACAGGGCACGATGGCGTGTTTCTGTAGTAAAGATTGAATCTCTGCAGAGATTGCCAACGTCATCTCCTGTGAAAACTTGGGAGGTTGAGGAAAGTGAGTCTGAATGGGTTACGAGAAGAGTTCGATATTGTAACCCTGAACAGAATTTAGGACCCAAGGATCTGAAGTGATTGACTTCCATTTTGGAAGAAACAGCAAAAGACGACCACCTACAATAGGATGGCCAGAAGCCAGACTTACCGGTTTGTGCTGTGAATCTGGAAGAACGGCCACCTCTGTTCCAGAAACCTCCTCCTCTTTGTGGGTAAAATTGAGGTTTGTAGTCTTGGTATGAGACGTTGGAGGCACCATGGGAACCTTGGTTATAATAGGAGCGGCCGGCAAATTGGTTCCTACCTCTGCCGGCCCTGGCGAAAACCCGATTATGGAACATTTTTTTAAGAGATTGTTGGGCCTTGTCCAATGAGGCAAAGGTAGAAACATATTTACTTAACTCCTTTATAAAAGAATCTCCGAAAAGGAGCCCTTCTGCCTTAATGCCAGGGTCCGAGCCCGCAAGATTGACTAATTTTGGATACAGCTTGAGAAGCAAGCCTTTTCTTCTTTCATGAGACATAGCCGCATTAGCATTGCCTAAGAGGCAAAAAGATCTCTGGCCCCGCAGAGATAAGTCCGCAGGATTAATAGGGCAGTTGTCGAGGCAAGCCGCTTCAGCTAAGTCAAAAATGCGGGTGAGGGGACCCACCACATCCAGAAGCTTGTCCTAGCACGTGGACCAAGCCTTATCAACACCCTTTCACGGATCCTTCCCAAACTTGGAGAAGAAGGTAATAAGCAAAGGGTCGATAACAGGGGTGGCAGTAATTTTTGATGAGAGAGAAGGGCAAGGGCATTCCGAGCGGAGTTTGGCTCTTGTTTGCTTATCTAGCAATGAACGTAATCTAGACGCAACATAATCACCCACATGATCTGCCGGAAACCATTCTGTGGAATTGGGGTGATGTATATCCTCTTGGTTAAACATTGGAACCCCATCAGCGTCTGAAACCAGTAGAGGTTTTGAAGACTCTTGTGCCATAACTTTTGCCTTTTTTGGAGGAGGAGGCAAAACAGAATCATCGTCGTCTGTATCCCATGCGTCAGAAACAGAATCTGAATCACCATCATCAGTATCTGCGATACTGGTAACCACAATGTGCTTGGTTTTCTTAACACACTTAGAAGACGGTTTAGATTGAGAAAAAGAAGAACCCTCCTTAGCAGGAGCCTTTTGAGGAACCGCGTCCTCTGCCTTATGTGAGGAAACCCCACTATCTAACGCCTGTTTAGAAAGTTTTCTAGTAATAGGGCATTTTCTGCATTCCCCCTCAGATTGGGCCAAAACCGTCTTTGAAACCAAGGACAAAATAGAATTTTCCAATGTTTTAGACAAATTGTTGATGGAACTGGAAACAGCCTGTTCAACAGAGCTTTGAATAAAGTCACAAATATTATCATTCACTTGATGGTGGATTTGTTCCTCCTCCTCCAATCCCATTCTGCTCACAGAGCTTTCCATATTTATATAGGAACAATCCTTGTTTGAATACCAGGAGAAAAAAACCCCAGAAAGGGTTAAACATTTTCAGCCCAGTGAAAGGAATAAACAGGCCCGCCTATGGGCATGAACCTGTAAGACCGAGCCGTGCTGAAGAGCAGGAACTGCTGGAAACTGAAACCGGCTCGGCGATGATGCCAGAAGGAGGACAGGAAAGCCAGAGTTCCACAAAGCGGTAGGCAGAAACAGGGAAGTGCCAGTGAAACACCTTTCTGTCAAGCGACACTGAGAAAACGACGAGCTTGACAGAAACGGACGTTTTAGAATGCGAGCAGAGCGTGCGCGCACTGAAATACCAACGTGCATAAACCAAACAGCTAGAAATTGCGGCTACGAGCCGACTAAGCCTATCACACAAAAAGTATAATTCATAAAAACCACAAAAAATGGGTAATTAAACACACAGTAAATAACATGAAACAAAAGCATAGAAATGGAATACTTATCTTGGCTGCGAGCAGCAAGAAAAGAGGGCTGTTCACAGTCAAGATACATATTTAGGGTTTGTATGCCTTTTCATTGGTTGACTCTTGGAACTACTGTTTTGCTCCCATTGGCCACTTTTTGTTTGGCCTTCTGGGAGTTGTTGTTTACTTGCTGCTGCTACTGAAATAAATAAGAAAAGAAAATGCATAATATGAGCCTCCGGTCTTGCCATAAAATTGTAATTTAAAGTCCTCTTTTACGGTAAACTTGCATTTTAAGTTACAGTTATGAGAACTACACCTTTAGAAAGTTGGCATTTTCTTTTCTAATTGGGTGCCTGTAGCCAATTCCTTGTTCACATGCTTGGTGTGTGTGTGGCAGATAGCCCTTGTATATTTCTCCCAGTCAGCCATACAATAGAGGAACTAGGTAGCCTAAAGGGTCCATCACTGACAGGCTTGGGGGCGGGGTGACAATAGACTAGGCCCTGGTCACACACAAAGAAATTCATAATAGCTTTTGTGTCTGAAGCCAGGCTGGAGCCAGGGCAGGGAGGATGGAACTATCAAACACTTTTGTTGGGGGGAAGGTTCCAGATACTTCTCCCACTTCAGAAAAGGCACAGGTATAAAAATTAGACCCTCAAACCAACTCTTTGGTACACTCATGAACCTGTGTATACTAAAGAACAATGTCCTGCTGCCCTGATGCTTGAGGCCAGCCCGGTTTGCTCAGAAGGAAACCTGTCTCCAAGGGTCAGCTGACTGACCTCCTGTTCTGAGCTACAGGGACACAACAAGCTCCAGAGGCCTCCCTGCAAATTCCCAGCTGACCTGCTCCAACGGGCCTGCCAGGATCTGCAACTAGACCTGCAAGCTTCACTGGAACTGACACAGAGTAATGCAAAGCCTCACTGCACAGCTGCCAGCCTCATAGAAATGAACACTGAGCAATGTTAAGCATCACCACACTGCTGCCAGGTTATTCGGAACCGTAGCTGAGCAACGCAAAGCTTCGCCACACTGATCTTTGGAACCAAGGCAGACTGATGCACAGCCCTGCAAAGCCTCACTGCCTATATCTTCATCAGAACTACTGGGCCTCAAACATGGCGACTGAGGTTGTTTGCCACTTTTGTCCTGGGGCCTGTTCTACTATGGCTCAGTAAGCTCAGCCAAGAACAGTCCCTTCCACACAAGACTCTTGGGTAGTGGTGGGAGAGCAGTCACAGGCTTCTGAAGCAGGTAATTTGGGGGCAGGAACTCATAACTCAACAATCAAGGAACAGACAGAATAAATGTATTTCCTGCCTAGTGCTATTATTTGTAAAACAAAATAAAGTACTACTAATCACACAGCAAAGCTACACACTACACAATCCAATTTAAGAGTGGATTCTAATTCACCTGGCCATGATTCCCCTGTGATTGCTGCACCCCTCCCGCCTCTCTGCACACCTTTTCATTTGACTGACCCTATTTAAGGCAGACCCTGTGTAAACAAGGCCATGAGCCCGAATTAGGCTCAGGTGTTGATTATGTTGCCCACAAGTTCAAAAATGAAACCTGTTCAATTTTGTCATTTTCCCAGTTATTGCAGTGAGTTGAAAACAGTCCTATGTCCTTTTTCTCATTGTAGCATGTTGCAGAGGCTTGGGCCTGACTAAAGGTGAAGGTCAACAGTAGTTTCTTGCTGTCTCTCTCGTGCCTGTGAGTCTAGGCTGGGTGAAGCCCATGTTTTTGTCATGTTCAGTATCACTAGATAGAAGAATGCCTCTCAGCAGACCAGTGATCATGGATATGTGCAAAGTTTTATGGTTCTTGCTAGGACTCAGGTAGAGAACTGGGAGACTCACTGTAGCATGGGTCTTTCCTGCCTTCTTACTCGCAGGCAGTCCACTTTCTCTGGGTCTCTCTTCCACCACAGCCAGGCAGACTCTTTCCCTCTCCCAGCAAGTAGACTGGCTTCTAAGCACTAGGCAGGTTCTCTTCCAGCAGAAAGTGCACACATCAGGTGGTGTCCCCTCTCCTCTGGAAGATCTGATGTCAGGCATACGCCAGCCCTGGTCCCTCAAGAGAGCACTCACTTTTATGCACATTTTCTAGACAGGGGATGTGGGTCCACTGTCGCCATTTTCAGAACCAGTTTAGGGTGGCTCTCTTCCAAGTGTTCTTCTCATGTTTCTCTCCAGACAGCCTTTGTGTGATGTAATGTAATGTTCCTCACAATAGGTAGAAGCAGAGCTGTCTCCAGGAACACCCACATCATGACAGCAATGAAGTGTGAGGTTTCTGCAGCTGGCTGTCATCAGCCTTTCTGAAGCAGTAAGCAGGGACAGACATAAGGACAGACCTGACCGAAAAACGTCTTCACTTTGCACAAGGGAAACTGCAGCCTCAAACCTCCCCCCACCATCAACCAAATTGCAATGCTCAGAAAGAACTAATCATAAGTCTCTTGATAAAAATAGTCTTCAGGGAAATTTTTAAAGGTAGCCCTGTCTCCATCCTCCCTACCTAAGTAATAGGTGACAAGTAAAGTGCAAGTTGTGCTTCCTGAGACACAGTGATCACTAGCAAACGTGTGCTGCTTCCAGAGATTGTGCAAGTCCCATTGTGTGTTTACCTTTTAATTGTAGAAAATTGCAAGGTCTTGGGCTGAGCTTATAAAAACTGAGTAATAACATGTTGATCTGGGAGACCTAGCTTGTGAAATGCTGTTTACATTATGCCCACTGTCTGGTGTGGTTTAGGGCAACCTGGGTCAATGAAGCACTTAAGGCATATCAATCAATCAATCAAACAATTTGTAAAGCGCGCTACATACTCGTGAGGGTTTCAAGGCGCTGGGGGGGGTGCTGCTACTGCTCAAAGAGCCAAGTCTTGAGTAGTTTTCCAGAAGGAAAGAAGGTCCTGGGTCTGTCGTAGATCTGGCAGGAGGGTGTTCCAGGTCTTGGCGGCGATGTACGAGAATGATCTGCCGCCGGAAGATTTGTGTTGGATGCGGGGGACGGAGGCGAGGGTGAGGTTTGCGGAGCGGAGATGCCGGGTGGGGGTGTAGAAGCTGAGTCTGTTGTTCAGGTATGATGGTCTGGTGTTGTGGAGTGCCTTGTGTGCATGGGTGAGGAGCTTGAAGTTGATCCTCTTGTTGACGGGGAGCCAGTGAAGGTCTCTTAGGTGGGGGGTGATGTGGCAGTGGCGAGGGATGTTGAGGATGAGTCGGGCGGAGAAGTTTTGGATGCGTTGGAGGCGTTGGAGGAGTTTGGATGAGATACCGGTGTAGAGGGCGTTGCCGTAGTCAAGTCTGTTGCTGACGATGGCCTGGGTTACTGTTTTTCTTGTTTCTGTTGGGATCCATTTGTAAATTCTGCGAAGCATGCAGAGGGTGTTTTAGCAGGAGGAGGAGATGGCGCTGTCCTGCTTTGACATGGAGAGTGAGGAGTCAAGGGTGAAGCAGAGGTTTTGTGCGCTGTCAGTGGGCGTCCGTGGGGGACCCAGTGTGGACGGCCACCATGAGTTGTCCAAGGCGGAGGGGGTGCGCCCAAGGATGAGGACCTCTGTTTTGTCCAAGTTCAGTTTTAGCCGGCTGTCTCTCATCCAGTCAGCAATGGCTTTTAGTCCCTTGTGGAGGTTAGTTTTGGCGGTGTATGGGTCCTTGGTGAGGGAGAGGATGAGTTGGGTGTCGTCGGCATAGGAGATGATGTTGAGGTTGTGCTGACGGGCCACTTGTGCGAGGGCGGCCATGTAGATGTTGAACAGCGTCGGGCTGAGGGATGAGCCCTGGGGTACGCCGCAGATGATGTTGAAGGCTTTGGATTGGTACGGGGGAGGCCGACTCTTTGGGTTCTGCCGGAGAGGAAGGATGCAGTCCATTTAAGGGCCTGGTCCTGGATTCCTGCTGCGTGGAGGTGGGATTTTAGGTTGTGGTGACATATGGTGTCAAAGGCGGCTGATAGGTCTAGGAGGATGAGGGCTGATGTTTCTCCATTGCCGAGGTGGATTTTGATGTCGTTTGTGGTGGCAAGGAGGGCGGTTTCGGTGCTGTGGTTGCGTCTGACGCCGGACTGGGAGGGTTCGAGGATGTTGTTGTCTTCAAGGTACCGAGTGAGCTGGGTGTTGACGATTTTCTCGATGACCTTTGCCGGGAACGGGAGCAGAGAGATGGGACGGAAGTTTTTCAGGTCCTTGGGGTCCGCCTTTGGTTTCTTGAGAAGGGCGTTAATTTCGACGTGTTTCCAGCTGTCTGGGAATCTTGCAGTTTCGAAGGAGATGTTGATGGCTTTCCGTAGGTGTGGTGCGATCGCCGTGTCTGCTTTGTTGAAGATGTGATGTGGGCAGGGGGTCTGATGGTGATCTGGAGTGGATGGAGTTCATGGCCTTGCGGGTTTCGTCGTCGCTGATGTTGGTCCAGGAGGTCAGTCGGCTGGAGCGGGTGGAGTTCGTGGTGGGTGGGGTAGGAGCGTCTGGAGTGTGAGGGGAGTTGAAGCTGTCGTGAATGTCTGTGATTTTTCAGTGGAAGGCGGTTGCTAGGGTGTCGCAAAGGTCTTGGGAGGGGGTGATGTCGTTGACGGTGGCGTTTGGGTTGGAGAATTTCAGCACATGCTTACACTGGATTTATTATTGTGTTGTTGATGTACTAAGACCAGGCTATTATATGCTGATGGGGGATCTATAAAAACCTTGGGGTGCTGGAAGCAGCGGCCTATACCCTTTTAAAGCGGGGGGTGAGTGAAGTGCCCAACCACTTTGCAAAAAAGAAAAACAGAACACCCCCTACCCTAAAAACCTAAAGTAAATTTCACCCCTCCCAGCAAAATCCCAAATAACACTTACTAAAACACAAACACTACACTTAAGCACTACACAGCTATACATTACATACACATGCATCACTCAAAAAAAGGCATTTACCCATGGGCTGCGCGTCATGCTCCTGTGTTTCTGCTCTCAGATAGAGGAAAGCTCCCCTAACCAATCCAGACACTGCTCTCATTCTGTTAACCAGCATGACAAAAGTACCTGGATTGGATGGAGCATCCTGGCTGGATGCTCCTTCAGGTCCTGGAGGCCTGTGCCCTGTCTCCACCCAGCTGTCTTAAGACAGCTGGATGGAGAGCTTCAAAATGCGCATGTCACTTTGGCCGGCGCAAAGCAGCCGGACAAAGTGACATGTGCCTTTGGAGCATCCAATCCAGCCACTGCTCAAGCCGTCTGCTGCTGAAAGCAGAGGCAATCCTCTGCTACCTCTGCTTCCGGCAGCAGAGGGCATGCCCAGCATGTCTCTGGACTGGTCTGGTACGCACTGCGTAGGAAGAATTAAAATGACGATTAAATCTTTTCATTGCCATTCTATTTCTTCCAGATCGGCTCGCAGAGGTTGGGGGGCATTGCTCTCCCGCCCTCAAAGAAAAACTGCCACTGGGTGCTGGATTTATGTTGGACACTACACATCAGAATAATAATCTTGGACATTATGGGTGCTGGTGCTGAAGATGGTTAGTCCCTGGAGGATAGGCAAAGATTGGTAAGTTTGGGATTCCAATGGTGAGACAGATGGCCACCTTATTTACGACACACATTGTCAAGAACTGGCACTCATGTATATGAGTAAATGAGAATATTTGGTTATTAAGGTAAAGCCATCTTTAGAAATTCATTTAGAATTATTTCTGTGTTGACTGATATTTTTGACGAAATGTGTTTTGAAACTAACTAGAGTCTATGGCTAAGTCTACAATCTGCATACGCAAAGCTCAAAATATCCACTGAAAGATTTACTTACAATAATATGAATGAGCTCCCACTAGAGAGGAATGCATACCAGGAATGGTGTAAAATGTATTTTACAAAGATGTCAAAATGCATCAACAAGAAGTCCCATAACGGAAAGCTTGAAGAGAATTATAAATTGCACCTGCAAGCTAATAGCTTGTTTGTTGGCGTGCATGCCTCTTTCCAGTGTTTGTGTGACAAATATAATGTTGAAATTAAATACCTATTTAGGTCATACTTCAGGTAAGTATTTGTTGCTCCTGAGGAATTTGTTGTTTTAGAGGGGAAACATTCTTTCAAATAAGGCTCTTCTTTTATAAGCACTTAATTCTACGTCAACGTCTCCTGTTCCTGAGAACAATACACCACATTCATTGCAATGGAAGTGGTAATTATTTGCCTCTTGGTCTCCAATCTATTCCAGTGCAGGCACAGATGTATAGAGGCAAAACACCATTACTCAAGATGACTGGCACCCCAGTTAATTCAAGTGGCACTGTCAACAAAAAAGTAGTGAAAGGGGGCTTACCCATAGCCCCAATCTGTGTTTGCATTACAACGCGCTTTTCCTAAATGCGAAATACACTCCAACAATTAACAGCTGGAGGAAGATGTTTTTTAGTCATTTTCACTGAATCAATTGCAATTTGTTTGCATAAATTTAGCAAGTAGCATAAAATGTAATCAGATACCTCACGCGCTCTCTTTTTGTGAACGTCTTACTTATATAAATGAAAGACTAAGGGGGTCATTACAACATTGGTGGTAAAAGCCGCTTACCGCCGTGCAGAAGACCGCCAATACACCGCGGCGGCGGCAGGAGACCGCCACAGCTATTATGACACACATCACGGAATCCACCGAAATTCAGACACCCACACAAGTCCGCCACACCAAAGGTCAGCGATAAATATGCGGAAACAAATCCTCCACCTCCACGCCAACAGAAACATGCCCATGCTATTACGACCCACGAATCCACGCGGCGGTCTTTCAACTGCGGTATTCCATTGGAGGTACACACCGCTGCGCTCAAAATACACACACATCTACAAAACAATGCCACATTGGACAATTACAAATACACACACCTGATACACGTACACACACCAATCCCACACACCCAACACTATATAAAACACACACCCACATCACCCACAAACCCCTACGACCACAAATTAGAGACGAAGGCCAGAGAAAGACAGCACAGAATAGATAACACCATCACACAGAGGCACACTACACCATCACCCACACAACATCCACGCACAAAACACCACATACCACTACACTCACCACACTCATCAACACATACACCACCCCACACATCACACACAACACCCCATGTCACGCCAAAGACACCCCCGCTTCTCCGAGGAGGAGCTCAGGGTCATGGTGGAGGAAATCATCAGGGTAGAGCCACAGCTATTTGGCTCACAGGTACAGTACACATCCATCGCCAGGAAGATGAAGCTATGGCAAAGAATAGTCGACAGGGTCGACGCTGTGGGACAGCACCCAAGAAATAGGGAGGACATCAGGAAGAGGTGGAACGACCTACGGGGGAAGGTGCGTTCCACTGTATCCAGGCACCACATCGCGGTACAGCGGACTAGCGGTGGACCCCCACCTCCTCCCCCACAACTAACAACATGGGAGGAGCAAGTCTTGTCCATCTTGCATCCTGAGGGCCTCGCAGGAGTCGTTGGAGGAACGGACACTGGTAAGTCTAATCTTCACTATCATATCCCCCACCCTACCTGCATGCTATCACATACGCCCATCCTCACACCCTCCCCTATCACCCTAACTCCTCACTAATCTACCCATAACACCAACCACCCATCCCAATCCCAAGATCTGCATGACACAACTAAGCATGGACACCCATAACTAAAGCATGCCCACTGCACAGACCCACAACACCCCCCAACCATCACCACACAAGCCCCCACACAGGAATGCCTGCACTGGGGTTCACGCACACCCAACCATTGCACACCATTACACACACACATGCAATAACCATGTACTTATACCCCCGCAGGAACCTGAAGGAACGTCACCACACCAGAGGGTCCAGACAACACCACTCCACCCCCAGAAGAGGCCCACAGTGACGACAGCAGCTCTGCCCTACTGGATCTTGATGACCAGCCGGACCATCGTGGCCTCAGGACAGTCGGTTCCCCTTGCCCAGCCACAGCCCAACATCGAGCTTCCACCCTCTGGTAACCCCAGCACAGCACCCACCCAGCCGGCCCATACCTCCCTACCCAGGACAGGTCAATCAGCGGTGTGTCCACCACTACAGGGCACCCAGGCTAACCCACCACCCCAACAACAACAGGGACTTGGGGGCAGTGGTAGTGGGCACACGGTCCAGGGGACGGAGGCACAGGAACACCGGGGAACTGGGAGGGCTGCTGTGCGACAGAGGGAGTACAGGCCAAGGGAACCCACTCTCCACGAGGCCCTATCCTCCATCATGGGAGCATACCACCACTCCCAGGAGACAATGGCAACGGTCCTGGACAAGTTGCAGGAGACCCTGCGTCTGCAAGAGGAGCATTATTTTGGGTTCAGGGAGGAGCTCAGGACCATCGGCTCCGCCCTGGGCACCATCGTAGGGGTGCTGTCGGACATTCAAAAGACCTTGAGGGACACCGTGGCACTCCAAGGGGCCCCTGACACTAGCCAGGATGATGAAATGCCCACCACCTCCGCCGGCGCTTGTGGACAGGAAGCCCCGCCACAGGACCACCAAACCAGCACCCCACCCCCTGCAGATGGACAACCACCACGAAAGCGGGCCCTGAGCTCCAGGAACAGGACAGAGCAAGATGGCAAGACCCCCGCCAGGAAATAAGACCACCCTGATTGTCCCCCCACTGTCCCACTTTGTTACCCTGTCCAGATTGGAACTGCCCCAGCTCCACTTCCAATGGCCAGATGTGCAATGTACCTGTGAGACTAATAGACTGGACTCTGCCATGGACATTCTTCCACCATGACCTCTCCCCATTTCACAACCCCCCTATATTTTTATGCACTTCAATAAACACCCTTGAAACCTCAATAATATTGGAGTCAGTCAATGATTGTGAACTTTGTATTGTCAATTACAGTGTTAAAAAAGGTTACCCATTGGAAGGTCAACATACCAATGTCACACATCACAAGCCTTTCAAGGGTGCAAGCTGTTGACACCTAGGTTACCACATTACTGAAACTGAAATGGAAGGGGACAACTCAGTTACCAAATAGGGAGTGAAATGTAGGTAGAGGATAGAGGTAGATGTGTGAAATGTAATATAATGTGAAACATGAAATTGTACTCACCTGTGTCTCATTGAAAATATTGCTGTATGACTGACTCCCTGTTGTCGTTTTCATCTTCATCAGCTTCCTCCTCATCACTGTCCACAGGCTCCACAGGCTCACCCGCTGCAACAACACTGTCATCTGGATCATCCTCCTGCAGAAAAGGCACCTGGCGTCGCAATGCCAAGTTATGGAGCAGGTTGTGAGTAGAATAGGGACCCACCTGTCATATGGAGGCACCTGAACCTGGCCTTCAGGAGGCCGAAGGTACGCTTGATCACCCTCCTAGTCCGCCCATGGGCCTCATTGTACCGTTCCTCTGCCATGGTCGTGGGATTCCTCACTGGGGTCAGTAGCCAGGACAGGTTGGGGTAACCAGAGTCCCCCAATAGCCATACATGGTGCCTCTGGAGTTCACCTATCATATCAGGGATGCTGCTATTCCGCAGGATGTAGGCGTCATGCACTGAGCCAGGGAACATTGCATTTACCTGCAAAATGTACTGGTCTGCCAAACAGACCATCTGGACATTCATCGAATGATAACTCTTCCTGTTCCTGTACATCTGTTCATTCCTGCGGGGGGTACCAGAGCTACATGGGTCCCATCAATGGCACCTATGATGCTGGGGATATGTCCAAGGGCATAGAAGTCACCTTTCACTGTAGGCAAATCCGCCACCTTAGGGAAAATGATGTATCTCCTTACGTGTTTCAGCAGGGCAGACAACACTCTGGACAACACGTTGGAAAACATAGGCTGGGACATCCCTGATGCCATGACCACTGTTGTCTGAAAAGACCCACTTGCAAAGAAATGGAGCACTGACAGCACCTGCACGTCAGGGGGGATTCCAGTCGGATGGCGGATTGGTGACATCAGGTCTGGCTCCAACTGGGTACATAGTTCCTGGATTGTGGCACGGTCAAACTGGTAGGTCACGATGACATGTCGCTCTTCCATTGTCAACAGGTCCACCAGCGGTCGGTACACCGACGGATTCTGCCATCTTCCAATATGTCCCAACTGACGGTGCCTAAGAAGGGCAACAGCAAAAAAACTGTCAGCATTCCTCCAGGTATGTACCCACAGTCACACACAAGACTACACCAGACAATTAACCCATCCGGGAAAGGTTTCGAGTGTAGGCCTCGGGATGTGTGACGCAGTAGTAATTGAAGCCATGTGGGCCCCTGAAATGGCGGCTGCCTGACCTCTAAACTGGGACAATGGAATTGTGGTAACTGACCTGGCGTTGGACATTGTCGCGGTAGGCGGTCGTAGAGCGTGGTGCAATGCTGCATTGGTTAGCATTGGACCCTATGGGTCCCAGGAGCCAATGAACAGGTGCGCTGGTGGTGATGATGCGCACCGCAGCGGACGTGACCGCCGCGGACGTCACCACCATTTTCTATCTCTTCCATCACTCCATCACTAGATACCTGACCTTCAACAGGAGAGGACCTACACTGCTAGTGCTGCTGTGACCTCGGTCTGGAAGCGACGATGGCTGCTGCGTCTGGGGAAAGGGCCACTGCCTTCACTGCACAGGAGTTGGAGAAACTTGTGGATGGGGTCTTCCCCCAGTATACACTACTCTACGGTCCTCCAGACCAACAGGTTAGTACACAGGGAGCACGTTGAATGGGCTAGGCCTGGGTGGACAGGGCTGGGTGGATGAGGGAAGGGGGCAGAGTACATAGAACAGTCATGCATGGGGATGAATGGGCCACAGGGATAGAGTTGGGAGGGGGCCAATTACAACGACGGTGCTGTAGGTAATGACTGTTCCTCTTTCCTTGTGCATGTCATGTAGGTCAGCGCCCACCAGAAGAGGGACATTTGGCGTGCCATCGCCAAGGAAGTCCAGACCCTGGGGGCCCACCAGAGACGGGGCACCCACTGCCGTAAGAGATGGGAGGACATTTGCCGCTGCAGCAAGAAGATGGCGGAGGCTCAGCTGGGGATGGCCTCCCAATGTGGGAGGGGTGCCCGTCGCACCATGACCCCCCTGATGTTCCGGATCCTGGCGGTGGCCTACCCGGAGTTGGATGGGCACTTAAGGACATCACAGCAGACACAAGGGGGTGAGTACAACCTCATCCTATGGACTTTGCGTGCAGTGGAAGTGTCTGGGTGGGGGTGGTGGGCTGTGGGGGTCCCTAGGCCAGGGCGAGTTAGGTAGGCAAGGCCCCTCCGTTATGTAGGCCATGAGGCACTCTACCCCAGCTAAAAAAAAGGCAAATTGATGTATAGTTGCCCCTTTGCCATCCATGTGGGCAGATTTCTACCATTGCCATGTAGGCCATATCCCAGAAATTGCATGTGCAGAGGGCAGGAGCACGGCGTAATGCAGGGGGCTGCTGCGTTTGTCTTGTCCGCCAATGGTAGCGGTATGCCATGCACTAAAACTCTCTTTCTTCTGTCTCCACCCTTTTTCTGCTCTCCCTGTCCTTCTGTACATCAGCATCAACAGGCGGAGCACGAGGGAGCTGCATCCCACATGGCCATGGAGGGCCACACCACAGACTCTGAATTCACCAGCGGACGGAGGGCGAGGGGAGCTTCACGTCAGCCACAGGATCACCAAATAGCGACACGGACACGTCCGCCGATGGGAGCTCCTCTGTGGTGGCGGCACCATCTGTGCGCCCCACTTCTACAGGTACAGCCGCCACCTCATGGCCCACCTCCCCTACCAGCACCGCCCTCCCAGCAGCCCTTCAGCGTTCGCCCCGTGCCCGCTCACCCAGGAGGGTGGGCATCACCTTCGCCCCAGGCACCTCAGGCCCTGCCCCAGTCACCCCTGCTGCCCTCAGTGAGGAGGCCATTAACCTCCTCAGGTCACTCACTGTTGGGCAGTCTACCATTGTGAATGCCATCCAGGGTGTAGAACGAGAGTTGAAACACGGTAATGCATTCCTGGAAGGCATTCATTCTGGTCAGGCTGTTCTTCAGCGAACCCTGCAATCTCTGGCCTCAGCACTGATGGCAGCCATTGTCCCTGTGTCCAGCCTCCCCCCTCCAACTTCCTCCACCCAGACCCAATCCCCTGTACCCCAGCCCATCCCAAGCACACTTACAGACCAGCATGCACACAAATCAACACACACAAGTAGCTCAAGCAAACATAGGCACCACACACACCACAGGCACTCACACAAGCATCAGACCCATACAGACACAGCAACATCCACTGTCTTCACTGTGTCCCCCTCCTCCTCTTCTCCCTCCTCCCTCCCAGTGTCGTCTACACACACACCTGCATGCACCACATCTACAGGCACTAGGACTCGCAGCAGGACACCGAGCACCACATGCCGTTCACCTGCACTCACCACCTCCACTGCCATATACACGTCCCCTGTGTCCTCTCCCAGTGTGTCTGTGACGCCCCCTCCCAAAGTACACAAATGCCGGCAATCACTCACCCAACATCCATCCACCTCACGAAAGCCTCCAGTACCTGCACCTGCACCCAAAACAGCTAAAGTGACACCTCCTACAACCACCTCCTCTTCCTCCACTCCCAGAGCCCCTCCAGCTACCCATCCCAGTGTACGCCAGAAACTGTCCCTATGTCAAATTGACCTTTTTGCCACCACCCCCCCCTCCAATTCATCAGTCCCATTGTAGCGCCTCAGCCAAAAAGCCTCCAGTACCAGTGGTGCGTGTACCAGGTTTTTGGAGTGCCCCGTCCACCAGGGCAGGCAGTAGGACCCCGAGCCAAGGCACTGTCAGCCCACCCCCTGTAAAGGCTCTGAAATTGGAGAGTGGACGACGGGACCGTGTCAAGACTCCTGGTGGGACAAACTGTGAAATGGGATCCAAGGCGATTGTTGAGTCATCTGTAACTCAAAAGAGGAAGTCTCCCCAACCTGTTGTGAGTGTCATGGCGGAGAAGTGCGCCATCATTTCTGGCAGTCCAGACACAACCGCCAGCACCGTCGTCACTGGTCCAGAGGCCAGAGTCATAGCCCAGGAGGGCTCAAGTATCGCTACTGGTCAGAAGACCACCGCCAGAGTCATAGCCCAGGAGGGCCCAAGTATCGTTACTGGTCAGGAGACCACCTACACCGCCGGAGTCACAGGCCAGGAGGGCTCAAGTATCGTAACTGGTCAGGAGACCACCGCCAGAGTCATTTCGTTTTCCTACTACCACCCAAGTGCATTATGGGACACGTAGTCCCCTATACAAACTTATAACAATTACAATATAATCAGAATTCACTAAACTTCACTATTACTACTAAACATCAAAAAAGAAGTTGAATGATTAAATATTGAAATATCTCTAAGTCTAAGGCAGATTAATGATAGTTTACATATATACAGAGAAATAAATAACGATTGTGAGGTAGATGTTACTGTTTTTATTTATTTATATTATGTGAGTGCCGGCACTTTAGCAAATAATTTAAAGCATGCTACTGTAGGTTGCCAGTGAAAACCTACTATTTAGGCTGGATTTTGTGCTAGTGAAACTCATGAATGCATTTAGTTACATTTCCCAAGGGAAAGAAGGCCCCACATGCTAGCATCACTCATAGTTTCCTTCACCTACACAACCTTCAACTGTGAAGATGAGCTTGGCTCACGTTTTAATTTGTTTCAAAAATATATTTAAATTACTTGTGTGATGATCTGTGAAGTGTTTGATGCCATACGTTTGTGCTGGTTTGGGCGTTTACTATATAAACTACTTCTGAAAAATATTATGATCAGGAAAGGAAACACCAGCGAGGTACATTTGCTTCCCACAACACTGCAATTTGTGAGCTGTCTGAAACGTTATACTATCACATGGCCTACAAAATCAAAAGGAATGGCTTTTAAGTGTAAAGAACAGATTAGACCAGACCAGCTTCTGTGTATATAAAAATAAGGCCAGCTGAGTATGCATGCTTCCATCATTGTCTCATTTCAGCATGAAAAAGATTAGCTTGTTGACCCCTATAAACATGTGTAGGAAAGTACCACACATTGCCCTGGTCACCCCCAAGCGTTTTGGACAGATACTGGTGGTTACTGACTCTTGGCTGTGCCCTGAGTACTGCTAACCAGTCCCAGGGCCAGTGCTCTGAGCAAAGTGTATATGCAAATTAAGCTAATTCTAATTGGCAGTATCAAACTACCAATATGTCCCCAGTTTATGGCAGGGCATGTGGGTTTAGGGACCCCAGCATAGGTAGAGCACCCAAATATGCACAGCTGAGGTGCCCAGTGCCATTTTAAAGGCAGGTGTGCCTTGCTGGCTGATTTTAAATTAAAGTTACCTTTAAATTCGACTTTGGAATGAAAGGTACTTCCAAAGTCTTAATCTACCTTATTTTTACATACGTCACCCTTAAGGTGTACCTTACGTGCCCCAGGGGTTGGGTGCAGTGTAACTACAAGCAGGGACCTTATAAAAGATGTTTTGTGAGCCCTGGTGAGGGACAATAGCCAAAATCGTTTTCCCTCATTGTGGTTCCTCATTGTAGTGAATTGGCTCCATGGGCTAAAATAGGGAAACTTTATTTTAAATTAATAAAGTCTCTAAAAGAGCTAGACATTTCAAGTTTGCTATTAAACTGCCTGTTATAATAAATCCAACAACTTGCCATTGTTGACTTTAATATAGCTAGTTCAGAGAAAGAGGTTTAGAACTGTACCTGAGAGTTGCCAACTTTAGCTCTGCAGTGCCCTTCTCTCATTGGCCAGCCTTTGGCAGCCTGACCAGGCTACCTTGATGAGATGTGAAGTGGCCTGGGGCTGAGGACAAAGAAAGTGCCTGCGGGAGGAGATCTGCCTCACAAGATGGTGAAACAGGATGGGGAAGAGCAGCCAAACTGGTCTTCAAAGGAGGAAAGGACATTTGGAGCAGCTCAAGACCTGCCCAGCCCCAGCAGCCTCAAGCTTCCATAGTCTATGGTGCACTTCTTACTAGAAAAGCTGTTGGTTGCAGAACAATTGTATCAATTAGGGTGACCACTCGTCCATAATTTTCACAGACTGTCTGTAATTTAGCCATATTGTCGGGTGTCTGTGATGGCGGGTTTAACGGACACCATTTGTCAATAATTTTAGCCTTTCAGCTAAAGAGCAAAATGTAGTTAGGACAATTCAGTTTCCCTAGCTGGAGTGGAAGGCAGGGAGTCTCCTGTGCTCTGACCCGCGGCGGGTGCAGACAGATAAGAAACAGGCCTTCTTATGCAGATGCCTCCTTCCAAAAAGAAATATAAATGTGCGCAAATGGTAAATCTGCAAATGTAAAGAGGCTTGGAAACCTGTATTTTTTTAATGATGGATTCACTGGTGGCTTTCTGATGGCAAAGATTTTTTTTTTAGACATGTACTGTAAGGGTTTTTCCGGAATGAGCTATGGCGTGTGCACTAAATTTAATCTGTATATGATTGAAATCTAAAATTTAGAAGTGCTGTTTATCTTTAACCTAAATGTAGATTTGCATTTTATACAAATTAACATTGCTTCCAGGTACCTCAGGACCTATAGTACTAACAAGCATTGGCAAAGCCATAATGTCTTGTTTATGCAAGTGCTATTGGCTTTGCCAATGTGTTTTAGCCATTTTGTACACCAGAATGGCTGCTGATCAGTATAGCCAAACATAGAGGAGAGTGGCGTGTAGTGTCGTAGAGTGGAATGGCAAAGTGTGGAGTAGAGTGTTGTGGAGTGGCAGAGAGTGGTTTACCTTGGAGTCTCATAGAGTGGCTTACAGTGGAGTGGCATACAGCAGAGTGGACTGGTGTAGAGCGCATTGGTGTAGAGCATTACATGAAACAGTGGTGTAGAGTGCAGCAGCATTGAGTGGAGCAGTATAGAATAATATAATGATTTCCTGCGAAGCCCAAATACTGTGTGGCCTTTTGTGCATTAATGTTACTTTCCTCCTGAGTTAGTTTTGCTGTGGGGGGAGGGCTCCTTTCATCCTGACAGCAGAGGGCTGTGTGTGAGCTAACTCATCATTGTTATCTCAGAATCCATTATGAAGTTCTGTGGTTATATTGAATAAGCAGCTACCTACGTCATGATCATACGAAACCTCTTCATTGATGTCATAACTACACTTTTACAATTGATTTATTAACATTCTTGCTTTCTCAAATTTGCTTGAAAATGCCCCTTTTGCCCACTATTGTTTCAAAATTTTCTAGGGCGAAGCACCCCCATGAGCCACCCTTATGATAGTCCGGCTCACTCGCTATGCTCACTGGCCTCCATGTACTCACTGCAAACTTATACGCTCCACCACTTTCCAATGTCACCAGCTGCTGAAGCTGATAGTAATTAATTCTACTTTAGTGAATACAAAGCACCTTTCTCTTGCCTGTGGACAGTGGCTATATGCTTGCAGAGATAGTAAAATGACATGACCAGCAGGCACAAATCTAGATCTCTCTGTTGAACAAGCATGGCATCCCAGAACGTCAGGGTACACAAAACATTGCCACTAAGCAAAAAGCAATGCCTACTTGTAGGTGCTCACAAATTTACAACAATACACAGAAAATGCCAGTGATTTGTTGTTTTTTGTTATTGAACACAAATATTAGAGTGGTCAAGTTATTTTCGGAAACAACATAGAAGGAAATCTTCTCAGGTTTCCCCTTCAGATATTGAATATTAATATTGGTAGCATGCCTAACACAACTGAAAGTAATACTATTCAGTACCTGTCATTTAGTTAGCAAGATTTTCGTTATTTTCGCTCTTGGCATGCTTCCATTTTGCAATGCGTAGTCCACCAATCTAAACCTTACTCTTAAGGATGTTTGTGAGATATTTTTGTTCCCTTGTGTGCAGTTTTGTACCCTAATAAGTCTTAAACCTGTTAGTATTCTTTGAAAGGACATAAGCCATTGAGAAATAATTTGAGCACATTGTGCGAAGGACATCTAGATTTGAGAAACACACTTTTGTGAGAATAAACTGACACTGTGTTCAAAGAATGGACCGCTTGACACAATGGCCCTCATTCCAACCCTGGCGGTCGGTGTTAAAGCCGCAACCATACCGCCGACAGGCTGGCAGTCCAAAAAATGGAATTCTGACCCTGGCGGTTCCCGCCAACAGAGACCGCCGCTTCAACACTCCGACCGCCACAGCGGTACAAACAAACAGCCTGGCGGTCGCCGCCAACAGCCCGGCGGGAGACAATGTACCGCCTACCCGATAACGACCCACCAATCCGCCACCTTTTCCGGGGCGGGAGCCCCGCCGATAAAAACACGGCGGAAACAGACTACGAACGGGAAAACGCTCACCTCCACATACTCCACGCGAGATTCCGGCAGTATGGAACCCGAGTTACAGGTCATCCCCGCACTCCTATACCTGCTCCTGTACCAGGAGCACGCCCGGCGGCGCGGAAGACATCGATGAGTACTGCACCTACGACACAGGGGAGGGAAAAGATTACCGGCACACACCCACCCACCCACACCCACTACAACACACACATCAATGCATTCCCACAGATCACTGTCACAACCCACAAACCCCCCCCTCCGAAATAATGCAAAGACCAAAAGAAGAGTTCTTAAACGGGCAGATATATTGAAAAATGGACAGCAGTAATCCAAATAAATAAATAAACTATGTACAAAATATATACATCTACGATATGTAGTCCAACCACTGTCCGTGGACCACAGGGGTCCTGAGCAAAGGGGCAAGGCCCAGTCCCACGACAAGAACTCCACGGAGAGAACACTGCAGGGGCATCAGAAAGAAAAAAGGACAGGCACCTCAGGGGGAAGGGAAAGGGGGGCACCTCAGCCACTTGAGTACATGACGCCAGATCCACGAGGGGACTCCATGACCACTGGCCCATCCTGGGGAGAACAAAGCCACAGTCCATACAGTCCATACAGTGGGTGGCCTGCCCACTGGGCCATCCTGGGGAGTGCAAAGCCACAGTCCATACAGTCCATACAGTGGGTGGCTTGCCCACTGGGCCATCCTGGGGAGAGCAAAGCCACAGTCCATACAGTCCATACAGTGGGTGGCCTGCCCACTGGGCCATCCTGGGGAGAGCAAAGCCACAGTCCATACAGTCCATACAGTGGGTGGCCTGCCCACTGGGCCATCCTGGGGAGAGCAAAGCCACAGTCCATACAGTCCATACAGTGGGTGGCCTGCCCACTGGGCCATCCTGGGGAGAGCAAAGCCACAGTCCATACAGTCCATACAGTGGGTGGCCTGCCCACTGGGCCATCCTGGGGAGTGCAAAGCCACAGTCCATACAGTCCATACAGTGGGTGTCCTGCCCACTGGGCCATCCTGGGGAGTGCCAAGCCACAGTCCATACAGTCCATACAGTGGGTGGCCTGCCCACTGGGCCATCCGGGGGAGTGCCAAGCCACAGTCCATACAGTCCATACAGTGGGTGGCCTGCCCACTGGGCCATCCTGGGGAGTGCAAAGCCACAGTCCAAACAGTCCATAACAGACTCCACTGCCACTGGAGGAGGCATGTTGGCCAGAGGACATCCTGCAGCCCTGCCCGAGACAGATCCTGCCCTGCCACGTCTGCCAAAGGGCCAGCGGTTCTTGCCTGGAAGGGCCCAGTTCAGCGGTTCTTGCCTGGAAGGGCCCAGTTCAGCGGTTCTTGCCTTGAAGGGCCCAGTTCAGCGGTTCTTGCCTTGAAGGGCCCAGTTCAGCGGTTCTTGCCTTGAAGGGCCCAGTTCAGCGGTTCTTGCCTTGAAGGGCCCAGTTCAGCGGTTCTTGAGACGGCGGTCCCCAGTGGAGCGGTGCTGGAGACGGCGGGGCCCAGTTCAGCGGTTATTGCCTTGAAGGGCCCAGTTCAGCGGTTCTTGCCTTGAAGGGCCCAGTTCAGCGGTTCTTGCCTTGAAGGGCCCAGTTCAGCGGTTCTTGAGACGGCGGTCCCCAGCGGAGCGGTGCTGGAGACGGCGGCCATTCTATGGCCAACTGCTCATTGCCTGGTGGTGCCCTCCTGGGCAGCGGGGATGGTGCTCCTTCAATGCCCACCTGGGCTGTGGGTGGTGGGGCCCTCCTGGCCAGCTGGGCTGGGTCCTCCCTGGGCAACGGCTATGGGGGTGGTGGGCTCTCCCTGGGCAGCTGTGACGGTTCCTCCCTGGGCAGCGGCTATGGGGGTTGTGGGGTCCTCCTGGGCAGCTGTGACGGTTCCTCCCTGGGCAGCGGCTATGGGGGTTGTGGGCTCCTCCTGGGCAGCTGTTACGGTTCCTCCCTGGGCAGCGGCTATGGGGGTGGTGGGCTCTCCCTGGGCAGCTGTGACGGTTCCTCCCTGGGCAGCGGCTATGGGGGTTGTGGGCTCCTCCTGGGCAGCTGTGACGGGTCCTCCATGGGCAGCAGGCCTGCTGCCTGACTTCTCCGCCTTGCTGCCCTTGCCCTCCTTAGTCGGGAGTCTGTGGCCCTTTCCTCCCTTTGGAGCTGTGGCTGTTGACGGTGGCTGGCTAGTGTCCTGGGGGGATATAGAACCCGGGCTCCTGCGGCGGCCCTTCCGCCTTCTGCTCCTCTTCCCAGGGGGTGGGCTGCCTGTCCCCTTGCTGCTGGGCGAAGATCCAGACATGCGGGCTGGTGGGCTCCAATACCCCTGCACCCTTGTCAAGGGGGCTGCAGGGCTGGTGGTGGCTGATGTGCTCTTTTTACCCCGACGAGAAGGAGGGGGGGGCTCAGGGTCAGGAAAGAAGGTAGCAGTAGAGAGATAGATTTTCTTGGGACAATGGAGAGTGATAGGTACAGTGGGAATGGGAGTGGAGGGAGAGGATGTGGTTGTAGGTGAGTGACGTTTGCTGTCTTTGGGTGCAGGTGCAGGAGGGATAGGCTGTCGTGAGGTGGATGGCTGTTGGGTGGGTGGGTGGCTGCGTTTGTGTGGTGTGGAAGAGGGGGTGACAGACACAGTGGGAGAGGACACAGGGGACGTGTAAATGGCAGTGGGGGTGGTGACTGCACGTGTGCGGAGTGTTCTGGTGGGTGTGCTGGTGATGGAAACACTGGCTGATGGTGAGGTGAATTAAGGTGTGAGTGTAGACGTCACAGGGAGGGAGGAGGGAGACGAGGAGGTGGGGGTCACAGAGGTGGTAGTGACTGTTGGCATGTCTGCATCGGAATGTTGCTTGTGGGAATGTCTGCGTGATCTGTGGTGCTTATGTTTGGATGAGCTGCTCTTGGGTGTTGAGGTGTGTGCAGGCTGGTCTGATGGTGGGGGTGGGACAGGCAGAGGAACAGGAGACTGGGAGGAGGGAGTTAGTAGAGGGAGGCAGGAGACAGGGACAATGGCTGCCGTCAGTGCTGAGGCCAGAGCCTGGAACGATCGTTGATGGGCAGCCTGACCCGAATAAATGCCCTCCAGGTACGCATTGCTGCGATGAACCTCCCTCTCCACCCCCTGGATGGCATTCAAAAGGGTAGTCTGCCCAACAATGAGCGTTCGGAGGAGGTCAATGACCTCCTCACTGAGGGCAGCGGGGGTAACAGGGGCAGGGCATGAGGTGCCTGGGGCGAAGGAGATGCCCGGCTTCCTGGCAGAGCGGGCACGGGGCGAACGCTGAGGGGCTGCTGGGAGGGCGGAGATGGTGCGCTGGGTGGCGGCTGTACCTGTAATGGCGGGGGGCACGGATGTTGCCACCCCCGCAAGGGAGCTCCCTTCCGAGGACGTGTCCGTGTCGCTGCAGGCTCCAGTCGTCCCCGTTGTGGAGCTCCCCTCGCCCTCCGTCTCACTGGTCCAGTCAGACTCTCTGGCATGGCCCTCCTGGGCCATGTGAGATGCAGCTCCCTCCTGCCCGATGCCACTTCTCCTCCGCCTGATGATGCTGATGCACACAAGCACAGAAAGACAAACAAAAAGGGGGGGGGAGAGAGAAATAAAGAGATTTTGAGTACATGGATCACCGGTACAGTTAGCGGACATGACAGACACAGATGCCCCCTGCACTAAGTTGCGCACTTGGGGTCCGCTACGCATTCCGTGGAACATGCCCTACACGCCTAGAGTTGACAACTGCACCCATGGATGACACGGCCCAGGGATGGCTGTACTGGCACACTACTGAGGGTGGTGGCTGGGGACACAGGGGCTTACGGGGGTGCCCAGCATACAGATATCGCCCTGGCCTAAGGGGACCCACAGCCCTCCATCCCCCACCCAGACACCTCCACTGCGCGACAACAGAGTAGATTATGCTTGTACTCACCCCCTTGTGTCTGCTGTGCTGCTCTCACGTGCCCATCCAAATCAGGGTAGGCCACCGCCAGGATCCGGAACATCAGGGGGGTCAGTTGACGGCAGGCACCCCGCCTACGTTGGGAGGCCATCCCCAGCAGAGACTCGGCGGTCTTCTTGGTCCCGCGGCGGATGTCCTCCCACCTCTTGCGGCAGTGGGTGCCCCGTCGATGGTGGACCCCCAGGGTCCGGACTTCCTTGGCGATGGCACGCCAAACCCCGATCTTCTCATGGGCGTGGACCTATGTGACACGTACAGGGAGGGAGAAATACCACGTTCAAGTTTGTCTGCATTTTCGTTGCCAGTGGCCCAACGCCCCCCATCCCCGCCAGGCCCCCCGCCAGGCCCAACATGCCCCCCATCCCCGCCAGGCCCCCCGCCATGCCCCCCGCCAGGCCCAACATGCCCCCCATCCCCACCATGCCCCCCGCCAGGCCCAACATGCCCTCCATTCCCACCAGGCCCCCCGCCAGGCCCAACATGCCCCCCATCCCCGCCAGGCCCCCCGCCATGCCCCCCCGCCAGGCCCAACATGCCCCCCATCCCCGCCAGGCCCCCCGCCAGGCCCCCTGCCAGGCCCAACATGCCCCCCATCCCCGCCAGGCCCCCCGCCATGCCCCCCCGCCAGGCCCAACATGCCCCCCATCCCCGCCATGCCCCCCGCCAGGCCCAACATGCCCCCCATCCCCGCCAGGCCCCCCGCCAGGCCCCCCGCCAGGCCCAACATAACCCCCATCCCCGCCAGGCCCCCCGCCAGGCCCAACATGCCCCCCATCCCCGCCAGGCCCCCCGCCAGGCCCAACATGCCCCCCGCCAGGCCCCCAGGCCAGCCAGTGGCCCCAAATCCATATTGAAATAAACTCACTTGTTGGTCTGGAGGACCGTAGAGTAGCGCATACTGGGGGAGGACCCCATCCACAAGTTTCTCCAACTCTTCTCCAGTGAAGGCAGGGGCCCTTTCCCCAGTCGCAGCAGCCATTGTCCCTTCCAGACCGAGGTCACAGCAACACTTGCAGTATAGGTCCTCTCCTGTGAAAGTTCAAGTCGCGAGTGAATAAGTAGATAGAAAATGGCGGTCACGCCCGCGGCGGTGCGTACCGCGGTGGGGCGTACCGCCACCGTCGGCGCACTTCGCCATTGGCTCCTGATACCCATAGGCTTCAATGTTATCCAATGCGGCTTCGCGCCGCGGTCTTCGACCGCCACGGTGTGCCACGCCAGCGCATTGACCTCACATCCCATTGTCACACTTCACAGGTCAGGCAGCCGCCATTTCGAGGGTCCACATGGCTCAATTTCAACTGCGTCACACAGGCCTAGGCCTTGCATAGCCACTCATACACGCCATTCACTGCATAGAGAATCGTTTACTGTGCAAGCTGTGAGTACGTACCTGTGGGTTGCTTGACTGTGTGCTCCATGTTGTCCTTCCTAGGCACCGTCCGCTGGGTTTGGCGAGGAGAAGGAGGAATCCTCCTGTGTACAGACCGCTGGTGGACCTGTCGACAATGGAAGCACGCCACATTATCCTGACCTACCGGCTTGACCGTGCCACTATACATGAACTGTGTGCCCAGCTGGAGCCCGACCTGATGTCCCCCATCCGCCAACCCACAGGGATTCCCCCTCTGGTGCAGGTCCTGTCAGTACTCCATTTCTTGGCAAGTGGGTCATTTCAGACAACAGTGGGAATTGCTTCTGGGATGTCTCAGCCCATGTTTTCGAAGGTGTTATCCAGAGTGTTGTCTGCCCTGATGAAATACATGAGGAGCTACATCCTTTTCCCTGAGGTGGGCAAATTGGCTACAGTGAAGGGTGCTTTCTATGCCCTTGGACATATTCCCAACGTCATTGGTGCCATTGATGGGACCCATGTGGCTTTGGTTCCCCCCCAAGGAAGTGAGCAGGTGTACAGGAACAGGAAAAGTTACCATTCTATGAACATCCAGGTGGTGTGTTTGGCTGACCAGTACATCTCCCATGTCAATGCCAAATTCCCTGGGTCAGTGTATGACGCCTACATCCTAAGGAATAGCAGCATCCCTTACGTGATGGAACAGCTAGAGAGACACCGTGTATGGCTATTGGGGGACTCTGGGTACCCCAACCTGTCATGGCTACTGACCCCAGTAAGGAATCCCCGGACCAGGGCAGAGGAACGGTACAATGAGGCCCATGGGCGTACTAGGAGGGTGATCGAACGCACCTTCGGCCTCCTAAAGGCCAGGTTTCGGTGCCTGCATATGACAGGTGGATCCCTAATGTACTCACCTAAGAAGGTGTGTCACATCATCGTGGCCTGCTGCATGCTTCACAACCTGGCTTTGCGCCGCCAGGTGCCTTTCCTGCAGGAGGATGGTCGAGACGGTGGTGTTGTGGTAGCTGTGGAACCTGTGGAGAGTGACGAGGAGGAAGACGACGGGGCTGAAACAGACAACAGGGACAGAATCATTGCACAGTACTTCCAATAGGACACAGGTAACAATTCAAACATAATTTAGTAAATGTAAACTACTCTCCTGCATCTCTGCTGCCTGTCTATTTGCCCCAGTGTATGATGACTGAGTTGTGGCTTTTCCCTCCCTATTTCAGATCTGGGGTCCCCACTACGAGTCCTGTGCTTTGTTTCCCCATGGACTACAGCTTTGTGGCAGCGGTTTGTTGACTTCACTATGTACAAGGACATATTTGCACTGTCATGTCAATTACAATATTTGGAAATCACAGCCAGACTCCAGATAGTTTTGTGCAAAATAGGTGTTTATTTCAGTGCTCAAAATAGGATGGGTGGTTTCAAGTGGGTGGGGGCTATGGTGAAGGAATGTCCATGGCAGAGTCCAGAGTAACAGTCACACAGGTGCATTGTCCATAGGCCTGTGGAGAGATGGAGCATGGGCAGTTCAAGGATGGACAGGGTGACAATGTGGGACAGTGGGATGACATCAGGTGGTATCCTTTGCTGGCGGGGGTCTTGACATCCTACTCTGTCTTCTTGCGAGATCTCAGGGCCCTCTTGCGGGGGTGGTTCTTCTCCTGCAGGAGGTGGGGGTCTGGTGGGCTGCTGTTGTGCGGGGGCCTCCTGTCCACTAGCGCCGGCGGAGGTGGTTGGCTGTTCTTGGTCCAGGCTAGTGGCAGGGGCCCTTTGTTGTTGTTGAGTGTCCGTCCTGGTGTTGATGAGTTCCTGCAGCAGCCCTACCATGGTAACCAGGGTGGAGGTGAGGGCTCTGATGTCCTCCCTGTACCCCCGATAGTGTTCCTCCTGCAGTACCTGGATCTCCTGGAACCTGGCCAGTACCGTCGCCATCGTCTCCTGGGAGCGGTTGTATGCTCCCATGATGGTGGTGAGGGCCTCGTGGAGAGTGGGTTCCCTGGGCCCGTCCCCCCCCTGTCGCACAGCTGCCCTCCCAGTTCCCCTGTTTCCCTGGGCCTCTGCCCCCTGGCCAGTGTGCCCACTACCTCTGCCCCCAGGTCCCTGTTGTTGTTGGGGTGGTGGGTTATCCTGGGTGCCCTGTAGTGGTAGACACACCGCTGATTGACGCGCCCTGGAGACAGAGGCATGGGCCCGCAGGGTGGGAGCTGTGCTGGTGTTCCCAGAGGGGTTTGGGTCTGTAGTGGCCTGTGCCTGTCTGAGGGGAACCGACTGTCCAGAGGTCCCCGATGGTCCGGGCTGGTCATCAGTGTCCAGGTCGACAGAGCTGCTGTCATCGCTGACGGCCTCTTGGGTGGGGGGTGTGGAGAATTCTGGGCCCTCGTGGCGGTGTGTTGGCGGTCGGGTCCTGCAGGGGTATAGAGGTATGGTTATAGTTTCAATGTGTGCCATATGGGTGTATCTGTGGGTTCCCGTGTCCCCAAGTGCTGGCATTCATGTGTGGGGGCTTTGGTGAGGGTGGCTTGTGGGGGGGATGTGTATATGCATTGGGCATGCTTTGGTGATGGGTGTCCATGCTTAGTGGACGCATGCAGGCCTAGGTTTTGGGATGTGTGGGTTGTGATGGTGAGACATTGGCAGGGAATAGGTGTGCTGGGGGTGGGGTGAGGATGGTGGTGGGGGTGAGGATGGTGGTGGGGGTGAGGGTGGGGGTGAGGATGGGGGTGGGGGTGAGGGTGGGGTTCGAGGATGGGGGTGAGGGTTGGGGTATGATTTGGCATGCAGGTGGGGGGGAAGCAGTATTGAAGCTTCAACTTACCAGAATCCATTCCTCCGCCGACTCCTGCGAGGCCGTCAGGATGCAGGATGTTCAAGACTTCCTCCTCCCATGTTGTAAATTGTGGGGGTTGAGGTGGGGGTCCTCCGCCAGTCTTCTGCACGGCGATGTTGTGCCTGGATACCATGGAACGCACCTTCCCCCGTAGGTCGTTCCATCGCTTCCTGATGTCTTCCCGATTTCTGGGGTGCTGTCCCACAGCGTTGACCCTGTCGACAATCCTCTGCCATAGCTCCGTCCTCCGGGCAATGCTGGTGTATTGGACCTGTGTGCCGAAGAGCTGGGGCTCTACCCGAACGATTTCCTCCACCATGACCCTGAGTTCTTCGTCTGAGAAGCGGGGGTGTCTTTGGGGTGCCATGGAGTGGTGTGTATGATGTGTGGGGTGGAGTATGTGTAGTTAAGTGTGTTGAGTGTGGTGGTGTGTGTTGTTTTGTGTGTGGATATTGTGTGGGTGATGGTGTAGTGTGCCTCTGTGTGATGGTGTTCTATGATCGCTGCTGTGTCTCTCAGTGCTTCTTTTTGGATTTTGGTCGAAGGGGTTTGTGGGTGATGTGGGTGTGTGTTTTATATTGTATTGTGTGTGTGGGAGTGGTGTGTGTATGGGTATCAGGTGTGTGGACTTCAAATCGTCCAATGTGGCTGAGTTTTGTTCGTTTGTGTGTATTCTGACCACGGCGGTGTGTACCGCCAATGGAAAACCGCGTTTGAAAGACCGCCGCGTGGATTCGTGGGTCAGAATGGCATGGGCGTATTTCTGTTGGCGTGACGGTGGAGGTTTGGTCACCTCCACTTTTCCGCCGACCGCTGTTGTGGCTGTCGGATTTTCGGAGGTTTGGCTGCTGCGGGTCAGAATGACAGTGGCGGATTACCGCGACCGCGGCGGAATTATGGAGGATTTCTGACCGGCGGTAAGCGCCTTTTACCGCCGAGGTCAGAATGACCACCAATATGTTGTTGGCACCTGGATACTAGATGCAATAAACATGTTAAGAGGCTGTTATGCAAATATCGGCCAACTGGGAATGATGTGTGTTAGAAGTGAGGTTTCTGGTTGGCTAGAGTATGCACCTAGGCCAGGCAGAACCCACCCAAACCAGTCAGGGCGAGGAAGTTACACACCCAAGATAACCCCTGCTCACCCCGTTGGTAGCTTGGCACGAGCAGTCAGGCCTATCCTAGAGGCAATGTGTAAAGCGATTGCACAACACACAACACACGTGACGCACTATACCCATGACAAAGAAAAAAACAACACCAAGTTGTTAGAAATGGGATCTTTGGTTGACAGTCAGGTTACCCCCTGTTCAAGCAAGGACCCCCACTCTAGTCAGGGTAAAAGAGAATCACCCTCAGCTAACCCATGCTTACCCCTTTGGTAGCTTGGCAGAGCAGTAGGCTTAACTTCAGAGTGCTGTGTGTAAAGTATTTGTACCAACACACATGCAGTAACTTAATGAAAACACTACAAAATGACACAACACCAGTTTAGAAAAATAGAAAATATTTATCTAAACAAAACAAGCCCAAAACAACAAAAATCCACAATACACAAGTCAAGTTATCAATTAGGAATCAAAAAGAGTCTTTAAGTAGTTCTATACACACACTAACACTGTTAGCGTGAGAATGTACCTCGGGTGCGAGTGTGCATCAAAAAGGGCTTACGATGCGTCAATTCCATTCATGAGCGAGACCTTGCGTTGTTTCTCCTTTGGTCGGGTCGGGCGCGTCGTTTCTTCTCTCCACAGGAGAACGATGCATCGATCCGGTCAGCACTCGGGTCCGGGCAGGCCTCGCGGTGTTTGTGCTGGAAATCCATCCACACGATGATCCGAAAACCACGCAGCGCAGGTTGCGATCTCCCAGCCTCCGTCAGCTATGCTGCACGTCATTTCTCCTGCTCCGTGCGTCGTTTCTTCAGCCGCAGATCGAAGTTGCAGCGATCTTTTCCCCGCACAGCGCTCTGTGCGCGTATTTTCTCCTTTTAGGCTGCCAGCTTCTCCTTTCAGTGCCCCAGGAACTGGATGGGCACCACAGGGCAGAGTAGGAGTCTCTTCAGAGACTATAGGTGCTGGCAGAGAGAAGTCTTTCCTGTCCCTGAGACTTCAAACAACAGGAGGCAAGCTCTAAATCAAGCCCTTGGACATTTCCTCTCAAGATGGAAGGCACACAAAGTCCAGTCATTGCCCACTTACTCTGGCAGAAGCAGCAACTGTAGGAAAGCTCTGCAAAGCAGTCACAGGCAGGGCAGCTCTTCTTCCTCCAGCCAGAGGTTCCTCCTGGTTTCCAGAAGTGTTCTAAAGTCTGTGGTTTTGGATGTCCTTCTTTTACCCAATTTCTCCTTTGAAGTAGGTCTACTTCAAAGCAAAGTCTCTCTTGAATGTGAAATCCTGCCTTGCCCAGGCCAGGTCCCAGACACTCAACTGGGGGTTGGAGACTGCATTGTGTGAGGACAGGCAAAGCCCTTTCAGGTGTAAGTGACCACTCCTCCTCTCCCTCCTAGCACAGATGGCTCATCAGGAAATACAGACTACACCCCAGCTCCCTTTGTGTCACTGTCTAGTGTGAGGTGCAACCATCCCAACTGTCAAACTGACCCAGACAGGGAATTCACAAATAGGCAGAGTCACAGAAATGGAATAGGCAAGAAAATGATCACTTTCTAACAGTGGCATTTTCAAACACACAAACTTAAAATCAACTTTACTAAAAGATGTATTTTTTAATTGTGCGCTCAGAGACCCCAAACTCCACATGTCTATCCGCTCCCAAAGGGAATCTACACTTTAATCAGATTTAAAGGTAGCCCCCGTGTTAACCTATGAGAGGGCAGGCCTTGCAACAGTGAAAAACGAATTTAGCAATATTTCACTGTTAGGACATATAAAACACATTACTATATGTCCTACCTTAAACATACACTGCACCCTGCCCTTGGGACTACCTAGGCGCTACCTTAGGAGTGTCTTTCATGTAAGAAAAGGGAAGGTTTAGGCCTGGCAAGTGGGTACACTTGCCAAGTCGAATTTACAGTTAAAATTGCACACACAGACACTGCACTGGCAGGTCTGAGGCATGATTACAGAGCTACTAATGTGGGTGGCACAACTAGTGCTGCAGGCCCACTAGTAGCATTTGAGTTACAGGCACTGGCACCTCTAGTGCACCTTTCTAGGGACTTACTAGTAAATCAAATATGCCAATCATGGATAAACCAATCAACATTACAATTGAAACAGAGAACATATGCACTTTGTCACTGGTTAGCAGTGGTAAAGTGCTCAGAGTTCAAAAGCCAACAGCAACAGGTCAGAAACAATAGGAGGCAGGAGGCAAAATGGTTGGGCATAAGCAAAAAAGTCCAACACAAGTTATATGAAAGTAAACTGTATTGTACACAACATCATTAGACCAAACACAACATGTCAGTAATGCCATGCTACTCAAGCAGTTGTCAGACTATTACACAGTACTACATTTCTTCAATAGCCATTAGTAGTCACAAAAAACACATAAGGGTGCTAGTTATCCTGTAACATAAGCAGTAGTCAGGTAAACATTACTAAGAGAATGCACATGTCATAATAAAAGTACATATTGCCAGCAAGGCATAAGGTCACAGTAAACACCTTACTAAAACAAGCACTTGCCCTCATAAACATGCTGTCATAAATGCCCATAAAAGGAACATCAGGGCATCAGAGAACACTTAGCAAGTCATAAAAACATACCACCACCACTGCATGGGTCATGCTAAATCACATATCCTACATGCCCAGACATCATCACAATTATGCATAGCATGGAACATTCTCATATGTCCATATCCTTATAAGCATATTTCTAGAGGTGTCACAAACCTGAAACAGGGTGGGCAAAAGGGGAACATCCGTGTCCCAACAGTGGAGCTCCTCTGCTCCGCTTTCAGCACCCGTGGTGAAGCTGCAGTGAATTCTGGCAAGGGCGGGTACCTCCGTCAAGGGTCACCACCCAGGCCTGCGTTTGAGTCCTCAACACCTAGTAGGGGCCCTGTGGGATTGGAGCCCTCCAGGGAGGTCACCACCCAGCCCTCAAGCCACAAGACATAGAGGTGGGGCCAGCGGGAACAGCAGACTTCAATCGAGGTTTTCCCGCCCTCAAGCCTCAATAATCTAACAGGGGAAGGGACCCGGCGGCGCAGGGGGAATGCGATGAGGCTTCCACCCCACCTGCGATGTCCACAAACTGGATGGGGGCCAGGTGGAGGGGGGGCCTCTAATAAGGCTTTCCCTTCCAGCCACGATGCGCACAGACTGGATGGGGCCCGGAGGAGTGGAGGGCCTCTGATGAGGCTTCCACCCCCCCACCGTGATGTGCCCACACCCATTGTGGTACAAAAGCCTTTCTCCAGCCCTCGCGGACCATAACGGTGAATCCGGCCACAAGCTGGTGTCTGCAGGTGCCCCAGGGGCACTGTGCTCATTGGCTGCTGTCTTCACTTTGCCATGCCCCAGGGGTCCGAAGCACAGCATGTTTCTGAAGCGCTTCGTCGATGCAGCATGCCCGGGTCGCGCCAGTGATTACTCCCAGCGGCAGTATTAAAAAAGCACTCTCAAGGCTCTAGGCAAATAAAGAAAGAGCACTCTCAAGCCGCTAAGTGAATAAAGTAAAATGCTCATCAGGGGCTTATGCTCCAACACAGGAGCTTCAAAACACAGTGCTGTCCTCGCGCTAGAAAGCAATTAGCTGCAGGGGCCACAGCACCCAGCCCCTGGGAACACCAGTGGACATACAGGGTAGCGGGCCCAACAACAGGCCAGCACAAGGGAGATGCAGGAGGTGGCTGTTCCTCCTAGTGACCCAGCAGGTCACAGGTCAGCACAGCAGCAGCAGTCCAAGGCAGCTCCTGGTGAGTCCTTACAGCAGCATTTTGTGTCCATGTCAGTTGTTCCAGAGTGTCTCTAAACATGGGGAAAAATCTTGTGTACCCATACTTAGTTTTGCACAACACTTTCAAAGAGGGGGAGAAGAGGTTCCAACCAGTTACAACTGGTTCTAGGAGTGTCCGCTCTCTCCTCCAGCAAAGGTTCCAGACATCAGTTGGGGTAAATGACCCTTTGTGTGAGGCCAGGGCACAGCCTTTACAAATGTAGGTGTGCCCCGCCTCCCCTTCTCTCAGCCCAGGAAGACCATTCAATATGCAGATGCACCTCTGTGACACCTCCACCTTCCCTGTGTATAGGCTGACTGAAAAGTATGCACAAAGCCCAGCTGTCACTCTGCCCCAGATGTGGATTGGAGTCAAGTTGCAAAAACATCAGAGTCATATGCACAGAGAAATGCTCACTTTCTATAAGTGGCATTTCTATAATGGTAATGAAAAGTCCACCTACACCAGTAAGCAATATTTCTCACTACCATTATAACTAAACCAAACATGCCTACGCTACCCCTCATAAATCAGACAATACCCCCTAGTCATAAGGCAGGGCATTTCCAATACAATCCTATGAGCAAGGCAGCACTCACAGCAGTGAGAAACCAAATAGGCTGTTTGTCACTACAAGGACAGGCCACACAACCAGGCATATGTCCTGCCTTCAACATACATAGAACCCTGCCCATAGGGCTAGATAGCGCCTACCTTAGGGGCTACTAACGTGTAGTAAAAGGGGAGTTCTGGGCCTGGCAAGTAAATTTAGAATCCAGGTCCCTGTGGCAGTAAACTGTGCATGCAGGCCATGCGCTAGTAGGCCTGAGACAGGTTTGAAAAGCTACTTCTGTGGGTGGTGCAAGCAGCGCTGCAGACCTACTAGTGGCATTTAACTTACAGAGCTTGGGCATAGAGATACTACTGTACAAGGGACTTACGTGTAAATTAAATGTGCCAATTAGGTGTAAGCCAATCATACCAACTTTAGAAAGAAGAGCACCTGCACTTTAGCACTGATCAGCAGTGATAAAGTGCTCTGCGTACTAGAGCCAACAGCAAGAGGTCAGAAAACATAGGAGGATGGAGACAAAAAGCTTGGGGACAACCCTTAGAAAAGGGTCAGGTCCAACAATGTGCAATGAAGAGAATGTGCAAATTGTGTCATTGGCATGCAGTGGGACATATAAGTGCAGCACTTTGTGTACAAGACCTGTTTCTGAACATGCTGTGTAAAGCCCATATTGAATAACAGATTGTGCAAATTCTGAATAGCATGAGGGAGACCATAGTGCAAATGCCATACCTTGTGGCAGATCGTGAAAATTATGGCCCAGATTTGCTAAGGGTTACCCACAGCGAAAAGTGATGTAAAGCATTGGAGGGTATTAAGTACCACTGTAATAATTGCTTTGCATTGAATAGACACATTTTCGTCAGTGTTAAACATGCTTTGCACTGCTCTCCATCAATGTGTAGTTGACGGGGGTTGGGGTGACAGTGCAAAAACCTATAAGTCCTGATCCAAAGCCCAGTATACTAATGCAGCAAGACTGGACTTTGCCTACTTGAAGCAAGCATTATCAAGATGAAGTGTTTATTTCTCAAAAATGCCACATTGCATGTATGCAGCAGTTCACTGAATACAGCCAGTGCATGTGTCTAAGCATAGAAATTTATACTTGAATAGTATGTTGCAAGCAAAAATCCTAGCTACACAGCACTCACCCCTGCAACATTGTGTGAGGCCGTGCATTGTGTGAGGGTGACGTGCTAGAGTGTCAGTTCAGGAGATGATAAACAACAGTAGGCCAGTCTTAGTAGCTACGGCTACGTGCTGTCTTATCTCCAGTGCAAAATGCTGAAACATTGGTTGCTAGGCTACATTTACCTGTCATGCTCTAAACAAGGTCGACAAACCTTAGAGTACTGTGAAGGGTTGAACAAGAAATTGGGAAAATAAATCCATTTAGCATCATCAAATTTAAACAGTGTAACCAATGTGGCCACACATTGAACACTCAAGTGGGAAATCAAGTTAACAGATTTTATTACATGTTCACACCCAGGTTAATGTAAACAATTCTCTAAAACATACTGAAAGATACAGAATGACAATAGGACATCTATAACAACGGAAGAACTGTAGGCATGCAAATATAAGACAATTTAATATTTCAGATACTGCAACACAGAATATCAACAATAATATCTGGTGCTCAAAAAACAAACGCTGGTGCAATCGATTACACATTAGTACAAATTAAGTCATCTAACTAAATAAGCTAGGGGAATCTGAAATCTCCTAAAACAACTGAAATAATGCATTTGTTTCAAATCTAAAGGACACTAGGACAAATTAAAAAAAAAGGCAAATTAGGAAGAAAATAATTTGGGATAATGTTATCAAGGGAGAAAGAAATATAACTAAAGAAGGTTTAAATTGAGAAAACAGAAAAGAAGTCAGCATACCAGAAGCTCAGTCAAGAGTCTCTTGGGGAATCCAGTGTTAGCCTAAACCACACTCAGCAAGCATGGAGAAAAGGGAAACAGGGGTCTCTACCTCTGAAAGTCAAAGAGAATTTGCAGCTACGATGGTCAAGATAGTTCTGCTTGGGGGTCAGGATTCAACTGCTCAATTAGTGAAAGTCCTAGTTAAAACATCAGTTTGATTTGGTTACACTTCCTCTGAACAGGAAAGTTCCAGTTCCATCTTCACACAGGGTAATTTGCAAGATCTTCATTCTTTCCCAAGATCATTCTTGGAAGGTAAACGTCCTTTGTTTCCTGCAGGACTTTGCAACATGGTTGAATAGAGGCAGTCACATTTCTTTGCATTTCTCGGTGTACATTTCCAAGGCTACATTCTAAGACTCTCTGTGAATAAGGTAGCAGCATATCTATTTTCAAAATAACATTTCTCTGCATAAGTACCTAAAAGAAAGAGACACATTTGCGGAAAATGAACAACAGTTTCTCATGTTCAGAAAAACATGATTCAGACCTAGTTCAGCTAACAAAAAGAAATGTATTTATAGCACATTTAATTCACGTTTACACTAAAAGCTGCGTGTTAATGTTCCTAACATAAAATATTTATTATACTTGGTCAGTTTGAACTTCATGTTACAGTAAAATACAAAATGAAAAAAAATTAACACACGTAAATGAATATGACGGAGAACTACATTTCTTCAACATTATCCAAAAATTTCAGCACAAATGTTATGAAATCTATTATTGTTACAAGGAAAGTCAATGCTAATTAGTGTGAAGATCAATATGGAAAGCTAGTAAATTATTACAGTTCTATTAATAGTTTTATATCACATAGTTTTCTTCATCTATCACTATAGTGAATGAACCTCATAAAGCGTGTCAAGTGCAACACTTTACTTCAATACTAGATTAGCTCATACAATTAAATCTATAATATAGTGACATGTAAGTCATGATTGTGGCATCAGGGGTGACAGCAATCTACGTTATTCCACTATTTTGCATGAAAATTACTGAAACCGGGCCACCATGAATTGGAAAGTACTGTAGGAAGCACACACAGTGGAGAAGAATGTGCAAAGGGCATCCTGTGCAAAACACAGACCAATGAAGGAAATTGCACACATTCAGATTCACATAATTCACACAGTAAAAGCTATGTAAAGTCTAGACAGGAAAGATGTTTCAAATCAGTGATCTGAGATTGGCTTAAAATATGCACTATCCCCAGTGATTTGTAATAAACGTACAAAAAGTATTGTTGGAGCATATATTGTACTGATGCTTTTAGTGCACCAGAGGACAGCATTTGGTAACATTCATATTCACATTTGCCTAACCTAGAGAGAAAGATGCACTGACATGCATTTCAAAAAAGTGTTCATGGTCATATTTTCATTTGTGCCATTTTACAAGTTCCATAGGAAATAATGGAACTTGTAATATGGCGGGCGGGGTATCCGTCATGTTTGTGATGGAGTATCCCACCCGCCAAGGTCGTAATCAGGCTCAATGTCCTAACATGATTTAACAAAGTTGAAATATATTTTGCTCATTAGAATGAACTATTATTAGTAGAAATGAATAAGATTTATGATAATTTTTGATTACTTAGTTTAAAGTTATATGTGTGCAGAAAAATAAATGCACATCTTTGTCATACCTAATGTGGTGCCTTAACAAAATTGGAATTATTAATGAAATACTTTTGCATATTTTGATGATATACTATTAATGCTGAATTCATACGTTTGCATATTATGTGTGCTTTATTAATGACAATATTAATGCATTGTATTTCTTGTGTTAGCATAATAGGTCTGAAGTCTTCATATTTGCAGCAGGATAAAATATCAAATAATTTCTTCCTCACTAATATGAATATTTCCACAAGGTTGTTTCACATGATTAATAAAGATTCATATTGTATTATGTGTAAGTTTTACACTGCAGTGTCCTTGAATGTTTTGACATTGGAACACAAGAAAGGAGAAAACTGCCTTATGCCATGGAAGAAACGTGAATTGCAACAAATGATGTACAAATTGTTAAACTATTGGAGTCACATGGGAAGGAGAGATGACTTCACACCAAACCTGGAAATACATGTGGATGTTGCAAATTTGACTTTTGCTTTTATTTTGATTGGACAGTGCCCTTTTGCATGACGTGGACTTATCGAATGGACCAATCAAACTGATTCAAGTAATTCTAAGTAAGTAAGAGAAGGATTTGTATGTTTCAGTGGCAGTCCCCTCTTAAATCTTGTACTGTTAACTTGTCCCTTTGGGTGCTCTTGATTTCCATGTGTGGTCCGTGTTCTTCACTTTCCCTCTTGATGGTGCTTCTAACAGGCTTTGCTGATGATCTACATGCTTTGCTGATGAAACTGAATAGAATAGTTAACCTAGGAAAGGTATATTCGAATGCACATGTTAATTTCCCCAGACTTGTTTTTCTGAGTAGCGTTAGCATGCTGATGTCTGATTAACTTAGCCCAAGTTATTTTTTACTTTTGCCCACATGTGTATCCCACCCCACACATGCTTGTCCTGTCATCATTTGTGGTAGGGAAAACCTATGTCCCAATCTCTGAATTCTCAATCTACGCAATTGATTTGACTAATGTATTCAGTGTCTGAAGTGAAACATGTCTCTGTCTCACAAGTGATTGCTTTATTAATATACATTGTTCTTCTTGAATGTTTAATGGTGTTGTTGTAGAGTAGATGAAACTTGTTTCGTAGATTTGGTCAGCCTATGGTGTTCATTTATCATTACAAACACACAAATTATATGACTTTGGCTTTGTGGTTGTAAATAAAGCTTTGAAATGTTCATTGATAGAAGAGTTCTTCATTGGCCACATGGGTCATGGTGTTTAAATTGTCGTTTGGTTTGAATTGATTGCAAATGGTTAACACACTCTTCAATGAGCGAAAAGATCTATCAACCAGAGGGAAGAAGTATTTCAAGTGTACGGTGGATGTGTAGGGATTTGTGCTTGCAATGCTTTTGCTAGGAATTGCAGAGAAGTGTGATGTTGTGAGTGGGCCTGAGCATAGAATTCCTCTCTGCCGGCGGATTTTGCAGGATGCTGGCACTTCACACTACACGAATAGGGCTGAGATCTCAATTCTGCACTCCAGCATGGAGCTGAGTTTGTTTGCGTTCACAAGATTGGGTTTTGGCGCTCTCTTGCGAGCACAATGATACTTTAGGCCACTAGCGAGTGCACACAAGACTTTTAGTACGCTCCGTCTGCTTCCAGTTGCACTGGTTGCTGATACAGGGTCACACAAGAGCACAAACTCACTTCTGAACTAGATTTTCTACTCCAGAGCCACTTAATATAGTCAAAATAGATTTTGACTAGAGTTTCTTCTCCATTGGACCCTTCAATTTGTTTTTCAGATTGAGAAGCTGTTTTTTTTTTTCAACCAGGAAGGAAGCACGTCAGAGACTCCAACTTTATGTTCCTGTACAGCAGGCTTCTCCCAATGCTTTGTCCATCTCTTGGTCACTTTTCACATGGATTTCAAGGTGGAAGGATCACTCTCTTTGTCTCCTGGATATACCTTTGGATTTAAGGACGTTGTTTTTGTTAGATCACACAAGTAAGTTTAAAACCTATTGTATAAGTGTGTTGTTTGTTTGCTTGGGCATGAACCAGTATTTCTTTGTACTTTAATTTGATGTATGATTTTAAAATGTTATAGTGTTGGGTGGGCTGGAGTTTAAGTTTGGGCCTAGTTATTATTTATTTTGCATTTAATTGACTTTTCACCTTTTGTAAAGGATAATTGTTGCACCGCTCAGTACCTTTTCTACAGGTTGGTAACATTTGCTAAATTGTTTTAGTATGTGGCCTAGATTTCCAAAGGGCCATTCATCCAGTAGGCCCAGTACTATCAGTCATCAGTGAATGGAATAAATGTTTGCGTGCAATATGTTTTTAAAACTTCATTTAGGCAATACTGGCGTTTTTTTGTTTTCTCCTGGTCAGCGTCTACTGCCCTCCCCAGCTCCTCTGGCTGCTGCTGCTGTCTCTGCCTTTGTTGGGATGAACTGAGAGTATCCCAACCCTCAGTTCGAGGCTCTCCTCCACCCACAGGTTCATCCCTGTGCCTCATCCCTGGTGGTCTAATGGCCATCACAAGTAAGTATTTCTTTCGCTCTGTTGCTTTTTCACTCTTGATTTTTCTGACTTTTTCTCTATCTTCTCTCTTTTTCCTCTATTCCTTTTTCCTTTCTCCCCTCTTTCCTTTGCCCCATCCCCTCGCAAAGCTCCTTTCCTGCCCACCCGCCTCTCAGCTGACCTCTCCCCCCACCCCCTCCCCTTCTTAATGGTGGCTGCAGCACAGCAGCACAGTAGACAAATGCAGCAGGCGTGCCACTGGCACACCAAAGGCAAGCCTGTCTGCACCCATGTGCGCCTGGACCGTGCCCAGTGCCGGGAACCCTGGATCTCCATTAAACCACCCCCTGGACTGCCTCCGTTACAACTCTGAGACCCTGCTCTGCCTCAACACCGGACATCTCAGCAACTGCTGCACAATCTCCCCCAAGGACACCCACAGACCTTTCACCTGCAGGAACTGCAACTTCAGCGCTAGCCTCAACAAGCTGAAGGTACTCTCCGCACACAAAGATACTAACAACCTCCACAACCCCATCAACTGTCTGTTCCTATGCATCTGCTCCCTCCACAAACACACCACCGAACTTTGGGACTTGATCGACACCTCTCGACCGGACATCGCCTTCCTTACCTAGACCTGGACCAACCCACCCCAGGTCCAGACATCGCCATCGCCATTCCCAACAGTTACAGTATCCTAAGAAGGGACCGGATCTCCCTCCCGGGCGGAGGACTCGCCATCGTACACAAGTCCTCACTACGTGTCAAGGCTATCCCAGAAGAACCCTGCATCACCGTGGAACACATTCACTTCTTGGTCCACTTCAACCACAACTCCTTCATCCGCAGCACCCCGGTGTACAGGCCACCCGGCCCCCACCCAGCTTTCATAGACGACTTTGTAGAAATTGTTATATCCCAGGCCCTGGCGTCAGTTGTCTACCTCCTCCTTGGCAACCTGAATTTCCACCTCAAGGACCACACCAACCAAAACACCACTGCTCTACTCTACAACCTCGCCACCCTTGGTCTAACACCTGTGGTCTCCGCATCCACACACATCGCAGGACACACGTTGGACCCCCATCTTCACCTCAAGCAACTGGATCTCCATCTCCACCCCAGACTGGACAGACCACTGCTGTATACACTTAACAATCGCCGCACCTAGCAGCTGCACCGCACCACCAGAACGCCCCCACAGGAAATGGAACAAAACCACCAATGAGCAACTCACTTCATCACTCACCAAATCTCTCCCTCCTCCCTGTGACGACACTAACACAGCAGCGCGCAATCTCAACACATGGATCATCGAATGAGCCCAAACTTTATCCTCTCTCCGGCTGACATCGGCCAAACGCGTACCTAAGAAAGCCAGCTGATTCACCACAGAACTCCATGAATCAAAGCGTACCCATAGACATTTAGAGAAAAAATGGAGGAACAGCCAAACCACCGAAGACCTCGCCTTATTCAGACCCGCAACTACCGCCCACCAATGAAAAATCAAGAACATAAGGAAGGATGCACTCCGGGAGCACATCAACTCCTCTGCACACAACTCTAAGGAACTCTTCTCAGTCATCAACGAGTTCACAGATCCCCCTCCGAAGCCACCAGCATCTCCCATCACAGGACCTCTGCGACAAACGTGTTTCCTTTTTCCACTACAAGATCCAGGACATTTACGACAGCTTCCTCCTGGAAAATCCTGGCACCGGAACCTGTGACTGACCCATCCCCCCAGAACCCAACCAGACCATCCACAGCTGGTCCACGCTCACCAAAGAGGAAACAGTCGACATCATGAACAGCACCCACTCCGGAGCCCCCTCGGACACCTGCCCGCACCACATATACATCAGAGCCAGTGCATCCAATGCCCCCCAGTTCCGTAACATAATCAACTGCTCCATAAACACGGGCACCTTCCCCAAGGACTGGAAACACACCGAAATACGTCTTCTCCTGAAGAACCCTTAGGCCGGCCCATCAGAACTAAAGAATTTTCAGCCCACCTCACTGCTACCCCACCCAGCTAAAGTACTGGAGAAAACAATCAACTTACAACTACGGAATGTCATTGAGACCAACAACTTCCTGGAGGACAGCTCCCTGTCCGGCTTCCGCAGCATGGAAACAGCCCTTCGTACAGCCACCGATGACATCTGATTACTCGTTGATCACAGCTACACCACAGCACTCATACACCTCGACCTCTCAGCAGCATTCAACACGGTCTCCCACAGCACTCTGCGCATCAGACTCCATGACATAGGAATCCATAGAAGAGTCCTGGAATGGATCCACTCCTTCCTCTCCACAAGGTCTCAGAGGGTCAGACTCCCACCCTATGCTTCCAGACCCACAAGAGTCAACTGCGGAGTCCTTCAAAGATCCTCACTGAGTCCCACACTGTTCAATGTATACAAGGCCCTACTTGCTGCCATCGTCAGAAGCCACGGTATGAACATCATGTCATATGCCGATGACACGCAACTCATCATTTCCCTCACCGAATACCTGGAGATGAGCAAAAGGAACTTCCACTCAGGAATGGAAGCTGTCGCCACCTGGATGAGAGAATGCTGCTTCAAGCTCAACTCCGACAAGTCTGAGCTCATCATCTTTGGAAACGCCACCTCAGCTTGGGACGGCTCCTGGTGGCCCACATCCCTCAGCGCTCCTCCATTGACTGAGCATGCCCGCAACTTAGGAATCATCCTCGGCTCCTCCCTATCCATGACCCACCAGGTAAACTCTGTCACCTCCTCGTGCTGGCACTCACTCCACACACTTCAGAAGATCTTTAGATGGATCCCTACAGACTGTCTCAGGACAGTCACCCACACCTTAGTCACTAGCAAGCTCGACTACAGCAATGCCCTCAATGCCGGCCCCTCAACCAGGAACATCAAAAAACTTCAACTCATCTAGAACGCAGCTGCCAGCTTCATTATGGACCACCCTCACCGAGGACCCTCCGCTGGCTACTGTTCGAGAAGTGAATCACTTTCAGTCTTCTCACCCACATTTACAAGGCCATATACAATGCAGGATCAGCCTAACTGAACCACTGAGTCCTCTTCCACACCCCCGCCAGTTCCCTCTGCTCCACCCAGATGGCCCTGGCCAGCGTCCCTCATATCTGCAAAACCACAGCTGCAGTACGATCTTTCACCTATACTGCAGCAAAGAGCTGGAACAACCTACCCCCTGCACCTCAGACAAAGCCCTTCACTCACCATCTTCTGGCAGAACCTCAACACGTGGCTCTTCAGATGAGGACCCTGCTACACCCCAGCACCTTGAGACCCTCACCGGTGAGTAGCCGGCGCTTTACAAATATTGATTGATTCCTTTTTCTTTTTTGCAAAAAAGTGTATATATAGTGGGGTAATATTTGATGGCATGGGGGATGTTGTTTAACCATGCGGCTGGCAGAAATTTTATGCATGCAGCCAGAGTCCCTTTGCGATAGGCTTGCATGTGTTCTTCTTTGTTCTCCTTGCTCCTTGTTGTTGTTGTGTGACCATGTGGCTGGCAGCCATTTTGTGAATTCAGCCAGTGTGCCTTTGGCAGAGGATTGCATCTGTTCTTTGTTTGTTATGCCTTATTGTTGTTGTTGTTTGACCATGTGGATGGCAAACATTTTAGGCATGTAGCTGGTGTCCCTTTGCTATAGGCTTGCAACTGTTCTTTGTTTGCATTGCCTCCTTGCTCCTTCTTGTTGTTTTTTGACCATGTGGCTGGTGGCCATTTTGTGCATGCAGGCAGTGTCCCTTTGCCATAAGCTTGCATGTGTTCTTTGTTTGCCATGCCTCCTTGCTGTTGTGGTTTGATCATGTGGCTGGCAGCAATTTTGTGTATGCAGTAAGTGTCCCTTTGACATAGGCTTGCAAGTGTTCTTTAGTCTCCATGCCTCCTTGTTTGCAGTTGTTGTTTGACCATGTAGCTGGTGGCCATTTTGTGCATACAGCCACTGTCCCTTTGCAATAGGTTTGCATGTGTTCTTTGTTTGTAATGCTTCCTTGCTCCTTGTTGTTGTCATTTGACCATGTGTTTGACCAAGTTGATGATAGCCATTTTGTCCCTAAAGCCAGTGTCTCTTGCCTATGGCTTGTATGTGTTCTTTGTTGGCCATGCCTCCTTGATCCATGTGGTTGGACCATGTGACTGACTGGTGTCCCTTGCCATGGGCTTGCATGTGTTCTTTGTTCTCCATGCCTCCTCCTTAGTCCTTGATGTTGTTGCTTGAACATGTGGCTGGCTGGCAGCAATTTTGTGCATGCAGCCAGTGTGTCTTTGACATAGCCTTAAATACAAACATTGTTAATTATTGATCATTTGTTTTTTATGTTTCTATTTTAATTTTTTCTATTTTAATTTTATTGTTTAAATTTCTAATTTTAATTTTTTATGCTTTTCATGTTTATATATATAAAAATGGATTTGATTTTTAATTGTAACCTTTAATATTTATTTTTTATTTTAATTGTAGTATTTTATTCATTTATTTATTTTTAGATTTTTTTTATTTTTAATTAATTATTCATTTGCATCTATCCACATCCATCCGATCCATTCCTTCATCCATCCATCCATCCATCCACCCACCAAAGATGCACAGTTGCACTACAGCATTTAGGGACGATTATGAGACTGGCAGTCACAAGACCCCCAGACTCACGGTGGCAGATGTACCACTGAGGCTGTGGCATACTGAATGCCACATAATGAGGTTGGTGGCCAGACCCCCCAACCTACCGATCCAAGATCCCAACGGGCTGACGGCAGTCCTAGATGTAAACAGCCAGGGTGGCCCTGACCTGCCCTGCTGATTACAACTTTATTCTTCACCAGCCTTTCCATGGCGGTTTCACCACCATGAAAAGGCTGGCGGAGAATAGGTGCAGGGGTCCCCATGGGGTCCTGCACTGCCCATGCCTGTGTCTATGGCATGGCAATGCAGGGACCCCCCTGCCCAGCACCCTCTCAATAATGACCAATGCTGCTACATCTTTCCTACTGGGATGACTGGCAGAAACCTTGGTTTCCACCGGTCAGCTCAGTGGGAAAGTTTTAATGGGACCAGTGGTCTGGAGTTTGGTAGATGGATGTTTCCATCCTCCAAATTCTTAATTACCCCCTTAGTTTATTTAGGTATATTTAATTTCCTCCAGGGAACCCTGGCTGCGGAGCATGGTAGACAACTAAGCTTTGTTAGTGATTATTCCATTTCCACTGGACCACCTTGACACCACAGATTATTTAAAGGATTATTCAATTTACCCATGAACCTCTCTCTGACTACCTCAAGTGTCTCCTTCAAAACAGATGGAATAAAGCAAAGAGCTAGATCTGCTTGTTGTGCTGTCTGATTTGAAAGTATGTTTTTTATGGTATGGTGATGTGGTTTGTTTTTTTAATGTTTGATTAAGTATTTATATTATATACGTAAACAACTGCGCTAAGATTGCATTTCTCTGTACTATTGCAACCTACATAACTAGCCACATGTTTTTCTTGCTTGGTTGTTTTAAGGTGCACAAAAGAAGAGACCCCACATCACCCGCAATACTGCCAAAGAGAAAGCATTACAGTTAGTCCATTCCACAGGCATCAAACTTTTTTGCTTGCGCATCTTAGTGGCACTGTGTCACGTCCCAATTCCTCTGGATCTGCACGTCGTTGATCAAAGGCCCACCTCCCGGTAACACCAACTCAGATGCCGTTATAGCGCTGATGATTGGAGTGGTCAGGCGGGGGGGAGGGAGAATAGGAAGGGAACAGCGAGGAGGGAGGTCTGAAAAGGAAGATTGTTATTTGCAAAGAAAACAAAGTTCAATAATAATTATTATATATATATATATATATATATATATATATATATATATATATATATATATACGTCTTCCAGTGGAGCACTCTTGCTCGTTTTAGTATTAGCAATTTAACTGCAACAATTCAATATTTCCTAGAAATCCAAATAATGGCACTCCAGACCAAAACCATTATTGTAAATTATAATCACCAAACATTGTTGTCAAGAGCGTATGCCAGAAGCTCAAAAGGAATATAGCAATCCTTCCTTTAGCGGAAACCAAATTAGCAACGTAGACATAAAATAACATTCATTTTTTTCTTTCAGAAAGTAATTGGCGATCTTCTTAATGTGCAAAATATCGTTCAAAACAAACATTCAACAATGTCCCGTGATTTCTTCAAAAGTACACACTCGCACACACGCATTCTCAACTTCTGAGTCTGATAATAAATGGTTAACCTCACAACCATAATAATCAAAGTTATCACCAAGGAAATGTAGCGGAATATTCATGAAACAAAATTAAAGTATCCTCGATACTTATTGTCTCCAATGAAACTGCTAATCTCCTGAATCACAGGAGAAGCGAAACTAAGTATCAACAAGCAGCTCGCCTCAGCCGATCACAGTAGAAGCGGAAACGAAGCATCTTTAGACAACAAAGAACTTGAAAAGGCCGGCGGGGGAAGCTCCGTCGGATCAAACTCACCGGGAGCGAGTTAGTCCAACTCGCAAACACAGGAATCCAACGATGATCTTACCGAACAGGAAGGTTCCAAAATAGCAAGCACTGGAACCTGAGTGTGGCTGGTATTTATAGGGCAGCCACACCCTAGAAACGGCTACCTCAGGAGGCTTCTGGGAATTGAAGTCCCAGTAAATGAGAGTGCTTTTAAATGGGGGCAATGCAACCACCATCGAGTACTGCCTCCAGGCAGATGAAACTTACCATATAGATGATTAGTAGAGCGCGATCTGTGATAAAAGATGGCACCACATAAGTGAATCTTTTTCAGGAGATCTGCATGGGGGACATTGCTGGAACCGCTACAAATTGTGCGATCGTGTTTGCAATCGTGCTGGTTCCAAATCCTGACACACTGGTAACCTACAGCTTAAGATGGCCCTAAAGAATGTTCCTCCCAAGAAAGTGGTCAGTGAGAAGAAGCAGCTATCCACCATTGACGCGCCAACCGTAACCTTTTTTGGGAGATGCGTGCCTGCTTCACCGGCCTCCGTGGAGAGACCTGGGAGCAGCACTTCCGCATCAACAGCACCATCCCAACCCGAGCCCAAGATCATGTCTGTCAGTGAGGCAGCCACTGCAATCATGACAACGCTCACAAGCAGTGATGTTGAATTGGATTTGTTCTTTTGCAAAGTAGTACCTAATCATTTTAGAAAACAGAGCAAAGTGGACAGCAGCCCAAGCCAGATCTTACTAAAGATGGAGCAGAACAGGAGCTCAAGCTTCCTGCTGAGCAATAACTTCTTCTTTTAGAATCAATGGCTCTCAGATCTCCAGCAAGAAAAAGGAAGGGTACTACTCTACCATCTTCTCCAAGCACCACTTCTGATGATGATAATAGGGACATGGAGATTCCAGGAGAAGCAAGGGAAAAGAAATGTTCTCAAAAGCCTGAGAATCATGGAAGGGGTTGATGGTGAGGAGGATGATAATGATGAACCAGTCATAGTGGAAGCTGGCACAGGAGAGTCCGACATTACTATCCAACTAGCTCTGATGGATGTGGCACAGGCAGCACCGCCAGCTCCCACTGTTGAAAGGCCCCAGCAGAGACCTGTACCAACCCGTATCTCAGTAGAAGTATGCACTGCAGAGAGGCCCTCAACACCCACCTACATCTAGTTCTTCAGGCATTGGTAGTGGCCCAATAAGAAAGTATTCTCCCAAATTTGTGACTTTTTTATGACTTTTTTATGGGGGACTCTGAGGCCTAGTACGCAAATAGTAGGAGAAAATTGCCATATGTTCCATTTGCCGCATGAGTGCTCATCGAGGTAAGCCATGTTCACATTATGGTACTGGCGGCCAGGTGACCCATATGAAAAACACTAAGCAATCCAGTGGGAGGAGCACCTTAAAATAAAGTCTCAATATGGTTGCAGTGTTAAATGTGAGGAGAGCCAGGAATCATCAGCTACAACTGGTCAAATCATGGTGGAAGGTGAGGAAGAATAGGGTGACATTCCCATGCAAAGCAGCCCTGTACCCAGCAGTGAACCAGAATCATCCACCTCAGCAACCTCGCAATGGCACAGGAAGACTCAGAGTCAGATGGAGACACCACAGCATACAGAGACTGCACAGTGACACACATTGAGTTTATCACAACCTACATCTCAACATTCACCTGTGTCAGTGGCCCAACCCAAAAAAAACACAGGCTACAATTACGAGCATGTTTAGGGAGGAGAGGCCCTACAACTGCAAAAATGTTAGCGTTGGAGCTCCTTCCTTTTGTGAAGGAGTAGGATTCTTAAGGTTTATGGCAGCCCTCTGCCCAAAATGGAAGGTTCCAAGTAGGACCTATTTTGCTAGAGTTGCTCTTCCAGCCATGCATCACCATGTGCTGCAACTGGCTGGACAAGCTTTGCAGCAAAGTGTCCACCTGACGACAGACATGCAGACCAGTTGTCAGGCGACTTATTACATATGCATCACTGAACACTGAATCTCTTTTGGGGGTAAAGCAAAAGCTATCTACAGGGCTTGGCCCTGAAGACATTTTTAAGAGCATACAGCTGCATGCAACAGTAGCCGTGTTCACCATGGAGAAATCACACACAGCTGCAAAAATCTTGGAGGAATTTAATAGCAAGGTGTCTCAATGGCTGAGAACCAGAGGTCTTCGAGTTGGATTTATTGCCATGGAAATTGACAACAACATAGTCAGGGCTATGGCAGATGGTGGCTATTTCAGGATCCTGTGTTTGGCGCACTGCATTAACCTGATTGTGCAAGACTTTCTTAAAAAAGACGACATAGGCATGATTATGTGTTCAGCAGTGTCATGACCGTCATGTTGGCGATGCTGGTCATACCGCCAACAGGCTGGTGGTGGTGGTCGTACCGCCAACAGGCTGGTGGAGACGACAGCCAAATTCTGACCATGGCGGTATTCCCAACAGAATACATCAAATCCACCGCCAGCACCGCTACTGAGGGCAAACCGCCACAGGTGGCAGCCATTACCTGCAGGCCGGTGGAGACCATATTCCTGCTGGACAGATTATGAGGCTGCACACTGACAAGGTTTCTGCCACGGGCACACCACCATGGAAACCCTGGCAGAAGCCAACTCTATAAAAGAAGAAACTCACCTTCAGGAAAACATAACCATCTTGAGCTGCCATGGAACATGAGCTACACGTCTTCCCACTGCTCCTGCTCACCCAGCGACTCCGGAACCAGCAACGACGACAGCAGCCATGAGTACGCACACTTACCTGTCACTGTTACACAATGTCAATGTATCAATGCACACACAACATACACATCCGGAACGGGTGGCAATGGCAACACACACACGTACTCCCACACTGACATGCACACCCACACACAGTCATATACACACACACACATGCATAGTACACATACTACAGCCAAAACAAGCTTCCAAAACACACGTCAACTTGCAGATACACAGCACCGGCACAGTCAAACACAACACACAGCGCCACCAAATTACACAACTATACCACAACCGCAACACCTCAAACATACCTTTAGGCATCCACAATACACACCTCCACTTGACAAATCATACATCCAACACTACATAACAACACCAGAGAATCAACACACACAATCACACATCCATACAACAAGGCATACGTCATACCCTGCAAACACTCTTCACAACGGATCTGACATACCAATCATCACCCACATGTACACACACACAGTACAACCACACAAGGGCACACAACACTCCAAATAACACAATCACTACACACAATATCAACATAAATCCACGTCCTAAACTCATACATGCCCAACACACTATACACAGCCATCCCTGCGGGACAAATGCAATGCACACACCCACACATACTGCCCAGACACAACTGGAAGCACAACCACCACACACATAAAACTTACTCACACACAAACTAAAACAGCCAAGACTAAAACAGCAATAAGGAATGAATGGCTGAACAAAAATGTAACCTTGGAACCAACAAATGGTTGGCTCAGATGTATGGCAACAAATAAATAAATAAATAGATATACAGAACTATGCACAGAATAAGAAGCCATAGGCCAGTTTAAACAACAATGTGCTCAATGCACATAGGGCACATCCGAGTGCCCTACTTTACTCCTGACTGCCATTTAATCTCCACAGGTAGGGACATCAAGTGGGCAGGCAGACACCTCAGGGATTCAAGGGGCGTGGGGAGGTTTGGGCTTCAGGTTAGGAGGGGGATCTTTGGGCTTGGGCTTGGGAGGGGGCTTTTAGGTCGAGGCTTAGGGGAGGGATGGGAACTCTTGGGAGGGGTCGACTTGTTGGCAGGGGGAGTGGCATGGCTACCTGCATGGGGGCCAGGGAAGGTCTTGGAGGTGAAAGGGCTGGACTTGAGGAGGGACACAGATCTTTGGGGGGTCACACAGGGTGGGAGAGGAGTAGGGAAAAGGGGCAACTCCGAGTGGAAACATTTCTTTGACACACAGACAAGGTCATGGCAAAAGGGTTGGAAAGAGGAGGGAGAGGGAGTGGTTGTAATAGGTGTCTTGGGAGGAGGGGGGTGGATGGGCTGGGAGATGCCGTGGTGGATCAGTGACTGTCTGTTGGGGTGATAACTGCAGGTATGGTGGATGTGCTGCATGTAGGAGTGTCTGTGGTTGTGGTGTATGCAGATGTGGTAACTGGGGTGGATGTGTGTTGGTCTGCATTCTGGTGACTGTGGCTAGGATAAGAGTTGTGGCTGTATCAGTGAATGTTAGTGTGGTGTCTGCAGGTGTGTCCGTGAAGGTGGAGGTGGTGGGGGAGTCCGTGCAGGTAGTGAGTGTTGGTGGGCTTGCAGGTGGGTGTTGTTTGTGTGCATGTCAGTGGTGGGTTTTGTGGTGCTTGTGTTTGTCAACGGTACCCTTGGATATTGAGGTGGATGCATGTCTGTGTGCTTTGGCTGGGACGGGAAAGACATATTTGGAATTGGAAGGAGTAAGGTGGAGGGTGAATGGAAGACAAAGGGTGACTGGCTGCCGTCATTGTGGAGGCCTGAGCCTGAAAGGATCTCTGTAGGCCTGCCAGTGCACTATGAATGCCTTCCAAGAACGCATTGCTCTGTTTGACTTGCGTTACTAGACCCTGGATTGCATTCACAATGGTGGACTGACCCCCCAGAGATGAACCTCAGGAGGTCAATAGCCTCCTCACTGAAGGCAGCAGGGCTGGCAGGGGCAGAGGTGTCTGCAATGAAGGAGATGCCCACCCTCCTAGGTGAGCCGGCATGGACAACTCGGTGGGGGGAGCTACAGGGAAGGCAGTGGTAGTAAGGGGGTGGTGGACAAAGATGGTGCTGGAGAGGTCCCAGAAGGGTCTGCCACCACCAGGGAGAGGATGAAAATGTGGATCCTGTCTCCCCATGGCACTCCCCTCACCCTCCAGGTCATCGGGTCCCTAGCTGTTGGTGGTCTCAGCAATCAGGGTCCCTTGGCCAGCAGCATTCCCACTCACCTGTACCCCGTCTCCTTTGCCTGCCAATGCTGATGCACACAAATAAAGAGAGAGGGAGTGAGAGACAGAGAGGGATAGAACGGGTCATCATATTCCTCACATACAGACATGTAAACATGCACAGCTGCAGGTAAACATCTTCCGGCTTGGCTATCTCAGTTAGCAATCCACATATCCTACATCATGTCTACCATGTTACCACTATCCACACCTTTATGTCATCCCTCACACCCACATCATAATCCAAGAAAGGTAGAACGACTGAAGTAATCCAAAAAATCACCAGTAAAGCCATGTCAGCATGCTCATCATGCCCTGGCTAAAGTAAAAATTTCTGGCATAATTCTGATCATACATCTCCATACTCCTGTCACTTATAGGAAAAACAGGTGACTGATCACAGCACATCATGCATGGTCTGAATCTACACCTGACAAGCCCATGTCAATTAGTAATGTCCCATTAAGTTAAGTTAAGACTACTCTGTTCACAGACCACACAGCACCTGCCATTGACATCACATGCCTGGCTGAACCCTAGGAATATATATATGCCATTATGGATACATTCACTGATGTAGCCAAAACAAGTGCGACTCCCATACAAGTGACCTCTGATGTGTAGAATGCATGTCTGGAGACGAACCATGTCACTACAAGTACCAAATCCCTAAGGAATATCTGCAGACACTAAACACAGATACACCACATCACTTCATTCATACATGTGCTGCTACAGTGAGCTACATAGCGCACATGATACATCCACTGACAATCACTGAGTGCAGTGTCAGAACAACTAAACATCAGGCAGCTACAAAATACATCATTGGGCACCTAACATTCCACCTGACATGCAGTTACAGTTGCACGACTTAACATGAACAAACCAACATCACTCACACCGATACTGATATGTGATCACCTGTACCTAAGTCCAGACAACACACATATCCCACTGAAATGACATGCACTCATGATGTACACATGGATCGAAGCGACTGCCATTGCACTGACAACATATCCTACTACAACAAAAGCTGGAATTTGAAATAGTAGTGCAACAAAATCATAACATCTTGATTAAATAAGTCAATCAGTACGAAATCCTGTCAAAACTGCCCCCATCAGCTAGGCTAACGGTAGCAATGATTGTCCCACACTATAAGATGTGCCCCCAAGTAATCATTGAGACAAGATGTAGGCAGCTAGTAACCTATGTTGCACTGTAATTGGTAGGGCATTGGCACACATAGCATGCACATTGCATATTGTCAAAGGTTAGCTCTGCCTAGCCACTTACCTCCTCTAGAACAAAGCCACTGGGATAAAAGTGATTTACCCACATGTCAATCTCTTGGAAATGCATGAAAAGGCCAAATACACAACATCATACACCCAAAGTAGAATTGCCTTCCATTACAACCTTCACATACCCAGAGTATTAAGATGAAGGGACAATGGGGATACAACTACAAACCCATATGTACAGTTCTATAGAGGCCAAATCAGTGGAGTAAATTGAGATGCATGCCTCACATGCTGTCAATACCTTTACTAGAACAAAAGATAAATAGCCCCTGTACCACATATGTGAGGCACCAGTTGCAAATACAGGTGATCAACACAGATGGGAGTGGTCAGACACCTTAGAGCTACTAAAGCACACATGTTGATGGATAGACCTGTAAATACTGACTGGGTAGGATGATACAGCAGCTTACATTCATATAAATGGCTGGGTGGAGTCACACATGTGGTGTTGTTTCTACATGCTATCATTGATATGTCTTGACACAGGTGATCTAAACATACACAGAGCAAACCATGATGGCAGATCAACATCTAATGCTCAGACAATGTTGGTACTATTTATTCCCACTAGTCTACATACATGTAGCACCTTTTACATTGTCACAGCTGCTACAGTGAGATTGCAAACACCATACAACCAGAGCTAGGTAAAAGGATACAATCAGTACTTATCCCCTTGTGGCTGCTGTACTGGCCTCAAACGCCCATTCACCTCAGGGTAGGCCACTGCCAAAATGAGGGCCTTTAAGAGGGTCAGGTTCAAGCAACCACTACTCCCTCATTGGGAGGACATCCCCAGCTGGGCCTCTGCGGTCTTCCGTTCCCAGCGTCTCAGGTCCTCCCACCGCTTTCAACAATGGGTGCTCTGCCAGATGGCACGCCAGATCACCTTCTTCTGATGGGCGTTCAATGGCATGAATGACACAGACAAAAGGAGAAAGACATGTACACATGCACCATACCAACAGGAGTGGTGACTACACATCAATCACAGCAATTAGACACACATACCCATCCTCACATGTCTTCAGAATATGCCATCTACATGCATCTACACCCTCACCAGTTCACTTGCCCGAATCACCATCAAAACACACAACACATATCACACATGGCTGGGGCATTGGACTCACCTGCTCCTCTGGTGCACCATATAGCTGTCCATACATAAGTAGGTCCTCCTCCACTAGCTTTTCCAGCTCTTCTGGGTTGAAGGCATTCCCTATCAGCTGCAGGACGTGGCATGATGGCTCCCATAGGCAGTACACAACAGCTCACGTGGTACGGGTCTTGCTGGCAACAGCGTCAGGAGTCAAGTGAGCGAGACTGCAGAAAATGGCGGTCACTCCCCTCCCATGCAGGACAATCACCACTGGTGGTCATGTCCATTGGCCCCAATCCACCAAAGGCAGCAATGTTAACTAATGACAAGTTGCACGGTGGTTCTGACCGCCTACCGCCATAACGACTTCAGAGGCGGACTTAGGTCACTTCCAACTATCTGTTACAGTAGGTCAGGTGCCTGCCATTTTGGGAACATGTAATCAATAGTTGTGCTTAATTAACAGTGTCAGTCACTTACTCCCCCAAATTTCAGTGTAACCGTATGTTGTGCCATCATGGTTGTGCAGCATATTGTGACTATCTTGACACAATGACGTGTTGAGGCTGTATATATGCTGAGAGCTATGGCTAGATATTGGTAGATTACAAAACATATGTGTGATCAGTGCAGTACAGCTACGTCACCCACACATGTACTATTCCATATGTTTCATATGTGCAATCCGAATGACATGTGAGCCAATGTGCAGCTACGAGTGTGAATTATGTGCATATCTATGGTCTATATTGTATATGTCAGCAGTGCTACGCATCCCCTACAGATGTTAGGTGTCAGGTAATAAACAATGTGTTGATGAAGTTTGCCTAGTGCATAAGTCATTGTACATTCTCTCCTCTCAGCATAGTTATCCTGCCATGAGAAGAGTGAGACAACCACCAGTGTACCGTCCATTAGCAGACCTGGCAACCATGAAGGACAGGCATGTCATCCAGACATATCGTCTGAATCGTCAGACCATCATCGGTCTATGTACATAGTTGGAGCTAGATCTAATGCCAGCCATTCGCAATCTCTATTGCATACCTCCCATCGTTCAAGTATTGTCAGTGCTACAATTCCTGGCCACAGGGTAATTTCAGAATACTGTTGCCTTAACAGCAGGGATGTCTCAGCCCATATTCAGTCTGGTGTTGAAGGATGTACTGTGGCCATTGTTGAAACACCTGGACAGCTAGATCAGGTGCCTCCCAAAGAGCAGATTCTGCCTATGTGAAGGCAGACTTTTATGAAATGGGACACATTCCTCATGTAGTAGGAGCCATTGATGGCACCCATGTAGCCCTGGTCCCTCCCAGTGGCAATGAACAGGTGTATAGGGACAGGAAGAACTACCACTCAATCTACGTACAGGTGGTATGTCAGGCAGACCAGTACATCTCACAAGTCACAGACAAGTTTCTTGGATAAGTGCATGACTCCCGCATATTGCAGAACAGCAATGTCCCACATATGATGGCACGACTACAAACAGACATGGCTTGGCTGCTTGGTAAGTATGCATTGTTGTGTGTTTCAGTGTTATGTCACCTGTCATCACAATATAGCCATTTGCAGCACCTATTTTTTTTATTGTTCTACCATTGTGTTCACAGGTGACTCTGACTATCCAAACCTTCCTTGGCCGTTGACACCAGTGAGGTACCCAGACAAGCCTGGGGATATCCGTTTCCATGAGGCCCATGGGAGGACAAGGCGTGTAATTGAGCAAACATTTGGGCTCCTGAAGGCAAGATTCAGGTGCCACAACCTATCTAGAGGTGCCCGCCTCCACTCACCCCACAAGGTTTGCCAAATCATCGTTGCCTGCTGCATGCTCCACATCTAGCCCTGAGGCGTCAGATACCGTTGACAGCAGATGAGGGGGAGGCAGCTGGATCAGTGGCCGGAAATGCTGATATGGCAAGTGATGAAGAGCCAGAGGATGAAGGAGCAGTTGTCTCTAGGACAGATCTCATCAATCAGTAATTCCACTGACATACAGGTATGTGATGTGGACATCCAATTGTTGAATGTGCACATTTAAAAGTGGATGGCTGACATTACACCTCCTGATTTGAATCATCAGTGGGGGTGTAATGAGCTCCAATGCCTAAATGTGAGTTGTGGAAGCAGACAGACAGATTGTAAGGTGTACAGTAATAGCGGGTCAGCTCTAACATGAGCATTCTCCTATTCTCTTTTCCTTCCACCCACTGAATTTGCAATTTTGTCTGTGGCTCTGCCACCTATGGCTTGAGGTATTTATGGTCAGTAGCCAACAGTAATGAATAACAGACATGAGCGGTGTATTTGACAGATAGCTAGTAACATGGATTTAGTTACAGTGGGATGGAATCTGGTTTGTACTCCTTTTCAACAAGTGGGATTGTGACAGCTTAGTCCTTTCATATTACCAGTGGGGTTAGGGTGAAATGAAATGGTGTATTACATATTATTACATATCAGTTGAAATGTGTTGCCCATGTGTGAAGAAAGGATCATGGCCTCTGGCTACATAGTGGTTGGAGTACTTTGTGATGACCATGGGGCCTAGCTGTGTTTATATTCTGACTTTGCTGTTCAAGGTGCAGAAAACTGTATAGTGACAAAGGTGAGTAAATATCCTACATGTATGGGCCCTATGTTTATGTATGGTTAATGTAGTGTCCTCAGTGATGTCATATTTGTGTTCTATGGGTTATGTGATCATGCAGCTATAGTATGTGTATGTGAAGAGTCTGTCCTTGGTGATATATAGGTCCAGTCTGGGTGAGGTGTCCTTGCTTTGTGGGTAGGTTACCATGGGAATGACTTCTGGTACCTGTATTTGTGCATTGTGTGACACTATGCCTTCTATCCCGATAGCACTTTCTGTAATGCTCTATTTGCTGATTGTAATAGTGACTACACTATGGTGTTGACATGGATTGCAACCTCTCTGACATCTGTCCTGAGACATTTCTGTTGTAATGTGTCTCATGCTGAGGGAGCCACCATCTGATGACCATTAAACTGGCTGTCCGATGCAGGAGGGCATGACCTGACCACAATTGGCAGATATGGCATTTGTTGATGTATTATAAAAGACACATGTTCAGTAGCTGTGTTCAATAGTGATTTATTCTGCATATCATAATAGTAATGTTCAAAATCAAAGTGCTGAAATGGAATAAAGGGTGATGAGTTAGGTCATGGTAGATGGAATCATCAGAGAAGCAGCTACACCCGTTGGTTACACAGGTCCAGTGTCCTTGTACAATGGGAAAATGGAGTCATGTCTCAGATAGTCAACAGGGTGTCTCAGTGGCACACAAGTGTGACATAACAAGAGAGGTTCACATCCTGGGAGTGGGTTTGGTCTTGGTATCTACTCCAGCTGGATATCTAGCTGGATGTCCAGGGTTGCAAGGGTGGGGGTGGTTCTTCAGCTACACAGGGAGGACAGGCTGAGGCATTTGGTTCCGTTGGCAGGACCTCCATTCCACTAGCTGCTGCAGGTATGTAGATGGGGCAGATGTTACGTTGCTAGTGGAAGGGGCTTGATAGTGTGATGAGGAACCGGTGAGGGTGGTATTCATGTCCCTCAGCACCCCTGCAATGGTAGCCATGGTGGCATTATGTGCCTGCCACTGCTGCATGATTTCCTGGTGGTATTCCCTCTACAGCCTCTGATTCTTTCCTTTCATGGTGAAAATTTGGCCAATCCTGTCCTGGGAACTTTGGAATGTACCCACGACTTGAGAGATGGTGTCCTAGTTAGTGGAGTCCCTTTGAGCCCCCAGCCTCTGGCCCACAGCAGCCCTCCCTACCCCCAGGTGCCTGTGCATTGGCACAGAGTGCCCACTCCCAGTGGTAGCAGGGCCTTCATTGTCAGGGATGACAAGGTTCGACTCAGGTCCCTCTACTTTGGGGCACACAATAGATTGAACAGGCCTTCGGACACAGGTTGGGGGTGAATGGTTGCTTGTGATGTGGATGCAACAGAGGTTGGGGTGTTGGTGTGGACAGGGTGAGGCAGGGAGCCATTGGCTGACCAGGTGTCCCAGACTTACAGACGTGTTGTCCTCACTGGGGCCTTCATCCTGAGGGGGGCTGGCAGTCTCAGGTATCCTCCATGGTGGCAGTGGCAGGGTTACCTGTGGAGGGAGCGAGACACAGAGTTCAGGTTACAGTGTACATTTGGTTACCTCTTTGTGAGATGCAGACAGTGGCTTTACTTGATTCTGTTCAATGACATTGACAGATGCTGCACAGCATACCTTTGCTGCACATACCACTCTGTGACTTGATTACCATACTCCATATTTGGGAGCTGTCATATAAGTTTGGTACAGATTGCACAGCAGATGGGTTCCGTTTTTGTTAGGAAATTGACATGACTGTTCACCATCATTACCTAGTGAGTAGTCAGGCTTGTTAGGTTTCACACATTACAGCTGCACAATGCACAGTGGTGTTCAAGTGGAAACACAGTATGTGAGTTTGCAGGGATTACAGTCCTGTACCTAGATGGTCTACATGTGCGTCGACTCAGGAATCTTACTTTCTAACCCGGTCAGTCTATTTCTGGCTTTGGATATTTGATCTGTGGCCATTAGGAATGGCCACTCAGCTGTAGCAGTATTTTGTGTTGTTTGCTATTGTGAGTGTGCCATTGCTGTCATTGCCATGTACTAGTCATCATTAGGACAATCTAGTTGGTGTAGCTACTACTTTAGTTGTACATGCATGTAATGTGATGTGTTGTGCACATTCCAGGTTTTCACAATAATTGGTAAGTGCGTTCTGGGAGCCGTAATGATGTGATTCGCCCACATTTAACCCGTCATTGCCAAGGGCTGTGAGGGCAGTCGGTCTGAGTGGTGTGGTGGCATGCAGGAGAGGAGGATTAGGTGATTAGGTGGGAGGTGGAGTGAAATATTTAGTTGATTGAGGGGGGTATTTGGGTGGTGAGGAAGTATGCAGGACAATACAGATGTATGAGGTGACTGTTGAGGGTACCTACCAGAGTCCAGTCCCACAGGTATTCCAGTCAGGTCCTGAGGATGCAGTATGTCCATGACCTTCCCCTCCCACACTGTGAGCTGGGGGGGGAGGAGGTGGGGATCCACTGCCAGTCTTCTGCATGGCTATCTGGTGCCTGGATGCCATGGAACGTACCTTCCCAAGTAGGTCATTCCACCTCTTCCTGATGTCGTCCCTTGTGCAGGGATGGCTGCCTACAGAATTGACTCTGTCAACTATCCTTTGCCACAACTCAATTTTCCTGGCAATGGGTGTTTGTTGGACCTGTGCTCCAAACAGTTGTTGCTCTACCTTGACAATTTCATCCACCATGACCCTCAACTTATCGTCAGTGAAAGTGGGTGCTTTTGTGGGGACATGGCAGTGGTTGTGTAGAAGCTCTGTAGGGGTGTTGTGAGTGTAAGGGTGCAGTATTGGGTAATTGGTGAGGTGCGGGTGCTGCATTGTGTGCGTGAGGCGGTTGTTGCAAAATGTATGTGCAAGTGATGTGTGAATTGTGTTAGTTGTGCTGATGTGAGGTACGTCCTCAGTGTGATGTATATGTGTGCCTAATGTGTAATGGTGCTAAATCTATGATTTTCTTGTGGTCTCTAGTTCTCTGGCGTTTTGGTTGAAAGGGATTATGGGTTATGTAGGGGTGTGTTATATAATGGCATGTGTAGGTGTCAGTGTGTGGATGTGTGTCAGGTGCTCGAATTGTCCAATGTGGTGTGGTGTTCTGAGTGATGTGAGTTCTGACCGTGGCAGTTCGCACCGCCAATGGTTTTCTGCCATAGAAGAACTGCTGTGGTGATTTGTGGGTTATAATCTGGTGGGTTGATTTGTGTCAGGCCGGCGGTACTGTTGGTGGAACCGCCTCTTTCCCACCCACCAGTGTCCTTGCAGTTTGGGATTTTTGGCTGTCTTTTGGCAGTCTTCACAGTGTGAGTTGTAACATGGCAGTCGGATTACCGCCAACATGGCCATCTTTGGCGGCCGTCACTGCGGTGGTGTTACCAAAAGACCACCAAACTCGTAATGAAGCCCATAGTCAGCAACATACTGACCACCTGAAGATCCATCTGCCCTCACTTAAGCCATTCTTTTGAACTCCAGAAACAGTTGAGGATTATTCATTGTGGTAACAGAATACCAGGTAAAGCCCTGATAGAGGAGATGCCGACACGTTAGATTTCAACCTATTATATGTTGTAATTTCTGTTTGAGCAGTACAAACTGATCAATGAATATGTCATTCAAAGAGGAGTTGATGCAATTGGGAAAGCTATGACCATGGATGCGGACAAATGGGGCCTAGTTAAATGCTTCACACAGATGCTGCACCATTTTGAGGTTTTCCCGCAGGAAGTTAGCAAGGAGGACAGCACAATGGGCCAAGCACTTCCATTATTGCATCTGCTACAGAAGCAACTAAAGAAGGTGTCTGAAAGGTTTGCATTCGGGGTGCAAATGAAAATCCAGAAGTGTATGCCTTGGTTGAGAGCCTAAGCTATCACTTTATTTGTAATGCAAGGCTGCTAAATTACATCTTGACCAAAGAGTACATATGTGCCTCCCTACTTGATCCATGCTACAAATGTTTTTTTTCGCTTTCATTCCTTTTTCAGAAGGGGATGTTTCACAATATAAGAGGTGGATTGTTGAGCAAGCAGGAGAACTGGAAGAAGAACGGCTGGAACTTATAGTCCCATTCCGCAGTTCTGGGGTGCCGCCTTCTACTTTCAGAGAGGGCAGTCTTATCTCACTTCTGCCAACCCCACCAACAAGAAAACTGGGGACAACAGCAAAATAGGAATCAGACCCAACCTCTGCATTGGCTTGGTTTCAAGTGGCAGGTCTTAAGTCCAATGCATGGGTGAAGGAAAAAGCAGTTGAGCAGGTGGCATCACAAATGATCATTCAGAGAATGTTCCAGAAATATCTGGATGACCCAAAAGAGGTATATGTTGATCAAATTCGACTGATGTATTGGTATGTGAAGATGTGTCAATGGCCAGAGCTCAGCAGGATGGCAATAACATTTCTGGCTTTTCCTGGTGCCAGGGTATCTGCTGAACATGTGTTCAGTGCAGCTGGTGCAGTTGTTACAGTGAGAAGGACCACTCTCTCGCCTTGAAATGTGGAGAGATTGACATGATCAAAAAGAACCAGCATTTTATACCATCTCATTACACCGTTCCCGAAACACCACAGGAGGAGGAAGAGGATGATAGTTTAGAATCAAGCGTGTTAGCTGACCAACTTCTGGGAGAACCACCAGAGTTTGAGGACAAACTCTACTTTTGGGATCGAGTATGCCAGTGCCACCGTAGAACGTTTCATTATTTCTCATTCAGCTTTTAAAAAAAAAAGAAATATATATGCTAGCGCAACATTATGTTTGTGTCCGATATTTATGCTGCCTCACCATTGATTTTGTGGTCAGATATAAGGCTGGATTGGAGTTGGACCCATGTGTGCAGTGAAGAAACCACCACATACCCTTCAGTACGTTAGAGATGATGCCTGCCTTCCTCTCATGCTATTGCCTATTCTATTTTTTTATTTCACCTAGCGGGCTGCCCTAGATGATCATTGATTAAAAGTCAGCCAGTGCCAATGCCTAATTCCAATGTGTGGATACAATCAAAGAGGAGATATTTTGTTCACCACCATGCTTTGATTGAGAGAGGTAACTACTAAGTAACTACTGCACCAATGAGCGGTGATATATTGATTGTTTATGAATTTGTGAGTGATGACTGATGTATGTGGTCGCTGAAAGTGAGGGAGGGAGTTCAACAAATTTGTAAACTTGTTTCCAATGATTTGCAATGTTTGGGGGCTGATGGGTGATCATTTTTTCTTGAAAGTGATTGGCCTTTCAAAAGTAGTGAAATTTACCTGCAGGGTCTACTCCTTTTTTCTGGTTCCTCAGAACAGACCAGTCACGTTAGGAAAATACTTCAGTTCTGTTTTTTTATTTGTTCTTCAACAGCAGTGCACTTCACAGGTCTACCTTGCTCGGTTTGGGACTGAGGCAGAGTTACTTTGATTCTGGAGAAGGACGATGGAAGGACTCAGCGCGGGACTGCCTCAACAGCTAGAAAGGAGGAAGTTATACACTTTAAAGAGAATCCATGATGATGGCAAAGACCATGAGGCCTAGTAATCACTCAGCTCTGTGAACTAGAGAGAGGTGCATTGATTTGGAAATGCTGAGTATGTGTTTGCTACATTGCTAGCTCAAACATGAAACTCCTCCTATGTTCTTGCTCTGCATCTGAGGCTTCTTGGTACATTCCTGACTCCTCATGAAGCTTACCTTGCTTTCCTTTGTCCTTTTCATTTACTCTACCATACAGCTACTGTTTTTTTCAATACACAGCCCTTCTCCTAGCCCTCTTCTGCACAAACAAAAATTGGTGAAAGCTCAATACTCCAGCTCACCTACTGGACAGGTTCAGAGAGGCACCAGAGTGATGGACATCCCAAGAAGAATCACCCAATTTGGCAATACAGTATCATTTTCCTTTTAACAATCATGCTTTTTAGAACTGGGTGGGTTATATTTAATCTTCCATATTTCAAATCTCAAAGACATAACACTTAGGATATAGTATCTCTGGCTTCTCTGGGGCAGAAGGACTGTTTCCAATGCATTTACTGAACTGTGTCTTACTTATCCCTTCATTTCCTTCCACAACAGATTGATGATAGTGTGTTGCTCAGCACCCCAACGAATATTGCCATGGTTTCTTTAGTGCAGCGTTTGTCTTTGTCACAACTTTCCCCAAATCCCCTTTCCCATCCATTCATTGAGCCTCTAACTCTCTTCCCCTGGACTTTGTGATTTTTAGAGGTGTGACCTACTTTTACACCATAAATGAATCACACACTTGCTGGGGCAGATGTGGTGAAAGCAAAACCAACTCACTGCATGACCTTCCACCCTCTATTACCTGAGCAGTATTCCACACCGGCCCCAACAATATCATCATTCATACCTTCTGTGTATGTTCCATAAATGCTTAATCTGGTCCAATCATTCTTGAATATGAGCCCACTTCTCCTGACTCTATGATTTCATTTACTAAGTTTAGTTTTATAGAAAATGTACTGAAGAAATTGATATTGCTAGATGCTATTATCATATGGTCTTCTTTGTTGTGTCTAATACTATCATTGTGGAAGTCTGGTCTCAGTTTTCCTAAAGTTATAACATACGACTTACAAACTTGTTGTTTTCTTTCAATCTAGTTGGCAGTGATGGATAACCCTTTAATTATTCCTGTAGTTGGAGCTCACATAGGTGGGAGTGGCAACTTCTGTCTTCCCTGTAAACACACTAGCCTGTTACTACCAACCCACCACCCCCTTAAGATGCCACTCTAGGAAAATCCCTGCAATAAGAAGACCCCTTCCTTTCATCTATTTAGGTAAGAGAAGAACTATGGATTGAAGTGAAGTTGTTTAGTTAGTAATTAACTCCTACAGAAGATGTTAGCCGTGTGTACTGGGTTTTTGTCCCCTAGTGGTCAATATATAGTTGCAGAGGGCACTAGAGTAAGGGTATAAATAAATGACATGCACTTTCTTTAGCAGATAAAAAAACAGGGTACACTAAAAGACAGCAGTGCAAAATAAAAGCGTATAAAAAAAATAAAGATTTGAGATGCAAATGAAGAAAATAAACCTTTACCTATTTACAAATAGAAAACCATCCCTACTCACCCTCAGCAGTCCCACCCCACTCCCCAAACAAATAATCCCATCCCCAAAAAGTCCTATGAAAAGTCAAAAGTACATCCTAACTCCCTCCTCAACCTCTCCACCCACAACAAGTTCCTCCAACCAAAACAAAAAAATAAATAAAAGGGTATAAAAGAGGGCACTGGCAACATGCGTCCAGATAGGTCCAGGATCTGTTCAATGCTGGTGAGTCGGCTCTCCATCTGGTCCATAGGCTGCAGGATGTGTCTGAGCCATGCCCTGTTGGAGAAGGAGGGTGCAGCAGTAGGTGCAGTCAGGGACCCTGACTGATGGCAGAAGCATCGGGGACGTACTGGCCAGGAGGCTGGGGGCTGGCATGCTTCTCTCCTGGGTCCAACATAGCTGTTTCGACCTCTTCCTCCTCCAGGATCACCAGCCACTGATTTTCAGCTTGGATGTTCCCCAGCCTCTGCTGCTGCAGACGGGCCACTATCTACTACCTGGTTGGTGGTCGTAGCTATATCGAGAAAAACTAAAATAAAAAAAGACAAATTGTAAACAATCCTCTGAACAAACATTTCTTCAAATGATAGGTAGTGGGTAGTACAGTAAAACTATATTGTTGGCCCCCTAGGGACGTTGGAATTTGATGTGATTATGATTAGGAGAGTCACAGGGCTAATATTGTTTGTTTACCTACACATGCCTCACATAAAAAGCACTGACTACCTGGTAGGAAAGAATTAAAGCAGAATAAGACCACATTAAAAAAAACAGTTCCAGTAACTAAACAGACACATTTAGTGGAAAATTAAAAATTAATTACCTCTTATTTATGATGAGTAAGGCATTATGCACGATGGAGTACAAGTTGTTGTGCCAAATAATTGGAGACATGCTAGCCAGCGCTTCAAGTACTTTGCTACTGCCTGCAGGTGCTGACAATTATATATCTTTAATTCCAACAGCCATCCTCTTCCCCACATGCCTTTCACTTAGTTCAGTTTCTACCCTGAATCCTAAGAGACAGATGAATAAATAAGATATGTCACACATGTCATGTATAAAATGAGGATATATTTATCCTATCTGCCGTAAGTAGATGGGGGAAAACAATGCACTGCTCTACAGGGAAAATAATGGGCTATATGTTTGGCAGAGTATTCCGTACACCAAACTTGAAATCAAATCGGGCACTTACTAGTACCACTTTACTTACTGTCTCACCCACCATCACAAATTCTTTCCAACAAATTGATTAGCTGGGCTATGAGGAAAGTAAAGAAACTTAACTTACTCTACTGCAGAGTAAGGCAGATGGATTAGGCAGGTAGGTACCGCTTTTGCTATAGAAGAATAGAGGGGCGTCACTGATCTCTCTACAAAAGAAGGGCTCCTTTCTTTATTCGTCCAAGCAATTATTCAATCATGCTTTCATTCTTCCCCTTTAAACACCCACAGCCACCATAATTTAAGCTTTACTTTCTCTTATCCATTCTTTCATCCAAATTCACAATCCTTTATCCGTCCATTCAGTACCCACACTATCCACACTTTGTTTAAATCATCCTTTCACCCATCCAAACATTTACCCAACACTCAGCCACTTATCCTTTTTTATCCACCCAGTCATCCTTTCCTTTCACCCCTTTCACCCATCTTTTCTTTTAACCTTCAGTTCCTTCACGTTTCTATCAAGCCATCATTTATAGAGTACATTATATGTGCTTTTGTTGAGTTGCAGATAGAAAAGGCCATAGGTAACCCAACCACTGCTGTAGCTGTAATGCAGGGGGTTCATGAATCTCATCATGACAACGTCCTTGTAGCAAGTGAGTAATTGTAATTGTCAATAATCAAGCAATGTGACTTACCATCACTCATCCCTGCCCCTGCGTCTCCCCTTTCTCCATCTGCTCCTGCAGTGGTAGAACTTGAGCCGGCTCCACTGGTTGGTGTGGCTATAAACAAACAGTACGCAGTTTTTAGATGCCTGGTACACCTCCCAGTCTTAATTGTTTTAAAGTGCAACTGCAATACATTGTTATAGTTCATTTAGCAGTGCAGTATCTTCTGTCAAAAATATTACTCTAGGCATTTTGTTGGAATGTAAGAAAAGCCAGGTAGTCAACTCAATCAAAAGCTTTGCATGATAGAGGGGCAGCACTATAGCCTATGATTGACGATGACTCAGAATCATTGAAGAGCAGTGAAGGGGTGGAATACAAAATGGTCAAGAGAAATGCAACAAAACTTAGATAAGAGAGTTGAAAAAAGGGAGACTGTATTAGAAAAAGTAAACAATGCAAAATTAAAAGTACTATAAAAGTGGGGAGAGGTAAAAGTTAGGGAAATAATAATAATATTAAATAATAGAAGTTACTGGGATAAGCAGAGCCATCAGCATCGCTGCTGGTGGTCAGCGCCTCCCCAGCTCCTGCCGGACCCGCCAGTGCCCCTCTTCCTGCCTTTGGGTGCTGATGTAAGAAATAAAGAAGATAAAAAAATACATTAGTGGTATCGTTAATCTCCATAAAATTATTAAATAACAGGCAAATGGTATAACATTGCACTTAAATCAGATAGCCTATGGTACCATATTGGTATGATCAACTATTGTTGAGTTAGCTATACAACTAAATTCCAAATTTCCTTAACAAAAACTATGTTTGGAACTTATGCATTGCAATGAATGATCTTTCATTCTATTCTCAATTCTCCCATCACTGTGACATTTCTTGGAACTGTATGAGCTACATAAAGTCACAGAGAATGCTAAGACATATTGATATCACTAATTCACTATGGAGACAGGAGGACAGAGGAGTCTGAGTTGTAAGGGCTTCTTAAATAATCAGCTAAAGTGAGTGCCTATTAGTACAATGATATAGCACCGAGCACTTACCTAACTCTAACTGGATCACATAGTAAATAATATTCTTAATGTAAACTAAATGTAACTAACCTATGAGTAGAAGCTGCATGCTATACAGGCAAAAATATTAGCACTGTAGAAAACAAACACAATAAAAATATAATACTTACCAAGCCCCTGGATCTCAACCCCTAGCAGGCCGATCAGGTTCTGCTTGTGGTCAATTATATCCACCCAGCTGTTCGTCAACTGCTGGGTGGTGAGCTGGACCTGGATGGTGGCCCTGACCAACTTGCACACCCTAACCCAATGCTGCTGGTGCTCCCGCAGGGGATAACCACTCCCAGGCCCGCTGCCAGAATAAAGGGGGGGTGACACTGCACATTAAAAAAAACAGTGCTGCCACCTCCTCCTCGCTAAAGATTGTCCGAGGCTGCATCCCTTGATGGCACCACCCCCCACAAGATAGGTGGCCATTGTTACCCTCCTCTGCCATGGTGCTGGATGGGGTAGGGTGAAGAAGAGAAGAAAAGAAACAGGAGGAAAAGGAAGGAAGGAAGAAATAAGGGAACAATAAGAAAAGATCACAAAAAACACACAAAAAAGTAAAACAACATAAAAATAATCAGACACGAAAAGACATAGTAATAGAATAAATAAAAAATAGAGGTAGATTAGGAGTAAAGGTGGAGGATTGCAAAGACTGAGGTGGGATGAAAAAACAGGCTCAGCACCATAAACAGAGTGAAAAACCAGATGGGCGCCCATGCGAACTGCGTGGTGCCATTCGTGCACGATTAGGATCGCAAGTATGTATTTCACATTGTGTTTGATTTCAAATGCAATGTGAGAGGGTGCAATGGAGAACTCCACTTGCTCACGGAACTGCATGTAGGGCTGCAAAGTTTTTTTGCCACTTCATAGAATTCTGCGGAGTGCGACTTCAGACACTCCACCCAGGCCGAGTTGTAAGGTGTTTCTGGAGTTGTACTCAAAGTGATTGTGGCGTTTTGGCTCAAAACTGTCTGCAGTTGTTGTTGTTGACGGGTCTGTTGTGGCCAAAGACTCTGTAGTAAAGTACAAGTGTATGGAGACACTGTGTTAATTTATCATCTGCAGTGCGGTATTGGTTATGAGGCGCCATTGACAAGACCAATAGTTTTCCCTGAGTGAGTGAGTTGTTGGTTGTATTAGGTGAATCCTAATTGCACTTGGATGATCTGTATCAACTAGGGTGAGTTTTACTACTCAAGTCTTGCTTGTGTAATTGCAAAAGCCAGTCAGATGTAGAAGTCGTAGAGCTTTCAAAGCATTTGAGTTCTACCCATAGTGAGTACACAGGTTGATGGTTTTTCTAGTGCTCATAATATTTTGCATTTAGTGTATGCATGAGTAGAGTAAGAGAGAGTTGCAAAGTGACTTGCAGCTGCTGAGTGAAGTGAGTTGAACATCAGCTGTGTCCCATTGAGATAGGTCGGTTAGTGAGAAGCTGCACACATATTGGTGGACAGTGTTGCTTCGCCATTGGTTGAGGACAGCTCCTGCAAAGAATTGTGGGATTAAATATACTTTCTGGTTTAATTGAAATTCATATTAGTGATTGAAATTTAGTGCAAAAATTAGATTTGTCAAAGCTTTAAGAAGTGCGCTGAGAGGAGATGTGTTTATTCCTGTTAGGTAGGGTGAGCACACCTAAAGGAACACCATATTATGAAGTGGCAGAGGCGAGAACAGTTTCAGCATGCATTTGTGTTAAATATTGTTGTAAGATCAAAGAGAAAGAGGGCTCATTGGCGTTTTCATGTTACAGACCTTTAATTTGAGATTTTTAGAAAACTTGAGGAGAATATTGTGCAAATTGAAGCCTCCTCAAAGACTAGCACAATTTGAAGAACTAGCAGTTTGGGAACTTGTGGCGAGACAAAAAGAAACAGAAAACTTTCAGAACAGAATGAGGAGAGCAGAAAAGACATTCACGGAAGCTAGATGGGATATTGAACAGAAATTGTGGGGAAAAGAGACATTAGATTGGGTGTGAATGATTCCAGCTATTTCAGAAGAAGGTGATGACAATTCAAAACGTAAAACGAAAAAGAGGCAGACAGACTAGACAGAATAGACGAGGATAGAAAGACAGCTGCACCTGATAGTGACTCAGAAGACGAGTCTATAAATGAGCTTTTAATAAATCATTCCCTATAGTTGAAAGAGAAGTTTAGAATGTAGCCTCAAGTGGGCCCACAGCTTCAGTTTCACAGAGTCTGATCCAGATAGTCCAGAGTACACCTGTCAGTTCTGGTGCCTGCAATTTACCCAGCAATTCCTATTATTAGTATAGCACAGCAAATTATGAGCCAAGTTGTGAATCAGGTAATGCCAAATACCAAAATGATTCGGATGGAATCAATGCCTAATGTGACAGTACCTGTGCAAAACGTTATTCAGAGACAGACAATGACTATGTACTCTTCAATAACGACAACCCCAACTATTGCCTCAAATCAATTTGGACAGACTTTGAGTACAGCATTAACAGGTCAAAGTGCAGGAAAGATGGTTCTGCAGAATCAGACAAATTTGACAGGATCTGAAGAATTGAGAGTCCCCATACCCAGAGGTCCAGTTGTCCCACTGTATGCTCCAGTTAATACTGGGAGAAGCCACCAGATCACAAATCTAGTGTCTACAGGGGTTTCACTGTGCGATATGAAAAGACCAGTATATTCAAACAATTTGGAATTTTTAAAGATTAGCTATCTCTGTTCCAGTTTGATCCCAATGCGGATTGCAGATCCCAACCAGATGTTACATCGAACAGGTCCAATAATAGATGTGAGATGTCCTCCAGAAACCCCAGGTACACACTTGTCCATGCCAGAACAGATTATAGAATAACCTTGTAATACCCTGTGACATGCCGCAGTGGAACAACATCAGTTTGCAGGGATTTTCAGCACAGCAATTGACTGAGTGGCTAGACAGACTGAGTGGAGCAATGGTATAATAAAACATACCCCAGAAAGGGACAGGACAATGAATGTGCCTAGATTAAAATTAGAATTAAATAAATTAATGAGGGAACATTTGAGCTGGAAAGATTGGATACGTACAATGAAGAAGAATTGAGCTTCATGTGCAAAGATGTCACAAATAGTGCAGGACAGACATGAGAAATTAGTGGAATTGGCTGAAAAATATGATGTGGCTTTAAAGAAATCAGAGCCTTTAAGACAGAGTTACAGATTAGAATTTAGTTCCAAAGACATTGTAAGTATGAGATCACCTGGCACGAGAATGCACATTAAGGAATTAGGCCCTCATTATGACATTGGCGGTAAATGCCACTTACCACTACGCTGATGGCTGCCAACATACCGCCGCGTTGGCGGATATCTGTTCTCCATATTATGACACACACACAGACCAATCTGACAGAATACTGCCACACACACAGATCCGCCAGCCCAAAGGTCAGTGGTAAAGTGTCGGCACCAAAACCCATACCGTTAAGCCAACAAAACAACACCCATCACATTATGACACACAAATCACCACAGTGAACATTCAAAGGTGCTAAACCATTGATGGTACATACCGCCGCACTCAGAATGGACACCCACATACAAAACAACACTACACTGGCCAATACTAATAACAAACACCTGACATTCATACACACACCATAAACACAACCCCGACACCCCTATAAAACACACACACCCACATTACCAACAACCCTTTGCCAACACCAAAAGACTGCAAGAGCTAGCCATCGACATCACAAAGACAACTACACACACACCACTCACACCCATACATCCCTCACGCACCCCACATCACACACCCCACCATATTACTCAACACATTCTCACCATCACACAACATACAACACCCATGGCCCCACAAAGGCACCCCCATTTCACTGAGGAGGAGTTAAGGGTCATTGTGGAGGAAATTGTCAGGGTAGAGCCACAGTCAGTTTGGAGCACAGGTACAGCAGATTTCTATTGCCCGGAAGATGGAGCTATAGCGGAGAATCGTGGGCAGGGTGAACGTCGTGGGACAGAACAAAGGGCAACATCAGGAAGAGGTGGAACAACATACGGGGGAAGGTACGTTCCATAGCATCAAGGCACCAGCTCGCCATACAGAGGACTGGCGGTGGATCCCCACCTCCTCCCCCACATGTCACAGCATGGGAGGAGCAAGACTTGACATTACTGCATCCTGAGGGACTCGCTGGAGTAGCCAGAGGACTGGACACTGGCAAGTCAACATTTACTACCTATCACCTCCCTCATACCCGCATGCTATCTTATACCCTCACCCTCACTCCCATCACTCCCCTCTATTCCACGCACTGCACCTACACATATGACTAACCCCAATGCCAACCCCTGCATGCTATACCAATGCATGGACAGCCCTCACCCATCACCAAAGCATGCACAGCATAGGGAAACTAACAATCCCACAATACATTACCATACACAAACAAAAGGTGGCAGGGCAACAGCAACCAACCATAGAGGGGAAGCCAGGGGTGTACAATATGTCATACACATGAAGCATAATACATCACTAACAACACCACAGGTACCCTGGCCAGTGTCAGTGGAGAGGAGGTGCCACAACTATCCAGTCCCCCAACAGAAGATGCCCCCAGTGATGACAGTAACTCTGGACTTCTGGATCTGGATGACCTACCTGGCCCATCAGGGACTACTGGACTGCCCGTCACCCAAGCCCACTCACAGACCACCATAAAGCCTCCCCCATCAGGATCCAACACCAGAGCGTCCACCCAGCGTACCCACACCTCTGTCCCCAAGACACATCAATCAGCAGTGTGCCCACCTGTACTGGGACCCCAGTCCACACCTAACCCCCAAGACAATCAGGGACCTGGGGTCAGTTGCAGTGGGTGCACCGTTCAGGGGACAGAGGCACATGCCAACAGGGACACTGAGAGGACTTCTGTGTGCCACGGGGAGGACAGGATCAGGGAACCAATTCTCAAGGAGGCACTGTCCAAGATCCTGGGAGCCTACCAACATTCCCAGGACAAGATGGGCCAGATCCTAGACAACGTGCAGGAGAACAGGCGGCTGCAGGAGGAACCGTATCAGGGGATCAGGGAGAACTTGCAGACCATTAACACTGCCCTGATCTCCATAGCAGGGGTGCTGGCAGACATGGCCAATATCATGAGGGAGGCAACAGCACAGCAGCGGGACCGTACCACTAGCCAGTCCTTCAACCAGCCCTCCGCTTCCACTGCAGCTAGTGGGCATGAGACCCCCCCACAGGACCCACAGGCCACCAGCACCCCTACCCCTGCAGAAGGTGAACCACCCCACAAACATTCCCTGCGACCCAGACAGAAGCCAGAGACACTTGCCAAGACCACAGCCAGGAAATGAGACTCTCCTGATTGTCCCCCTTGTGTCCCACACTGTCACCTTGTCCACTTTGAACTGCTGTTGCTCCCCTTCCTACGGCCCCTTGGACACTTGTCCTGTGCTACAAACAGACTGGAACAATACCCTGGACTTTCCTCCGTCATCACCCCATTCCATTGCACTTTCCCCTCAATTTCTTAGCAGTAAAATAAACACCCTTGGACACAACTGGACTACTTGTATGTCATGTGTTGAAAATGTGTATTTATGGAAACAGTTTTATCCATTGCAAATGTACTGTACATTGTGAGAGCATAGAAATAATCACCTGTAGATGGCTGTAGTCAGCACATCAGTACACAGTTGTTATATGACCAACATCTGCAAAATGACAAACCATAGGTGACAGTAAGTAAAGGTAAAAGGAAGTGAATGCCATCATGCCACAGCCACACAGAATACACCAATAGCCATAGAAATGTTAAGTTGCACTGTCTCACCTGTGTGTCATTGGAAGAACTGATGGATAACTGATGTTCTGTTGTCCTCATCCTCAGCCTCTTCATCCTCACTGTCATCAGAGTCTACTGCTGCCACAGGGGCAGCTCCAGTCTCCTCCTCCTGCAGAAAAGGTACACGGCGCCTGAGGGCCAGGTTGTGCAACATGCAGCATGCCACTACTATCTGGCATACTTTATTGGATGAGTAGCATAGTGATCCACCTGTCAGATGGAGGCACCTGAACCTGGCCTTCAGGAGGCCGAAGGTCCTCTCGATGATCCGCCTGGTTAGCCCATGTGCCTCATTATAAAGTTCTTCAGCCCTTGTCCTGGCATTCCTCACATGGGTCAGCAGCCACGATAGGTTTGGGTAGCGAGAGTCACCTGCAAGTATGGAGGGACAACATTTAGCCACACACAATCCTATGGGGTTGACATCGGAAGCATACGCTAACATACAGTGGGTGGGGACTAAGGCTCACCCATTAGCCACACCCTGTGCCTCTGTAGTTGGCCCATCACATTTGGGGTGCTGCTATTCCTCAGAACAAAGGCATCTTGCACCGACATAGGATACTTAGCATTGATGTGGGAGATGTACTGGTCCACTAGGCACACCATCTGCACATTCATTGAGTGGAAACGATTCCTGTACACCTGTTCATTCTGGCTGGGGCAAACGCAATACGTGTCCTGTCAATCGCCCCAGTTATATTGGGGCTAAATCCCAATGCATAGAATCCGGCCTTCACAGTGGCCAAATCTTCCACCTGGGGAAAAGCTATGTAGCTGCACATGTGTTTCACCAGGGCAGACAAAACTCTTGCCAGCACGACTGAAAACATTGGCCACAACATTCCTGCTGCCAAGGCCACTGTCACTTGGAAAGAACCAGTTGCCAGGAAATGGAGCACCGATAGCACTTGCACAAGAGGGGGGATCCCAGTGGGATGACGGATATCTGATATCAGGTCAGGCTCCAACTGGGCACACAGCTCCGTGATTGTGGCCCTGTCCAATCTATAGGTGAGTATTATGTGCCTGTTCTCCAGTGTAGCCAAGTCCACCCTAGGTCTGTACACGGAGGTATGTCTCCACCTCCTATTCATCCACAGTGGTAGGTATCTAAGGGACATAAAAGTGAGTAGGGTGTCACAATTGGAACAACAAAACTACAACTGCAGTTCACATGGTGTACTTATGTATTATGACAGTGTAAATGGAGTAGTATGTGCCAATCTAATCTGTGACGCAGTAATTGTCGATAGGCCTGTTCCCCCCCCCCCTGAAATGGTGACAGCCTGTCCTGTATGAAGGGACAGGTGGAAGTGAGGTAATTCAGCCGATGTTGGCCGTTGTAGCAGAAGGCAGTCTTGCACCGCCGTGTAATTCCTCATTCCATATGGGGCTCTATGGAGTATAGTGGGCAATCGCGATGTACGCCGGTGGTGACGGTGTACACCTCATCGGACGTGACCACCATTTTCTATCTGATTCCTCACTTGTTTCCTGACCTTCATCAGGAGAACACCTACACTGCGTGTGCTGCTGTGACCTGTGTGTGGAACCTACCATGGCCCGTGTGACTGGGGAAAGGGCCCCAGCCTTCACTTCCGAGGAGTTGGAGCGACTGGTGGATGGGGTCCTACCCCAGTACGGACAGCTGTATGGGCCTCTAGACCAACAGGAGAGTACATTTTGGGCACGTGCATGTGGGAAGGATGCATGGAGATGTGTGTGCAAGCATCGTGTAAGGGGGCCTGGGGGTGGGGGCATGTCTATTGGTGGTGTACATGGTGTGCACTGGGCTATATGTGTGCCAATGGTGATGGAAACGGGTATGGTGGGCCATTTGTGTGACAGGCTGGACTGTTTGTCTAATGGTGTTCTCCTGTCTGTATTGCCTCTGCAGGTCAGCGCCCATCAAAAGACGGGATTATGGAGTGCCATTGGCAAGGACGTTCGGACCCTGGCAGTCTATGGCAGGGGGAGCACCCACTGTCAGAAACAGTGGGAGGACCTGAGATGCTGGGCACAGAAGACCACGGAGTCCCAGCTTGGGGTGGCCCCCCCAATGAAAAATGGGTGCCGGTCGGACCCTGATCCCCCTGATGGCCTGCATACTGGCAGTGGCCTGCCCTGAGCTGGATGGGCACTTGAGGGAATCACAGCAGCCACAAGGGGGTGAGTACAGTAGGTATTTCATATTTTGGCTAGTAGGGTGGTATCCGGGTGGTGGATATGTGTTAGTGGGTGCCCCTAAGGCCGGGTCAGACATTGCAGCATGGGCCAATTGAAGGATAATGGGTGTATGGCAAATACAGGCCCTCTAGCTTGTCAGCAGTTCATTTCAGCCAGTGCGTCGTGGGTTCCCAGGAGTGCTACAGTTGGTGGTGTGTGGTCCTCACCTTGCCTTAGTGACTAGCTACATCACTAGTAGTGCAATGCATATGTCTTAAGCCTGTTCCCTCTGTGTGACGGTGAGGTGCATGCCAATAGTGGAGTTGGTGCAGTCATTGACCCAGTGTATCATTTGTCTCCCCCCTCTCTTGTTTTGTCATCCTTTCCTTGTGTGCATTGGCATCATATGGCTGAGGAGCAGGGGCACGGACGACAGAGGGAGCTGCATCCCACAGGACTCAGGAGCCAGAGTGCGCCGATGCCAAGGGAACCAGTGGGACAGAGAGCGAGAGGAGCACCACGGCAGAGACTGGAGGAGACAACACAGACTCCGATACCTCCTGAGATCCATCTCTGTAGGGCAATCAACGATTGTGAATGCCATCCAGGGGCTGGCATCCCAGATGCAGCAATGCATTGCATTCCTGGAGGGCTTCACGGTGGATCGGTAGCCCAACAGAGATCGATTCAGGCTCTGACCTCCTCCCTGATGGCAGCCATTGTCCCTGTTTCTACCGTCCCCCCTCCAACTACCATTTCCCAGTCCGATTCTCCTCAACCCCAACCCATCCCAGGCACACATACCGACTAGCATGCACACAAGACAACACCCAAGAGTGTCACAAGCAGACTAAGCACCAGACTTCATCCCACAAGCACTCACGCAAACAACAGAGAGTTGCAGACACAACCACATCCACTAACTCCACTGTCTCTCCCTCCTCCACCTCTTCCACCTCCTTCCCAGTCCCGTCCACACTCACACCTGCATGCACTGCCTCAACATCTACCACCAGCATCACAACACCAAGCAGCACATACACCTCACTAGCAGACACCTCCACAACATCCGTCCACTTGTCCCCTGTGTCTGCCCCCGAAAGGCCACAAATGCAAGCACTCAGACACCCAACAGCCATCCACCTCACACACGCACCCTGCCCATGCACCTGCACCCAAGCCCAGCAGACGTACACCTCCAACAACCACTCCCTCAACCTCTACTCCTATCCCTTCTCCCGCCCCACCATCCCTAAGAAGCTTTTCCTTGCCCAACTTGACCTCTTCCCTCCCCGTCCAATCCATAGAGCCAGGGTGCCAACCAGCCAGCCCAGCACCTTAGCCACACAGTCCCCAGGAACAGTGGAGGCACCTTCTAGTCGTGGAGGCAGGACTGTGAGGGATTCCACTCCAACAGCCAGAAAGGGGAAGGAGCCCACAACACCTATAGCCTGGAAGGGACGGAGCCCACTACACAAATAGCTAGGAAGGGGAAGGAGCCCACAACACAAACAGCCAGGAAGGGGAAGGAGCACACAACACTAACAGCCAGGAAAGGGAAGGAGCCCACAACACAAACAGCCAGGGAGGGGAAGGATCCCCCAACATAAACAGCCAGGAATAGGAAGGAGCCTACAACACAAACAGCCAGGAAGGGGAAGGTGCCTGCACCTCCTGCCATGGAGGGAATGAAGCCCTCATCTCCATCAGAGGCTGAGAGGGTGAAACCACCACCGCCTCCCCCACCGCCACCAACTGTGGCCACGGAGCCCTTACCATTAGCAAATGCAGGCCAGGAGGCACCATCCCCTGTTGCCACAGTGCAGCCCTCACCTCCAGATGAGGCAGTGCAGTTATCACTGCTAGCAGAGGCAGGCCAGGAAGCACCATGACCTGTTGCCACAGAGCAGCCCTCACCACCAGCTGAGGCAGTGCAGCCATCACCACCAGCAGAGACTGCACAGGAGGCACCATCACCTGTTGCCACAGAGCAGCCCTCACTATCAGCTGAGGCAGTGCAGCTATCACCACCAGCAGAGGCTGCACAGGAGGCGCCATCACCTGTTGCCACAGTGCAGCCCTCACCTCCAGATGAGACAGTGCAGCCATCACCACCAACGGAGGACATGCAGGCCACCCTCCAGGGACTGCTGCACAAGGGTCCCCCTCTAGAAGCAATGTTCCCCAGACCAGAGACTTTGACCTTGCACTCTCCAGCAATGGGAAATGGAGCCCCCTCCAGAAGCCATGGACATGTTCCCCAGCTCAGAGACTGTGATCTTGCAGTCTCCAGCAATGGGACATGGGCATGGAGCCCCCTCCAGAAGCCATGGAAGTGTTCCCCAGCTTAGAGACTGTGATCTTGCACTCTCTAGCGATGGGACATGGAGCCCCCTCCAGAACCAGCTGGGAAGTTCCTATAGGCGGCTGAGGTGCTCTCCCCATCCCCTTAGGTGCCTACCCACATGCAAAATAATGTCCTTGCAGTGTTCTATCCAGATGACGTCAGGAGACGAGTTGGGCCTTGGACTGTGCCCTGTGGCCATGTGTGCCCCTTATGACTTTGGACTGGGCATTGGCCCTTTGTGAACATTTGTATATATTTGGTTTGTGTGGAGAGTTTTGCTACGCTAATACATTTTCTGTACATCCATACTCTGGTCCTTGTGTTATTCTGCTGTGTGCCATGTGCCATTGGTTTACATCTGCAGCTGGATGTGTGTATGGTGTATATGTGAATGGTGTGTGTTGTGCGTGTGTGTGTCACTGTCATTTTCCTCCCTCTCTCCCTTGTGTGCTAGGTGGCTGTACTCACCGTCATCACCTTCGTCGCGTTGGTGTTCCAGGTGGAGCATAATGTAGAAGATCATCTGGAAAATGTGTGGTTCGGGGTCCATGGCGGCGTTGTTCTTCCCTGTGTCTCCGATGGTGAGTCCTTTCTCTTCTGTGCTCTGTTTCCACACGTTTTTTTAAAAGGAAAAGGTGGCGGATTTGTGTGTCATGTTATGGTGGGGGGTACATTGTCTTCCGTCTGGCTGTTGGTGGCTATCGCCGTGGTGACTGTTATTTCCACCCTGGCGGTTAGTGTGGTACATTGGCTCTCTATGGGAGTTATCACTGCCATGGTCATTATTTGGCGGTACTTACCGCCAGCCTACTGGTGGTATTACTGCCACTTTATCACTCACCGCCAGGGTCGTAATGAGGGCCTCAATTTTTAACATTCGAACATGGGAAGCATTAGATAAATGGGAAGGCAGATGGCCAAAGAAAAGAGATTAGAAGAAAGCAAAGCAGAATTTGCCTCCGACTGGAGCAAATCACACTGATGAGAGTGTAAAGATGCTGCCAATGAGGGAGATACCAGGTGGAAGTTATGCACATGTCCCTTGGAGAATATTGTAATTTACAAACGATTATCAGAGATTGAGAGAGAAACCAGTAGAGTGGTATTGAACAAACTGAAAGGTCTGTAAAACTTTCAAAATGCTTGTGGGAAGATTTGAATGCATTATTTGACATTGTGGTTCCAGTCGATATGTAGGTTGAGTGCAAGCAGAGTGATGATTGGTCAACTTGTCAACCGTTGAGAGATCCAGTAATAGGTGTGCCATCTGAAGAGGTGATGAAAGGGTATTACAAAGTGATTGAGTTCCTGAAAAACAAAATTTCCTCAAAGGATCTTTATTTGGCAAGGATTGACAGAACAGTACAGGAAACAAAGGAGTTGATTCCTGCTTATTATGATAGATTGTTGCAAGCTTTCAAACAGCATAGTGGGTCAGAGGTTGTTGAGGTAAAACATACAATCATTTTGTGTTTAGATTTGTGCAAGGATTGAAACCTGAAATTAGCATCATGATTCACAATCATTTGTTTTCCTGGCTGAATAAACCGATTGATGAAGTGTTGCAGTATGCTAGGTGCTGTAGTGATGAAATTGAATTGAAGCAGAAAATATTGAAGGCGAAAGTGATGGTGATACAGATTAAGGGCCTCATTATGGCCCTGGCGGCCGGCGGTACACCGGCGGTAACACCGCCAACAGGCTGGTGGTGTACCGGCAGTGTATAGTGACTGTGGCGCATTAGCAACAGCCATACCGCCGGCCCCTCCAACTGACCACCAGGCTTCTGCCAGGCAGTCATAATCCCCGAAGCAGCAGTGCAAGCACCGCTGCCCTGGGGATTATGAATCCCCAACCGCCAGCCTGTCCATGGTGGCAAACACCGCCATGGAAAGGCTGGTGGTAAGGGGGACTCGGTGCCCCTGGGGGCTCCTCCACTGCCCATGCACTTGGCATGGCAGTGCAGGGTCCCCCAGGCACAGCCCCATCGTGCATTTCACTGCCTGAGTTTCGGGCAGTGAAATGCGCGACGGGTGCTGCTGCACCCGCTGCACATCAACATTGCCGCTGGCTCTATTATGAGATGATGACAGTTAAAGACTTGCCTGAAGAATTACAAGAGACAATGATAGTGTAGGTTTGGGATTTTTCAGGGAATGGTATAGTTTTAATGAGAGGAGCTGAGCCAGTTAAAATCACAGTAAAGCCAAATGCAGTGTTTCCAAGGATACCACCCTAAAATACCGCTCTGGAAGTAATTGTAGGAATTACACCCATAATTGAGAACTTCGTTGAACAAGGTGTCCTTAAAGAGGTAATGGGAAGTTCGTTATTTTAGGACTGCGGAAGCTCAATGAAAAAAATGCATAGTCCAGGAATTGAGAAAGGTGGACAAGATTGTTGATCCCTGTTGTCCAGTGGTACTGAATCCTGCCGTGATTTTGTTCCAGATTCCTTATGAAGCAGAGTGGTTCTCTGTCATTGACTTGTGTCAGGCATTCTTTTCCATTCTACTCCATGTGGACAGCCAGTTCTTTTTCACATTTCAATTCGGAAGCTGTGTATATTCCTGGTGTCATACTCCTCAGGGGTGTATGGATTCACCATCCATTTTTAATCAGATCCTGAAAAAGAATTTAGGTGGTCATTACGACCCTGGCGGTCAGAGACCGCCAGGGGTAATGTGTCGTCCGTACCGCCAACAGGCTGGCGGTACGGAGGCCCTTATGACGACCGTGGCGGTAGCGCCGCGGTCGCACTGCCGGGGCCGGCGGTTTACCGCCGTTTTAGCCCCGGCGGTGATAATCCGCCAGGGCAGCTATGACCCCACTACCGCCAGCCTGTTTCTGGCGGTTTGCACCGCCAGGAAGAGGCTGGTGGTAAGGGGTGTCCTGGGGCCCCTGGGGGCCCCTGCACTGCCCATTCCACTGGCATGGGCAGTGCAGGCACCCCCTAACAGGGCCCCAGCCAGCTTTTCACTGTCTGCATATCAGACAGTGAAAAGCGCGACGGGTGCAACTGCACCCGTCGCACAGCCGCAACACCGCCGGGTCCATTAGGAGCCGGCTCCTATGTTGCGGCCTCATTCCCGCTGGGCCGGCTGGCACAAACTTGGTTTGAGCCCGCCGGCCCAGCGGGATTGTCATAATGGGGGCCGCATGCCGGTTACCGCCTGGCGGGCAGCAGTAGCCGCCCCCGCCAAGGTCGTAATGACCCCCTTAGAGTCACTTCAAATGCCATTTAATTCAGTCCTAGTTCAGTACAAAGATGATTTAATGGTCGCATCTAACACATGTGAAGCCTGTAGAAGTGCTTCCATTTCCCTGTTGAACCACCTTGGTGAGAATGGCCATAAAGTGTTTCTGATAAAATTACAGTACTTAGGTCCTCACATAGAGAAAGGTGCAAGAAAGGTTTCCCAAGAAAGAATGTCAGCAATCTTGCAAATGGATCCTCCTGCAACACAAAGAAAAAATCTGAATGTTTCTGTGAGTGACTGGATACTTCCATCAGCGGATCCCAAATGTGTCACTATTGTCCAAGCCACTGTTGAAATTGACACACAAGGACATTACTGATCTGGTACCATTTGATGGCACATGCATGAAAGCCTTAGCTGAACTGAGAGAAAGCCTGTGCTGAGCCCCATGTAGCTGAACTGGTAGCCCTAACTAGAGCATGCTGTGTTTCTAAAGAGCTTAAAGTGACAATTTTTACGGATAGTCAATATGGGTTTGGTGTAGTTCATGTTTTCGGACAGTTATTGTCCCAGCAAGTTTTTATGTCCTCTTCTGGACCACCTATCAAAATGGTGACAGAGTGTATCAGTTGTTGAAAGCAATACAGTTGCCTGTGAAAATTGTAGTTGTGAAATGTGCAGCACACCAAAAGTCAAGTGATTACATCTCATTAGGCAATGCCTATGCTGACCAAGTGGCCAGATACTGTGCATTGCATAGCACATTCTTTAATGAGAAATGGAGGAATGGAAGTAGTACCAATGAGACAAACCAATTTTTCTTGAAAACAACAATTGATACCTGGTAAGAGGTTAAAGATTTTAAGGAAAGAGGTGACTGAAGAGTAGCACAAAAGTTGGAGTAGAGCAGTCTGTGTTCAAAGAGATGAAGTTGATGTTTGGGTTTCCAGTGCCAGAAAACAAGTGTTGCAAAAATAGTTTAGTTTATTACTGTTAATGGCAAGGTATTACCATGGTCAGGCACACATTGGTAGAAATGTCATGATTAGGAGTTTCAGACAAACATGGTAAAATCCCAGATTCAGATTGGTTGCAGAAGCTGTGTGTCATAGATTTGTAACATGTCAACAGATGAATGTAGGGAAACACACTGGGGTATACCTGAGACACATAGGTAGATCAGACGCGCCTTTGAACTGAATGGAACTTGATTTCATTAAGATGCCTGTGTGCAATGGATTGAGATATGCGTTGGTGCTGGTGTGTGTTTTTTCACATTGGGTGGAAGCTCACCCAACCCACAGGAATGATAGTCTAACCATTGCAAAGTTGTTTCAAGGGACTTGATACAGCAGTTTGGATATCCAGCTTCTTTGGAATCAGACTGAGGATCTCATTTTAATAATGAGGTCATACAACTGCAATATTACATATTGAGCAAAGATTGCACTGCAGTTATAGACCAGAAACATCTGGATTGTTTGAGCAAATTAATGGAACTTTAAAGTCTTGATTGGCTAAAGTGTGTGCATCTACAATGTTGAAATGGCCAGATGCATTACCACTTGTTCTGATGAGCATTTGTACCATATCTGACCGGCAGACATGACTGTCCCCACACAAGATACTCATGGGTCTTGCTGTGAGGTTGCCAGCTGTGCCTACAAATGCACTTGTGAACATTTCAGATGACTCAGTGTTGGATTATTGCACAGGACTAGCTGATGTGTTTCACTCTTTGTATCACCAGGTTGAAGAAGCAACCATTCAGCCTGCACAAGGGCAGTGTCATGACGTGTGGTTCTGGTGAAGAAACATGTAAGAAAGTCATGTTTGGCGCCGTGCTTTAAAGGGCCCTTCCCGGTTATGTTGGTGACTACAACAGTGGTGAAGTATGCTGGTCGTTCGAATTGGGTACATGCTAGCCATGCACGCAAAGTTCCAAGTCCTCTTAAAGATAGAGTGCCTGTTCCTCTAGGGTCGTAATCGGTGAGTGAATGGGTACATGTTAGCCAAACTGTGACGACTGGACAACTGCCTGTTGCAGAGCCTGCACAAGCTGGTGGAAATCTGAGCACCCCAAAAGCAATCAAAGATGCAGGCTGGTCAAGTCAGAGTGAGTCGACTCCTGCTAGCTCAGTGAATGTTGATAATCCAGTTGTACCTGAAACAAGAACTGTTAGAGGAGACCAGTGGCCCGCAAAAGTCAAGACGCAATAGCAGATGTGCTTCCAACTATAGCTGAAGTAGCTCAACAATCAGATCAAAGTGACAGTAAAAATTGGGCAGCAAGAAGCTCAAAAAGAAAAAGAGTGCCAAGTTGCAGGTACTGAGCACCTGAATGGACATACTTTGCTGCTAATGAATGGAAGAAAGATTCATTGCCTTTTGTCTTAACAATTCAGCTGAATATTTTGAAACTTGAAATTGCTCTTGAACTGAACTATGAACTCGATGAGCAGAGACATTATATGCTGTATGGGCTAATAAGTGATTACCAGATGGTATGTTACTAGAGACATTTGAAATTTTGGGGTATTAATATTGAACACTGGCAAACAGAGAAAACTTTATGAATTTTTCTGAACGACCAAGAACGTTTTAAAGAAGTGCAAAAAGATTTTGAAGTATTTTTGATTTTGTAATATACTTAATGGGAAGAAACATTAAGGGAAGGAAAGCGCTCCCAACATTTCCCTCTTGAATAATAGAAAAATAATCAATTATGGGTACGGTGCTCCCGGCCTAGGAGGATCCTTCCCTTCCTCCAATACCATGTCAACAAAGACAAAAAATATTTATTACAGAGACCAAGGCACTCGTAAGTAAATTAATAAATATAGAGTTAATAATTCATAATTCTCAAATTCGTAACTCAATAATCCAATTCAAATGGGACATGCAAGTGAACAGGATTCCGGTGGGGTCCTTTGAGTGAAGAATTCATCTTTAATGAGACATAGAACAGCCAACACGTGTTTCGTCATGGGAGTGAGTGCTCCCCGTGACTTTCTCAAGGCTGCAAAGAATATCAAACATAGAAGATATACATATAATATACAGACATAACACAATACATACATTGGACATGACATACAAAACTATTTATATCAACATTACAAAGCAAAAAGGAGAACCCGTGATTGTATAATTCACACATTACGATGGAATCTAAAATTCTGATTATACAACAAGATGTGTCAATATAATGTTAAAGTGAACCCAATTTTTTAAAAATTTTTGCCCCATCTAGTTTGGAGATGAAAGGGAGGAACCAAGGCACGACCCGCGAGGAGAATAGAGAATATAGATAATAATTGATATAATGAATTCCACAAAGAGTTAAAACCCAGATCCACAATCGACCCTAAGAAAAAGGAAGCACAGTACTACCTAGTGCACCCCACAAATAAGAATTATATCACCACGCAAACACAATATGAGCAAAAACATCCCAGTGACCCAAGGTAAAGCAAAAACATACCTCAATTGGGTATAACACGGGAACCCTTAATATTCCGAAATTCATAACCAAAATAAATATATCCAACTCTGTTGACATAATAAAATTGTTTATCGACAACAGAGCAAAAAAGGGGAAAAAAAGTGCAATAATAAATCAAATTATTAACCACCCGGTGGAGTCCACCCAAAGATAAATACAGAACACCTACCGATATTTGACCACGTGTATTTGGGTCCATACACAGCAAAGGTGTATAACTGACACCTAGAACAATGAAATTAACCAAAATTTTAACATTGATAGTGTGTATCACGTAGTGGCAACCAAAACAACTCCCTGCGCTGTCAGAGCATAAAGCAATCTGAAGCCCCCACTCACCTCTAGTATCCGGAGTATCTATCGGTAAGAAAGCGGAGCCTGAGTGCATAGCTCCGAAAGGCGAGTGGCGAAACATACGTAAGTCCGCCATCTTTAAAGACCGGGTGACTCCAATCTATTCTTGCGGGAAAAGAATATCCCTGACGAGCGTTCGATCTACTCGAACGCAAAAGAAAACGTTTAAAGAAAAAAAGAAACAAAAAGGGCGCCATCTTAGAAAAGGACAAGACTCTGTTCGTATCCAGAGTATTAAATATTTCTCGAATAACACAACCAAAATATAAATATATACAAGTAGCAAAAAGACTTAATACATTACGTACTGACCATTCTGCAATAAGGGGAAAAGAAGCAGCGTCAGCTGCAAGTCAAGACTCAATAACAGCAACCATATATTACCATAATCTATATCAGAACCCAAGTCACGTTTGTACCCCGGTCCTCACCTCTCAAACCAAACCAGATGGTTACATATTTACTGAAAAAAAGGCATGTCCTCTCATACGGCTTTAGGACACAAAAAACGCAAAGCAAACATGGAGAAGGCCACCATACTGTGTCTAATAATGACAAATTGGGCAAGGTATGAGTATTATCACCACACATTATTAACAAAGCATAAAATAAACAATACACACAACTGTTACACTTATCTCTCAAGAGAGTCAAATGTCGCCATTGTCAATTAACATATATCACTATGGATTAAGAGAAGACTACATAAAGACATAATATTGGCCTGTAATCACAGTGATATCAGAAGGAAAAAATCCTGTGCCCCAGATACTTCAAAGAGAAAAAAGATATTATTCAAGAGATTATATTGAAACAAAGATTCCAAGGAGAAATCATTTATCCCACATTTGCTCCAATAGCAAGGGCGCATATATCAGTAATACTAAGCAGTATTTAAAGTAAGACATCAGCACATATAACAACAACAGTATTAATCCAAATAATATTCCATCTCATAGTTAGTGTTGAGACCCAATTCCACCGCTCTTAATTTAAGAATCCAATAGCATTCTCTCTTCCTCAATGTTAACTATCTATTACCACCACATGGAATAGCATGCACCATCTCAAAACCAAAGAATTTGAAAGCCCGGGTGTGATTCTGTTTCGGGCATTGATACATGTGTGTGACTATGGGATAACGTTCATCACGCTGTATAAGAGCTCTGTAATGTTCACTAATTCTCATTTTAAGAGATCTAATGGTGCTACCAACATAATACAGACCACATCTACACACAATCATGTCTATGATAAAACTACTGTCACACGTGATGTTAGAGATGATACAGAATCTATCTCCCATCTGACTATTGAAAGTGGAGATCCCTGATCTGCTCCATTTACACATCCCACATCGACCAAATTTGAAAAAACCCTTACTGCGAATAGTGAGCCAATTGTCCTGCTGGGGTGTCAGTGAGTAGCTAGGACATAAAATATTTTTTAGGGTTCTTCCTTTGCAATAAGTGAAAGTGGGTGAGTCTGATACTTGACATTTCAGGGTTGTGTCTGCCTTAAGTATGTGCCAATGTTTTCTCATGCATCTTCGTAGGGCCGCTGAAGCAAGAGTATAATCGACTACACATCGTAGAGTATTATCCGTAGCTCTATTTCTATGTTTCAGGGTGTCATCCCTAGATAGGTGCCCAATCCTACTACATGCTTTATCCAGGATGCCTGTAGGATAACCCCGTGATTTGAACCTGGCCTTCATGTCTTCAATACTGTTCCTAAAGTCCACTTCCAAACTACAATTTCTCCTGGCACGAACCATTTCACCATAGGGAATAGAGTGAATTTGATGCCTCGGATGTGCACTACTTGCGTGCAGAATTGAGTTACAGGCTGTGCTTTTTCTATATAGGCGACTCTCAATCTTGTCTCTATGGATGAAAAGTTCTACATCCAAAAAGGTAATGTTGGTCTTACTGTAAACCTTATGTTGAAATCATTGGAATTCAAGTAGTTGATAAATTCATTCTATTCGGTAGTATCTCCTGTCCAAATCATAATACAATCGTCGATGTATCTGGGAACACAGTAAGACCAACATTACCTTTTTGGATGTAGAACTTTTCATCCATAGAGACATATGTGTATATGTATATCTTTTATGTTTGATATTCTTTGCAGCCTTGAGAAAGTCACGGGGAGCACTCACTCCCATGACGAAACACATGTTGGCTGTTCTATGTCTCATTAAAGACGAATTCTTCACTCAAAGGACCCCACCGGAATCCTGTTCACTTGCATGTCCCATTTGAATTGGATTATTGAGTTACGAATTTGGGAATTATGAATTATTAACTCTATATTTATTAATTTACTTACGAGTGCCTTGGCCTCTATTTTTGATTTTGTGGTTGCAAGGCCTGGCCTTGCAACCAGGCCTTCGCAATCAAGCCCTTATAACCACCCAACCCTGCGCCACACATGGCTTTTGGCCCTGCACAGCACAGGTTGGCCCACAGGGACTGTCTCTGTCAATGGATGTGTGAGTGGGTGCGTGAGTGTCTGAGTAGGTCTGAAAGTAGGTGTGCGAGTCTATGAGTGGGTGCATGAGCATCTAAGTGGGTGTGCGGATGGGCACATGAGCCTCTGAGTGCATGTATGCGTGAATGAATTAGTGTATACATTTCTGGTTTTCTTTCAAATGTTTCCATAATCATAAAAAATTGGCAAATAAATCGCAGAAATTCATGAAAAGTTGTGAATTTTCATGAATATCAAGTGCTGTGATGCAAAATTGTATTAAACCTATAATTTGCCCCTAAGCACACCTATATCACACCCCTGGTATCTTCACCCTTATCCCTTATGCCACTTTTAGTTTCAATTTTTATCCCTGGTGACTGTATCCCTAGAAATAAAATGGCAGTCACAACTTGCTTATCAGGTTGAGGTCAGCCAATTGCAACAGTTCTTTTCTCATTCATATTCGCAAAAATTCACTAATTTCGCAGTTAATCGCAGCCAGAGATTTGACTTTAACAAAGAAAAACACACCACCAATAAAACAACACCAACTGGTCGTCATAATTGAATAATCTGTTCAGTTTGTTTTCCAAGCACGATAACATGTTTCCACAATATTAAAATATGTTTTCTCAAGCCGTCTTTATTGTTTAACCAACATCACAGATCATTCACACATCTGGCAAAACCCAACTTTTCTCCAAAGAATGTAAACATGTTTAGATTGGTGTCTCCTCCCTCTGTTGTACTTGCTGTTGTTGTTTCTCCACCTACCACTAAAGCAGATTATTGCAACTTGCAGTCTACTGGTTCTGTAATAAATGCATGTTCCTTATCCACGAACAGCCGTGATTCGGCAGGAGGTGATATTCAAGTGTGTAACAGAGCTTAGACGCTGCAGAAGAAGGTACAAATTGCTATATAAAGCTAGCAAACCCTTTCCTCGCTTCTTATAATTGAGTTCTGTTGCTCCATTTTCTGAGCTTGCTTCAATTACTTTGTAGAGGCTGACCCCAGCCCATGCCAGGATCTGACTAACCAGCTTGTTAACATGAAGACGGAATGGCTGTGAGTGATCTCAGGCCATAGAGGTGCAGATTTTCTGCAGACATAATGAATGGCTTTCCACGGCGATCTGGAGATCAACACTGAGCGCAGGCCCCTTCAATCAGATTTGCGTACGTGTAAACTGTTTTGTTCTAAGTCCTTACACAAAGTGGAAAAATGAAAAGTAAAACAGTTTCACATAAGCAAGCTGATTTGAAACACCACGTCATGGGCATGAGCATGAAGGAGCACACGAAGGGAAAATGAAGTTCATTCACAGTCAAACACATTGGCAGTTATGCAATTATCCATGTAACAGGGTTGATGTCATGCAAAGCGCTCGACTACTGCCCAGCGAGATCGCACTGCATAGGAAATCAAAATAAAAAGTAGTCCAGAAGCTATGGGGAAAACATGGATTCTCGTATGTTTTCAGTAGTTTACCGGTGCACTTGAGGAAGGATAACCACCAGAAAAGGCATGACGTATGCATGCCTTTCATAAATGAAATCAAGCGAATTTTAAAAGGCAAGCCCACGAACCAACAAAAGTGATGCGTGTGACATAGGGATGGTTAAAAGCTTGGACGCTCAACCCTATATAGGAGTAGTTTTACAGGATTGGCAGAAAGATGTTACCCATCTTGCACGTGGTGATACATAACGATGCTTAGCTTTAGATTTGCAACATGTAGGGAAGCTATGTATATACAAGCCGCAGTCATAGACTGACAATATTTTGCAGGGACTAGTGAATGTAGACATGTGTTTTTTTTTAGAAGTGTTAGGAATTTTATGTTAAATGGGCAGGACCCTGCTGTGCCAGGTGTTTATTTCATTTATGGGAAAAATGCGTATTACAAGCTGTTGAAAGGCTGATATGGTACATGGTATTTAGGGGTCGTTTTTCTGAAAATCTACCATGTGGACAGTTTTGACAATCCAGTCTGGAGAGAGGGTCCTAAATACAGGACAAGAAGAGGAGCTAGTGCAGCAGAGATTGCAGGTGATGTATTTGGTGCCTTTATTATTTCAGATGGTGTGATCTTCAAAGATATCAATATTAGAAAGTTGTCAACAATTATGGACAAGATGTCTACTGATTATGCTGCATTAATGTTGCTCATAGATACGGAAGTGGTTGCTATGAAATCAATGGTTTTGCAAAATCATCTTGTGTTAGCCATCTTATTGGCAAAGGAAGTTGTAACATTGTTGTACTTTATAACAGACAATAGTAAGAAAATAAGTAGATAGGCAAAGAGCTAAGAGTAAACAGAGGAGGAAGATATTGAAATGGAGAAAATGAGGAACAGTTACAACAAGAACTTGAAAAGAATTGAGAATTTCCATAGACCAAGGCCATTATGTTATCGGACCACAAGGCTTTGAGTTGTCTCATTGAAATGAGTGTGTCCTTTTTGTGATGGCATAGTTTGCCATCAAAGGAGGGACTGTTGGAGCGTAAAATTTAGTAATTTCTTTAGTGCACCAGAAGTCAGCATTTGGTAACATTTATGGTCATGTTTAAAAAGCCAACCCTAGAGAGAAAGCTGCACTGACACATACTTTAAAAGTGTTCACATTTATATTTCATGGCAGACATTGTGCCTACCATGGCAGACATTGTGCCTACCAGAACTGACAATGTGCAAACATGATTTAACAATGTTGAAATATATTTTACTCATCAGAATGAGCTATTATTAGTAGAAATTAAGATGATTTAAAATGATTTATGATTAATTAGTTATATGTGCGCATCTTTGTCATACTTAATGTAGTGTCTTAATAAAGAGTACAATTATTACTCACATGCATTTGTATATTTTGATTATATATTATTAATGCTGAATTCATACGTTTGCATATTATGGCCCTCATGACGACCCTGGTGGACAGCGGTATTTTGGAGAAAAGTACTGCCAACGGGCTGGCGGAACCCTTCCCCAAAATATGACATTGACGTTTTGGCTCAAGCCAAAATGGCAATGTACCACTCTGTCCGCCAGGGAGGTAACAGCCGCCGGGCTGGAGACTTCAGTCTCCAGCCAGGCAGCTGTCACTGTCCCACCCGCAGGATTTTGACCCCGCCTACCGCCATGGTTTTTGTGTCTCCCTTACCGCCATGAAAACCATGGCGGTAGGCACTATCAGTGACAGGGAATCCCTTCCCTGTCACTGATAGGGGTCTACCCAATCCCCCTCCCCGGCCACTTACCCACCCCCTCCGACTTAAGACCCCCCCACGACATACACGCACATGCACGCACCATCGAACACATTCACCTAAAATGCATACACCTATTCACACACACATCCACACACATTGACATGCATACAGGCACACACGCATTCACACATGCCACACACCCGCATAGATGCAAGCACCAACATACACATACACCCCCACACACACAAACACAACACACCCCCATCCCCTCTCCTGACAGAGCACCCGACTTACCTGATTTCAGGAGGTCCTCCGGCAGGAGACGGGACGTGGCGCTGCTGCTAGCAGCAGCGTCCACCTGCAGAACACCGCCAGGCCACATCATGTGTCATGATACGGTCTGCGTCGGTCTGTGGCGACCTTACCGCCTTCAGGAGGCTGGTCTGGCTTATAGTGGGTACCTGATGGTACTTACACCTTGTGCCAGGTACAGTTATCCCTTATTAGTAGATTAGTAGTGTTCTAGCATTAATCTGATAGAGGTAGCTATAGCAGAACAGCTTAGGCTGAACTAGGAGACATGCAAAGCTCCTACTATACCACTTATATCATATAGCACTATATCATAAGAATCACCATAGTCAGAGTTACTAAAAATAAAGGTACTTTATTTTAGTGACAATGTGCCAAAAATATCTCAGAGGATATACTCCCTTAGGAGGTAAGTAAAATACACAAAATATACACACAAACCAAAATCAGGTAAGTAAACAGTTAGAAAAGTAGTGCAAACACTGTAGAATACAATAGGATGCAATAGGCCTAGGGGCAACACAAACCATATACTAAGAAAGTGGAATGCAAACCACTTAGGGACCCCCGGCCTAGTGTAGTGTGTAGAGGGTCACTCAGAGTGTTAGAAAACACTAAGGGTGTCCAAGACACCCCAGCCCAAGATCCTGAAAAGTAGGAGCAAAGTGACCTTACTTCCTCAGAAACACACTAAAGTCGTGATAGGAGATTCTGCAAAGACCACAACAGACTGCAAAGCACTGAAGACGGATTCCTGGACCTGAGGACCTGCAAAGGAAGGGGACAATGTCCAAGAGTCACGAAAGTGTCCAGGAGGGGCAGGAGCCCACTAAACCCCGGATGAAGGTGCAAAATGGCTGCCTCAGGGTGGAAGAAGCTGAAGATTCTGCAACAACGGAAGATGTCAGGAACTTCTCTTTTGCACAGAAGATGTCCCACAGCGTGCTGGAGGATGCAGAGTTGTTTCCACACAGAAAGACTGCAAACAAACCTTGCTAGCTGCACAGGTCGCAGTTAAAGAAAATTGGTGCTGCCTGGGCCCAGGAAGGACCAGGAGGTTGCTGCTTAGAGGAAGAGGAGACAGAGGGGGCACTCAGAAACACAGAGAGCCCAAGCAGAAGCAGGCAGCACCCACAGAAGCACTTGAACATGGGTTCAAGAAAACTGAGCATAGTGGTCATCTCAGCACTACAAAGAAGGGTCCCACAAGTCCGGTGGTCAGCTCAGTGAGATGAGCAATGCAGGACAGAGTGCTGGGGACCTGGGCTGTGCTGTGCACTAAGAATTCCTTACAAAAGTGCACAGAAGCCCTAGCAGCTGCAGTTCATGTGGTACACAGGAGTACTGTCTGGCGTTGGGAGGCAAGGACTTACCTCCACCAAATTTGGACAGATGGACCTCTGAACTGTCAGGTTCGCTTGGATCCAGCTCCTGTGTTCCAGCGACCACGCTCAACACAATGAGAGGGGACCCAGAGGGCTGGTGAAGCAGAAGTTTGGTGCCTGCGTTAGCAGGGGGAAGATTCCCTCGACCCACGGGAGATTTCTTCTTGGCTTCCAGTACCGGGTGAAGGCAGACACCCCCCAGAGCATGACCACGAGGAAACAGTCGAGAAAGCCGGCAGGGTTTGGCGCTACAATGTCGCTGGTAGTCTTCTTGCTACTTTGTTGCAGTTTTGCAGGTGTCCTGGAGCAGTCAGCGGGCAATCCTCTGCAGAAGTTGAAGAGGGAGATGCAGAGGAACTCTGGTGAGCTCTTGCATTCATTATCTGATGAGAAGCCCACAGGAGACACCCTAAATAGCCTTCAGAGGAGGATTGGCCACCTAGTCAGGTAAGCACCTATCAGGAGGGGTCTCTGACGTCACCTGCTGGCACTGGCCACTCAGGGGCCTCCATTATGCCCTCACACCTCTGCATTCAAGATGGCAGAGGTCTGGGACACACTGGAGGAGCTCTGGGCACCACCGCTGGGGTGGTGATGGACAGGGGAGTGGTCACCACCCTTTCCTTTGTCCAGTTTCGCACCAGAGCAGGGACTGGGGGATCCCTGAACCGATATAGAAGGGCTTATGCAAGGAGGGCACCATCTGTGCCCTTCAAAGCATTTCCAGAGGCTGGGGGAGGCTACTCCTCCCCAGCCCTTAACACCTATTTCCAAAGGGAGAGGGTGTAACACCCTCTCTCAGAGGAAATCCTTTGTTCTGCCTTCCTGGGACTGGGCTGCCCAGACCCCAGGAGGGCAGAAGCATGCCTGTGGGTTGGCAGCAGCGGTAGCTGCAGTGAAAACCCCAGAGAGCTTGTTTGGCAGTCCCCGGGGTCCATGCTGCAGCCCCGGGGATGCATGAGATTGGCACCCCAACATCAGATTTGGCATGGGGGACACTGCCATGATCTTAGACATGTTATATGGCCATATTCGGAGTTACCATTGTGAAGCTACATATAGGTATTGACCTATATGTAGTGCATGAATATAATGGTGTCCCTGCACTCACAAAGTCCGGGGAAATTGCCCTGAACTATGTGGGGGTCCCTTGGCCAGTGCCAGGGTGCCCTCACACTTAGTAACTTTGCACCTAACCTTCACTAAGTGAGGGTTAGACATACAGGTGACTTCTAAGTTACTTAAGTGCAGTGTAAAATGGCTGTGAAATAACGTGGACGTTATTTCACTCAGGCTGCAGTGGCAGTTCTGTGTAAGAAATGTCTGAGCTCCCTATGGGTGGCAAAAGAAATGCTGCAGCCCATAGGGATCTCCTGGAACCCCAGTACCCTGAGAACCTAAGTGCCATATACTAGGGAATTATAAGGGTATTCCAGTGTGCCAATTAGAATTGGTAAAAATGGTCACTAGCCTGCAGTGACAATTTTAAAAGCAGAGAGAGCATAAGCACTGAGGTTCTGGTTAGCAGAGCCTCAGTGACACAGGCATCACATAGGGAACACATTCAGGCCACAACTATGAGCACTGGGGTCCTGGCTAGCAAGATCCCAGTGAGACAGGCAAAAACAAACTGACACACAAGTAAAAAATGGGGGTAACATGCCAGGCAAGATGGTACTTTCCTACACCGCCATCCGCCGCCATGGCCGCAGCTGGAATTCCACTATCCTTCTGGCGGAATTCCAGCTACGGTCATAATATGGCAGATGGCTGGTAGCCGCGGCCATGGTGTTTTGGTGGCTGTCGCCGTGGCGGTAGGCAGTCCATACCACCATTGTTATAATGAGGGCCTATGTGTGTTGTATTAATGACAATATTATTGCATTGTATTTCTGGTGTTAGCATAACTAGGTCTGAGTTCTTCATATTTGGAGCAGCATAAAATGTCAAATCATTTCTTCCTCCCTAACATGAATTTTTCCACTAAGTTGTTTGACATGATTAGTAAAGAGTCCTATTGTATTATTTGGAAGCTTGGAAGTAGTACCATTGTTTAAAATGTCTGCTCTCATGAGAAAGGAGAAAACGGTCTTGTGCCATGGGAAGGAACGTGGTTGCAACAAGTGAAGTACAAATTGTTAAACTTTTGGAGTCACATAGAAAGGATAGATGACTTCACACCAAACCTGGGAATACATGTGTATGTTGCAAATCAGATTTTTGCTTTAGTTTTGATTGGATATTGCTCTTCTGTGTAATGTGGACCCGTCAAATAGACCAATCAAACTGACTTGACTAATTCTAAGTAAGGGAAGGACTTGTACATTTCAGTGGCAGTCCCCTCTTGACTCTTGTTCTGTTAACTTGTCTCCTTGGATGCTCCTGATTTCTGCACTTTCCCCCTTGATGGTGCTTCTAACGGACTTTGTTGTTGATCTACATGCTTTGCTGATGAAGCTGAATTAAATGCTGAACCTAGGAAAGGTATATTCTAATGCAAATGTTAATTTCCCCTGACCTGCTTTTCTGAGTGGAGTTAGCATGCTGACACATCTTTTATTTTTCTTAGTTAGCTTAACTTAGCCTGAGATAAATGTTTTGCCAAACTATTTTTGACTTTTCTTCTTAACTGTTGCCTGCATGTGTAGCCTGCTCCCACACATGCTTGTTTTGATTAGGTTAGTAGTAGGGAGTACCTAGGTCCCAATCTCTGAATTCTGAATCGAAACAATTGATTTTGCTAATGTACTTATTGTCTACAGTGAAACGTGTCTCTGTCTCACAAAGTGAGTGCTTTAAGAATATGCATTATTCTCCTCAAACGTTATAAACTTTATTTTATTAGTTTTGCAAACAAACAAAGAATAAGCCTTTAATTTAGTACAACGTTAAAACAACCAGAAAGTGCCATGGAATAGTTCCACTTTACATAGAGAGGCAAAGTGCTGAGACATCCAAGCTTTGAGGAGTAAGTTACACCTGTTATTTCTCCCTATGGCTCAGTACATTGATTTGAAATGAGAGAATTGAGCCATCTACACATGGAGCAAATCGCCTAGCCAAAACAGTCCTCTCGTTACCCCAAAGGAGGCCAACATGCATTTGGTTGTCACAATTGTTATTCAGATATCATCCCATTTTGTTTCAACCCTCCTCCTCTACAAGGGAATCTGAACGGGAATGATCTCCATCTGTAAATCTCTCAAGTAGCTGTCCCCAAGCCAACATTTCAGCTGTCACCCCCTCATCCGTATGTACTAATCATGTATGTTGTTCCTCCGCTGCCCCCATTCCATCAGATCATTCATCCATTGATATATGAGGAAGCTCTGGGTTCCCATCCATCTGATAGCTACCCTCTTTTTGCTAACAGCAGGGTCAGCTAGGCAATCCTATGGAACCTGCCATCCCTTAGGTCTAGCCATTACCCCCAATAGGCAAGTTTTCGGGGAATGTGTGAGTCAGCCCCTTGGCAGCCATTATTTTAGGTACCACCTCCTTCCAAAAGGCCTGAACACCATTGCACACCCAGCCAAGTGGAAAAACATGGCCGCTATTTCTCCGCAATGCCTGCATCGGGTCTCCCTGGTCGGATTCATCTTATTCAGTATGTGTGGTGTCATGTAGGTATGGTGCAAATAATTAAAATGCATCAATTTAAACCTATTATTGCATGAGATGGTGCGTACCAGTTTCTAAGACTGTCTTCATTCCTCATTGGAAATGTATTCCCCCATGTCTCTCTCCCAGACGCCCTGCGCAACACACACTGTGGTTTGCCTCTTGCCCCTAAGTGCTTTGTAGAGCAATGAGATCAGGTGATGCCCCTCCCCTCACCTTATGAGTCCCCACAGTACTTGTGAAGCCTGTGAAGCCTCCGGGAAGTCACACTATACTTCCTGTGCCATCCTTTTCAACTTGGCATATTGAAAAAATTGGTCCTATTCCAAATGGTTCCTGTGCCTCCTGGAAAGAGATAAAGGGATCACAATGTCCACTGCTGTAATGAAGCCACCATCCTGCCATAGCTCCATGAACATACATTCCTCAATGGCTCTGAAGGGTGCCAGGGCTCATAATTCCAAGTCTCTATTGAAAGGTGCTCGACAGATAATTTTCTGAAGCATCTGCTCCCATAAAGAGGGTGTGGCATTCCCTAAGTGCGGGGGATCAGGTGCTTTGATCTACCCCTCTTCATTAAGAGGTGCAGTAGTGTGTCCCCACCCAGCAAGCCCTGAATCAGTCTCTCCTCTCATCCAGTTGAGTCCTTCATCCATTTGGCTACATGTTGTAACTGTGCTGCATAATAATAGAGCTGTATGTCTGGGACTGCCAATCCTTTGTCTTCTAGAGGAAACCCTGCTGTGGCGTCCTGTCTAAATCAATGAGACCAGGAGCTCATCCAGCTTATAGAAGAGGCTAGAAGCAAGTAGAAATAGTGTATTCTGAACAAGATATAGGCCCTCATTATGAACATGGCGGTCCGTTCTGCACCGCCGGCGGTGGCGGCAGAAACTGCCAACAGAGGAGCGGTCCGGACCGCGTAATAATGAACCAAACAAAACTCTTGCATCTCGTGCACCACCCACCGCCAGGAAAGTAGTCCCGCTGACGACGGCAGAGTCCGCCCACAGGCCGTCGGAAAGGCCCAACCCGCCCATCAAATTATGAACACCATTCCGCCGTCAGTTCCGGGGTGGGAACCACCACCACACAAAGCCAGGCGGAAATAAAACAAATAGAAGGAAACAGTCACCGGAGTACCACAAAACGTGCAGCGGCAGCCATGGACAGAGAACTGCAGATCATGCCAGCCTTGCTCCTTGCCATATATCTACACGACCGAGACCGCCGATGAAGACGACGACGGTAAGTTCCACAACCTATGACACAAGGGAGGAGAGGGCAAACTTACATACCCACCCACTACACCCACCCCACCCCCCCAACCATTCCCAGCAGCACTAGTCAGACACCCCACACCAAGAGGGACATACCTGACCGGAGGCCACTGCAACGTGGCCATAGGACATACAATAGCCCCATACACATAAATCATTTAAACAAACACCAGGGTGGAACTGTGTGCAGCCCAAACACAGGCCACACAGAAACTTTATTAACTCACTCAGTGAGCTAGATGAAGCAAACAGGGCCAATAGCCAGTCCAACAAGATTCAATTGTCCCTGGCCACAACTGGCCACACGTGACTCCCACAAGAGCTGGGTACTCCACAAAACGGGGCACCATAGGGGGATCCAGGCACCTCACGGAATGGGGGCAGGAGGGGTGGGGGGATTTACGTCAGGGGGTGGGTCTTAGAATTGCTGGAGGAGGTTGGAGGGGGGTGGGTTTCTCCTTTGAAGGAGGTGGGGGCTTTTTGTCTCGGGAGCTGGGTGCCTTAGGCTCCGAGCGGGCCTTCTTCTTCACTGGAGAAGGGGGACGGGAATGGGAAGGCTGGACCGGAGTGGGCTGCGATGTGGAAGGTGCAGAAAGGGCAAGGAGGTGGGCACGTTTCGGGACAAGACGGGGTGGGCCAGTGGGTTCGAACAGGTCTACACGGGAGAGGAAAAGTTTCTTGGGAGCAAGTGAGGTGGGCGTGGATGAGGGCGTGGGAGTGGAGGCAGAGGGAGTTGATGTATGGGGTGTAGGTGTGCGTGTAGTGGGTGCTGGTGACTGCTCAGTATGCTGTGGTGTGGTGGATGTCTGATGGGTGGGTGTCTTTCTGCGTTTCAGTGTTTTGGGAGGTGGGGGGTGGACACAGTGGGAGAAGACAGACTGCTAGTGTGGATGTATGTTGGGTGTGTGTCTGCAAGTCGGGTGAGTGTGCTGCATGTGTCAACTACAGTGGAGGTGGTAAGTGCAGGTGTGGTGTATGGGGTGCATGCATGGCTGTCTGCTATTGTGGTGAGGAGCAGTAACAGTGAGTGACAGTGCAGTGCATGAGGGTGTGCATGTAGAGGGGACAGACAGGTAGGCGGAAGAGGCAGGCACACTGTGGGAAGTGGACGTTGTTGTGTGTGCAGGTGTATGTTGGCTGTGTGAATGCTTGTGGTGGGAGGTGTGGTGCTTGTGTTTGGAAGTGTGTTTTTTGTGTGTTGAAGTGCTTGACTGCGTGTCTGAATGTGTGCCTTGGACAGGTGAAGGGAGTGGGGTGCTGGAAGGGGTAGAGGAGGTTGGAGTGGGGACGGAATGGCCAGGGAAATTGGCTGCCGTCCAAGAGGAGGCCAGAGCCTGAAAAGATCTCTGTAGGGCAGACACTGCACCGGCATTGACAATGGTTGTCTGCCCTACAGAGATGGTTCTCAGGAGGTCAACAGCCTCCTCTGTGAGGGCAGCAGGGCTGACTGGGGCAGGGGAGGAGGTGCCTAGGGCGTAGGAGACACCCACCATTCTGCGTGGGCGGGCACGGCCAACTCAGTGGGGAGCAGAAGGGAGGCTACTGATGATATGGGTGGTGGCGGAAGATGTCACGGTTGTGATTTGTCCACTAGTGTCTGCCACTGCTGGAGGACCCCCATCGGAGGAGGTTTCAGAGTCACTACCACCAGTGGTAGTAGCCTCCCCCGTGGAAGTCCCCTCGCCCTCCCACCCACTGGTCCCTGGGGCATCCGTTGTCTCTGCCTCCGAGGATCCGTGGGCCGCTGTCTCCCCACTAGCCGGTGCCTCAGTTCCCTCGCCTGATGTTGATGCTGTACCAGACACACAAAAGAGAACAGGGATGGGAAGACAAAACATGAGAGACACTTGTAAGTAGCTGAATGCTGATACACAATGGCCAGACATACACCTACCCAGCAGACACACCTAACAGGCTGCACCGTGCACTAGGCCCATGACCATGGCCCTGACTACTGAGCAGTATAGTGACCTACACCCATATCCTGGCATTGCATTGAAGTTGAGGCAGGTGAAACCTGACAGGGACACCCCTACATCCTTTGGGGAGCAGACAGTAGCTGGACACCAGTCACAACCCTGCTCTAAGCCCCATGACCCTATCGCACACACACTCATTCTTCCAGGCTGAAGTATGGGCTGTGAGTACTCACCCCCTTGTGACTGCTGTGAAGCCTTCAAGCGCCCATCCAGGTCTGGGTACGCCACCGCCAGGATCCTTTGCATTAAGGGGATCAGTGCCCGACGGGTACCCCTACCACGTTGGGAGGACTTCCCTAGCTGGGCCTCACTGATCTTGCGCGCCCAGCGCCGCAGGTCCTCTCACCTCTTCCGACAGAGGGTGCTCCGCGGGTTGTGGACCCCCAGGGTCTGTACTTCCTTGGCGATGGCATGCCAATGTGCCCTCTTCTGGTGGGCGCTAACCTAGTAGGGAGACACAGAGAAGAAACACAGAAGTCAGGCACCTGCACGATGGCAATAGCTGGCTGATTGTTAGACATAGGACAGACAGTAGTCCCAGAAGTGCAGGACAGTAGCACACAGCATTCCATGCACCAAGCCCCATTCAGGCTCACAGGAACGCACATCAGAGCAATCCACTCCATCCATTACACACACAGTGCCCCCCAAACCCGGACTCACCTGTACCTCTGGCCAGCCGTAGAGTCTGCCGTACAGGGGCAGGACCCCTTCCACCAGTTTCTCCAGTTCTTCCTGGGTGAAGGCCGGGGCCCTTTCCCCTGCACCAAGTGGAACATCCATATCCAGAGGCAGGCCACAGCAGTACACAGAGTGGAGTACTTCTTCGCACAAGATCAGGGAGTCAAGTGAGCACACGATAAAGAATGCACGTACGTTCCGCGGCGGAATGCACCGTCACCGCCAGCTGCGATCATGATACGCCAAGATTCTCCATTGGAATCCATGTTATCCAATGAGGGTGCAAACAGTGGTAAACACCACCGAATGCTGTGACGTCAGCCGCTAACGGTCTTAAGTCACTTCCACAACGAAGGGGCAGAACTACAGTGGGCAGACATTTTGACATCACCTACTCATCTTGAAATTCAATTTAGTCACAATGCTGGGCCTACTAGCCATATGATTCACATATGTCTCTATCCATAGAGTATATTATCACACATGATTTACTCCGTTCCCTCTCATTGGTGACAATGTACATCAGGTTGAAGTTATTGTACAGACACTACTATGAAGAATGTAGTGAATATGTTTAGCAAATATGCCTGTGTATGTTTGCACATGACTCCTTGTTCTTATCCCTCACAGGTACAGACCCTTGTGGTGAGGAAGGGCACCTTCTGTGTACAGACCACTTGTGGATATGGGGACCATGGTGGAGCGTCAGATCATTATCACTTACAGACTCACACGTTCAACTATTCAGGACCTATGTGCATTAGTGTATCCTGCACTGACTCCCGGAAATCGTAATCAGCATGCCATTCCAACAAAGGTGCAGGTGCTCTCCGCACTCTATTTCCTGGCCACAGGCTCCCTTCAAGTGACAGTGGGCATGGGTGCTGGTTTCTCACAGCCAATGTTCAGCCAAGTACTTACAAGATTTCTAAATGCATTTGTACAACATCTGCAATCCTATGTGTGATTCCCCCAAAATGATGAGCTCCCTGCTATCAAGTCAGACTTCTATGCCTTTGCAAACATTCCCCATGTTATTGGTGCCATCGATGGAACCCACATACCCATCACCCCCCCCCCAAGAGTGAGTGAACAGGTGTACAGAAACAGGAAGAACTTTCACTCCATGAACATCCAATTGGTATGTACAGCAGACCAGTATATATCCCATGTGAATGCCATGTTTCCTGGTTCAGTCCATGATTCATTTGTTTTGAGGAACAGTAGTGTGCCACAAAAGATGGAAGAACTCCAAGAGGACAGAGGGTGGATCATAAGTAAGTGTGCCTGTCACTAACTGACGCATTGCTGAAAATCAGCCTGTCAGACTAAGGACATTCCAATGACGACTCTGTATTGACCATTTCTCTAGGTGATTCTGGCTATCCAAACTTGCGTTGGCTCCTGACACACGTGAGGAATCCCAGGACGGATGCAGAGAGGAAATACAATGAGGCCCATGGACGTACTAGGAGGGTGACAGAGCGTACTATAGGTCTCCTGAAGTCTAGATTTCGGTGCCTACATATCTCTGGGGTTTCCCTGGCCTATGGGCCTGATAAGGTGTGTAGGATAGTGGTGGCCTGCTGCATGCTGCCCAACGTGGCAGTGAGATATTCAATCCCCATCTTGGAGGTGGAGGGTGCTATAGGTCCTGATCTGTTACCTCAGAGAGGTGAGGAGAGTGATGGTGAGGATGAGGAAGATGTAAATTCCAGAAACCAACTGATACAGCTCTACTTCCAATAACTGTCTGGGACTTCAGCCTGTATATGTGGTTAGTGACTGATACTGTAAGTGTGCCATGTGAACTAGGGGGAATTGGTCATGATATGCGAGTCATGGACCTCTGCAGCATGGTACAGACAGACAACATAAGCATTCCCTTCTTGACTTTTTAGAAACACACTGTACCAGCAGCATTCACAATTTGACAATAAAGTTTATCCCTGCCTGTTGCATCATTACTCCACTTTGTTCAACATTGAAGACAGGGGACAGTGTTACAGGTGAGATATGTTGTTTATTGGTGGAATACAGTGAAATGTGCTATGTACAGTGATGGAAGTCGTTATGGTTAGTGGTCCTCAAAACCGACTTGGTGGCAGGCCTGTTTGATTTCAGAGGTGAAGCCTATTTGTAGTTCTGTTCATCATTTAACCCTCAGCTAAGTGCAGTTTGTGAATGGGTGTGTTGGTTGCTTAGCAGTAGCAGCAGTGTCAATTGTTGGTAGGGGGCTTGTTCTTTGCTGGGTTTCCAGGCCATATCTTGGCCTTAGGCTACGTTTGGGTGCCTGCTGTGGAGCTACTAGGGGTGACATGGTCGGCCCTTGTGATTCCTGGGAGGGTTTTTCCTGTGCAGTTTCAGGTGCTTGGGACAACTGTTGCTGGTTGTCCAGGGCTGTTGTGGGGGCCTCTTGTCCAGTGTGGGTGTCTGAGGGTTTGTTGACCAACCGCAGCAGTGCTCCAGCAATGGTGGCCATTGTGGCATTGTGTTCTTTCCACTGCTCCATGGCCTGTTGGTGGTGTTCTAGCTGCATCCCCCGACTTTGCTTCAGGGTGGTTACAATCTATGCCAACCTGTCTTGGGTATGTTGGTATGTCCCCAATACCTCTGCAATGACATCCTGGGCTGCTGCATCTATCCAGTGCCCTACCCCCTGACCCACTGGGGCACTTGACCTTGCCCTGGCCCCCTGTGCCTGTGTCCCCTGTGCAGGTCTGGATGTGCCACTAGTACTGGGGCCCTCGTCTTCCTGCATGTTGGAGGTGGGAGACTGTGACCTCTGTTGCTGTGTTCCACCTGTTTGTGCCCTGGGTCCACTGTTGTGGGCACGCCTCCCCTGGCCTGCTGGTCTTGACTGGGTGGTAGGGGTGACAGTGTTTTCCTGGGTGGGGCTGCTGCATGGTGAGCATCCAAGGCTGTGTGAAGGGCCTGCCTGCTCATCAGTGTCTAGTGATCCTTCATCAGTGTCCTGTGATGTGCCTCTGTCTCCCTGGAATGCTGTGGCACTCCTTGTCCCCTCCATTAGGGTTGCATGGGTTGTAGTGCCTGTTTGGGGACATAGAAGTGTTTGTTACATATGCATGAGGGTTTGAGGTGGGCAGTGCTGTACAAATTAGTGCTGGTGTGCCTTTCAGTGGCCTTTAGGGGTGCCTTTGTGAGGTGGACATACCATCTAGTGGTAGTGGTGGTGTTACATTGTGGTGGGGTTTATTATTCCATTGTGGGAACGTGCAGGGGTGGGTGGCTGTGCACAGCGGGAGTGATGTGGGCCTGGTAGTGAGTTGTGGGTGATCCAGGGTGGTGGGTGTGGTGGGTAATGGCTGGGAGGGGTGTGGGTCTAGGTGGGAGTGGGTGGGGTGGTGCATGCATTACAGGTATGGTGTATATGGGGTAAATGTAGCCACCTACCCGAGTCCATTCCTCCAGTGAGTCCAGTGAGTCCCTATGGGTGCAGGATGGCGAGTACCTTCTCCTCCCAGTCGGTGTAGTCGGGTGGTGTTGGTGGCGGCCCTCCCCCAGTCTTCTGCACTGCGATGTGGAGCCTGGATGCCCTTGTCCGGACCTTCCCCTGCAGGTCGTTCCATCTCTTGCGGATGTCGTCCCTGGTGCGTGGATGGTGTCCCACTGCATTCACCCTGTTGACGATGGTCTGCCACAGCTCCATTTTCCAGCCGATGGGTGTGTGCTGCACCTCGGAGCCGAATATTTGTGGCTCCACTTTTAGGATCTTGTCCACCATGGTCCTTAGCTCCCTCTTTAGGTGGCGTGGATTTCTTTGGGGGGAAATGGTGAGGGTGGTGGATGGTGTCGGGACTGGGGACGGTGTTTGGGGGCTCCTGTGTGGGTCATTGTGCGTGTCCTGTCTGCTGGCGTTCTCTGTCTGGCTCTGGTGTTCTCCGTCTTCTGGTCCTGGTTTCGTTGCAAGGCATTATGGGGTGTTTTATGGTGTTCTGGATGTGTGTCAGGTGTGTGGGTGCTAAGCCTAGCCAATGTGTGCAGTGGTTGCTGTTGGGCCCACTTGCCACCCATGGCGGTTGCAGCCGCCAATGGTCGTCCGGCCTCCACTGTCCGCTGAGGTGATTTGTGCATCTTTATTTGGAGGGCGGGATGTGGGTGTGCTTGGCGTGGCGGTGTGGGGTGGGCCGTGATTCCCGCCGACAGGGTCCTGGCGGGGAGTGGTGGTGTGGGAATGTTTGGCGGTGTTGGGTTTTTTGTTCATTATATGGCGGGTTTCCATTCGCCACTGCCGGTGGGATTCTGTTCCCCGCCGCCACGACGGTCGGTGATCTTTACCACCATGTTCATAATGACCACCATAGACAGTAAGGAAGAAAATCCATCTTTGCAACCAGTCCCGACCCATCGCAGAGAGAGGAAGTCTATTCCAAAAAGGCAACAGAGCTCACCAGGCCACTGACCACACTCTCCACATTGAGACAGGTATGAGCCTCCTCCATGTGGGTGATCCATATGCCCTGGTAGCAGAATCCCTCCAATTCCCATTGCAGCCCCACCTTCGATAGTTGATCTGCCTGCTTACCCCTAAGCCCCCCAGAAGAAACATCAGTGAATTCCGGACATTAATCTTAAAGCCTGAGAAATTACCACACATTGCCAGCAACAGCATCAGTATGGGCACCGAATCCTCCAGGGACCTAAGAAAAGTCAATGCATCATCTGCATATAGTGAGATGACATGGGGCTGAATCCCTATGTGTAATCCATATTGGCGCATATCTTGGTGCATCAGTATTGCAAGAGGCTCAATCTGCAGTGCAAATCAGAGAGTTAACAGGGGACATCCCTGTCTCGTTCCCCTACCCACCGCTCATACCTCAGCTGGCCCCCTTTTTTAATACAAATAGTAATGTCTGTATAAAGGAGGTGCACCCAAGTACAAATATTTGGCCCAAACACTACACTGTGTAAGACTGTCATCAGGTAATTCTACCCAACAGTGTCAAGTACCTTTTCTAGTTCTAATGACACTAAGGCTCCCTACGTGGTCTCATGCAGGACGAGTGCGACACACCGCAGATTAAGGTAGTGCTGTGCGCTGGTATGAATCTGCATAGATCTTCATGGACCAAGTCTCGGATCGCACCCCTCAATGTGGTCGCTAGGGCCTTGCAAAGAATTTTCACATCTAAATTTAACATAGCTACAGGTCTGTAGGCTGAGGGATCTATTGCGTCTCCTCCCAGTTTTAACATAAGGCATACTACCCCTTCGCACATTGAGTCTGGTAGTGCTCCCTGGTCCCACACCTCTCAGAGCAACTCTTGCATCATGGGCAGGAGTGAGGCCTTAAACAACTAATAGAACTTCACTGGGTACCCATCTCCTCCTGGCGCTTTAGCTTTATTCAGTGCTTTACTGGCCTCTTCTAGTTCTTCCAGAGGTATATCCTCCTCCAGCCCCTGCTGCTGTTCAGGGCTCAGCCGGGGAAGACCCTCTCCTCGCAAAACGTTTCCATTCCGCGCTGGCAGACCTGCTCTATATACAGGCATGTGATGTTCGGCAAAGATAGCCAGAATCTCATCTCCGCTGGAAACTCCCACCCCTGTGGCATTTCTATGGTATAAAATGGGAGACTCAGTGTCTCTCCGAAGTATTGAAGCCAGCAAGCGTCCTGACTTATCTCCCTCCCTAAGCAACTTCTGACGATATGTCTTATAAGTCGTCATGTCAATCCTGTCCCAGGGCTTATTTATGTCCCTGTGTGCTTTTAATAATTCCCCCTGTGCGATGGCAGAACATACCTCCTCCCTTTACAGGTTTGCCAATCTATTCTCTAGTGTCTTAAGTTCTGCTTCCAGCTGGAGTCTCACTCCGCATGTAGTTCCCATGCACATTCCTCTAATGACAGCCTTCAAGGCCTTCCATTCCACCGCTCTGTTTTGCAAGGTGCACTAATTCTGCTCTAAATAATTCTGTAATGAAGATGCCAATGCTTCACAGCCTACAGTGTCTCTAAGGAAGTCTGGAGACATATGCCAAGGTCGCCGCCCTCCCCTCCTGAGTCCCCAAAGTAGGCTATCAGCACTGGTGCGTGCACTGAGAGGGATCTACCCAGATTCTTAACTGTGGTCATTTGTGTGGTAGTGAGTCCCCCAAGAGAAAACGATCCAAATGACTGTATGCATTATGGGGGTCATTCTGACCTCAGCGGTAAAAGGCCCTTACCACCGGTCAGAAGTCCGCCATTCTACCGCCGCGGCCGCGGTAAACCGCCACGGTCATTCTGACCCACAACGGCGGAACCGCCAAAATCCCGACATCCAAGGAAGGCCGCCACATCAGCGGGCCGCGGAAAACTGGAGATGACCAAACCTCCACCGCCACGCCAACACAAACACGCCCATGCCATTCTGACCCACGAATACACACACAGCTCCAAAACACTGCCACATTGGACAATTTGAAATACACACCTGACACACATACAAACAACAATCCCACACATCCAACCAACTATAAAACACACACCCACAAACCCCTACGACCGAAGATCATAGACGAAGGAGAGAGAGACACATCACAGAATAGAGAGCTACATCACACAGAGGCACACTACACCATCACACACACCACATAGAAGCACAAAGCACCACACACCAACACACTCTTCACCATATACACCACCCCACACCTCATCCACACCACCCCATGGCACCCCAAAGGCACCCACGCTTTTCGGACCAAGAACTCCGGGTCATGGTGGAGGAGATCATAAGAGTCGAACCCCAGCTCTTCGGCTCACAGGTGCAGCACACCACTATAGCTAGGAAGGCGGAGCTATGGCAGCGGATCGTGGACAGGGTCAACGCGGTGGGACAGCATCCCAGAAATCGAGAGGACATTCGCAAACGTTGGAACGACTTACGGGGAAAGGTGCGCTCGATGGTCTCGCGACACAACATCGCAGTGCAGAAGACTGGCGGGGGACCCCCACCCACACCACCCGAATTCACAGCATGGGAGCAAGAGGTACTAAACATCCTGCATCCTGATGGCCTCGCTGGAGTACACAGTGGAATGGACTCTGGTAAGTACAATCTCAACTACTTCACCCCCCCCCAGAATGCCAACCCCCACCACCACCCTCACCCCCAACCCCCCATCACACATCCTCCCTGAGAATGTCTCCCCAGCACAACCCACCCAACACCAACCCCTGCATGCCACCACAAACTATGGACACCCATCACCTAAGCATGACCACTGCACATACCCCCCCCCAACACCCCCACAACACCTCCCCCAAGGGAATGACAGCACTGGGGGACAAGGGCACCCATAAATCGCACACAATAGCACACACAGAAACAATAACCATACTCTCTTACCCCATGCAGGACCCGAACGCCAACACACCGGCCAGGAGGGTCCAGAAATGTCCATCCCCCCCCCGGAAGAGGCACCCAGTGATGACAGCAGCTCTGTCGACCTGGAACCTGACAACCAGCCCGGACCATCGGGGACCTCTGGACAGTCGGTTCCCCACACACAGGCCACAGCAGACCCAACCCCCTCTGGGAACAACAGCACAGCTCCCACCCAGCGGGCCCATGGCTCTGTCTCTAGGACAGGTCAATCAGCAGTGTGTCTGCCACTACAGGGCCCCCAGGCTAACCCACCACCCCAACAACAACAGGGACCTGGGGGCAGTGGTAGTGGGCACACCGTCCAGGGGACAGAGTCCGGGGGAAACAGGGCAACTCGGAGGGCTGCTGTGCGACAGGGGGGGGAGGAGAGGCCCAGGGAACCGACTCTCCAAGAGGCCCTCACCACCATCATGGCAGCCTACCACCGCTCACAAGAGACGATGGCGACGGTACTGGCCAGGTTCCAGGAGATACAGGCACAGCAGGAGGAACGCTACATGGGGTTCAACAATCATCTCACCACCATCTCTACCGCCATGGGGAGCCTAGTCCAGGCCCTCCACCGGATAGAAGACACGTTGCGGGACCATGTGGCACCACACAGGGCCCCTGTCACTAGCCCGGACCAGGAACAGCCTACCACCTCCGCCGGCGCTAGTGGACAGGAGGCCCCACCACAACGACAGGCCACCAGAACCCCACCTCCTGCTGAAGAACAACCACCCCGCAAGAGGAGCCTGAGATCAAAAAAATCGACAGAGTAGGATGTCAAGACCCCCGCCAGCATGAGATACCCCCTGAAGTCATCCCACTGTCCCACATTGCCACCCTGTCCAACCTTGAACTGCCCCTGCTCCATCTTCCACAGGCATATGGACAATGCACCTGTGAGACTGAGAATTGGACTCTGCCATGGCCATTACTCCACCCCCACCCATCACCGTGTTTATATCATGTACCATAATCTAGCACCAAAAATAAATCACTCAATGCACTGAAATCATGCTGGAGTCAGGCTGTATTATTTACAAATGTAAAACACATTACCGATCAATTATGTTCTGTAAACTTTGTGCTGAACACATACCGAGATCAATAAGCATTAGTCCATGGGCTAACCAAGCAGAAGTCACGCAGTGGGTCATACAGCACTGAAAAGGGAAGGGAGAATCAAACATCAGTTTCAAATAACTGGGGGGTCATAGACAAAGTTGAGAAAAACAAGGCAGTCAGGAAAATTAAAATGGCGTGTGTGATTCTTACCTGTGTGCTACTGAAAATACTGTTGGATAACTCTGTCCCTGTTGTCTGGGTCGTCCTCTGAGTCTTCCTCCTCTTCACTCTCCACAGGTTCTACAGCTGCTTCAACACCACCATCTGGACCATCCTCCTGCAGGAAAGGCACCTGACGTCGCAATGCCAGATTGTGAAGCATACAGCAGGCCACGATGATCTGGCACACCTTCTTTGGTGAGTACATCAGGGATCCCCCTGTCATATGCAGACACCTAAACCTGGCCTTCAGGAGGCCAAAGGTTCTTTCAATGACCCTCCTAGTTCGCCCATGGGCCTCATTGTACCGTTCCTCAGCCCTGGTCCGGGGATTCCTCACTGGGGTCAATAGCCAAGGCAGGTTGGGGTAACCAGAGTCACCTATTAGCCACACACGTTGTCTCTGTAGCTGTTCCATCACAAAAGGAATGCTGCTATTACGCATCACATAAGCGTCATGCACTGACCCAGGGAACATGGCATTCACATGGGAGATGTACTGGTCAGCCAAACAGACCACCTGGACGTTCATCGAATGGTAACTCTTCCTGTTTCTGTACACCTGCTCATCGTCTTTTGGGGGGACTAAGGCTACATGGGTCCCATCAATGGCACCAATTATGTTGGGAATATGTCCGAGGGCATAAAAATCACCCTTCACAGTGGGCAAATCAACCTCCTCTGGGAATATAATGTAACTCCGCATGTGTTTCGTCAGGGCAGACAACACTCTAGACAACACCTTAGAAAACATTGGCTGAGACATTCCAGATGACATGGCCACTGTTGTCTGGAATGAGCCACTTGCAAGAAAATGGAGGACTGACAGCACCTGCACCAGAGGGGGAATTCCTGTGGGTTGGCGGATGGGGGACATCAGGGCTGGCTCCAGCTGGGCACACAGTTCATGGATGGTGGCACGGTCAAGTCGGTATCATAGTATGATGTGGCGTTCTTCCATTGTCGACAGGTCCACCAGCGGTCGGTACACGCGAGGATTCATCCTTCTCCTCGCAAATCCCAGCGGACGGTGCCTAGGAAGGACAACATGGAGCACAGAGTCAAGATAATCACTGGTACGTTCACCACTGCTTGCATGGCACACAGTTATCTAGGTATTGAAAGGCGTGTATGTGTGGCAATGCCAGGCCTAGGCCTGTGTGTCACAGTAGAAATTAATGCATGTGGGCCCTTGAAATGGCGGCTGCCTGACCTGTGAAGTGGGACAATGGGATGTGAGGTCACTGCGCTGGCGGAGCACACCGTGGCGGTAGGCGGTCGAAGACCGCTATACGGAGCCGCATTGGATAACATTGAAGCCTATGGGTTTCAGGAGCCAATGACGATGTGCGCCGGCGGTCGCGGTACGCACCGTCGCGGTACGCACCGCCGCGGGCATGACCGCCATTTTCTATCTGCTTAATCACTCGAGACCTGATCATCCACAGGAGAGGACCTATACTGCAAGTGCTGCTGTGAACTCGGTCTGGAAGTGACAATGGCTGCTGCGACTGGGGAAAGGGCCCCTGCCTTCACGTCTGAAGAGTTGGAGAAGCTCGTGGATGGGGTCCTCCCCCAGTATGCGTTACTCTACGGTCCTCCAGACCAACAGGTGAGTACACCGGGTGCACATGGAATGGGCGATGCCTGTGTGGAGTGGGGTGGATGTAAGTTGGTGGGGGGCGAATGAGGAGTGCAACGCACGACAGATGAGAGCATGTGCTATATTGCAAGGTTGGGGAGGGGGGCCAATCACATCTAACATGCAGTAAGTTGATGATTGTTTCCTTCCGACCCTGTACATGTCACATAGGTCAGCGCCCATCAGAAAGTCGGGATTTGGCGTGCCATCGCCAAGGAAGTCCGGGCCCTGGGGGTCCACGTCAGACGGGGCACCCACTGCCGCAAGAGGTGGGAGGACATCCGCCGCGGAACCAGGAAGACCGCCGAGTCAATGCTGGGGATGGCCTCCCAACCTAGGAGGGGTGCCAGTCGTACCCTGACCCCCCTGATGTCCCGGATCCTGGCGGTGGCCTACCCGGAGTTGGATGGGCGCTTGAGAGCATCACAGCAGACACAAGGGGGTGAGTATCAGCACATTCAGCTATCTTTCTGCGCAGTGGAGGCGTCTGGGTGGGGAAGGAGGGTTGGGGGTGACATTAGGCCAGGGCGCTTTCTGTAGTGTAGTCCTCTCCCTTAGGCATGGCCCTGTGCTCCCGGCCCCCACCTCCGTAGGGTGACAAGTCCAGCTATTGATGGTCCAGCCTCACACATGTGCGCGCTTGTCGTCTCCTGACCTGTTGTCCGAGTCAGAAGTACTGAGTAGTGTGCCCCGAATGCGCGGCTTAGTGCATGCGGCTCCTGTGTCTGTCCTCTCCACCAACGGTGTTGACATTGCATGCACTCAACCAGGTCTTCTCTTTCTCCCCCCACCCTTCTTCTTCATCTTCTTGTGCATGTGTGCATTAGCATCATCAGGCGGAGGAGATTTGGCATCGGAGCACGAGGGAGCTGCAAGCCACAAGGCCCCGGTGGGCACAGGAACAGACACCGAGGGCCCAAGTGAGCCGGAGGGCGAGGGGAGCACCACGACGGGGACCGCTGGTGAGAGCAGCGACAGCGACACGTCCTCGGATGGGAGCTCCCTAGCGGTGGCGGCAACATCCGGGCCCCCCGCCTCTACAGGTACAGCTGCCACCCAGCGCACCAGCCCCGCCCTCCCAGCAGCCCCTCAGCCTACGCTCCGTGCCCAGGAAGGCGGGCGTCTCCTTCGCCCCAGGCACCTCAGCCCCTGCCCCTGTTACCCCTGCTGCCCTCAGTGAGGAGGTCATTGATCTCCTCAGGACACTCATTGTTGGGCAGACTACCCTTTTGAATGCCATCCAGGGGGTAGAAAGGGAGGTGCATCGGAGCAATGCCTACCTGGAGGGCATTCATTCGGGTCAGGCTGCCCATCAACGATCGTTCAATGCTCTGGCCTCAGCACTGACGGCAGCCATTGTCCCTGTTTCCAGCCTCCCTCTTCTGACTGCCTCCACCCTGTCTTTGTCTCCTGTTCCTCAGCCTATCCCATCCACACCATCTGACCAGCCTGCACACACCTCAACACCCAAGGGCAGCTCATCCAGACACAAGCACCACAGATCCCACAAACACTCACCCAAGCAACACACAGATGCAGACATCCCAACAGTCACTACCACCCCTGTGTCCCCCTCCTCCTCGTCTCCCTCCTCCCTCCCTGTGACGTCTCCACTCACACCTGCATGCACACAAACATCAGCCAGTGCTTCCATCACCACCACACCCTCCTGTACAGTCCGCACGCGTGCAGTCACCACCCCCACTGCCATTTACACGTCCCCTGTGTCCTCTCCCACTGTGTCTGTCACCACCCCTTCCAAGACACACAAACGCAGGCAGACACCCACCCAACAGACATCCACCTCACAACAGCCTACAGCACCTGCACCTTCACCCAATGACAGCACACCTGACTCTCCTACAACCACATCCTCTTCCTCCACTTCCATCTCCACTTCTCCTACCTTTTACCTTGGCCCTAAAAAACTTTTCCTGGCTAATCTTGACCTCTTCCCCTCCGATGACCTACCCCCTCCATCTGCAAAGAGTCCCAAGAGCACCACAGCCACCACCAGCCCAACTTCGGGTGTCACTGTTGTGCATGGGTTCTGGAGCCCACCCTTTGCCAGCAGTGACACCTCCATCAGCAGCAAGGACACATCCAGCCCCCCCCCCGGCAAGAGGACCAGGAAACACAAGGGCCGTCGTGCGAAGACTGACACGGCTGCCCCCAAGGAGCAGAGTTCGCCCACTTCACCAGCCACAACGTCTAGGGGAGGCAAGGGCCCGAGAGCCCCATCTAAGGAGCGTAAGGGCAGCAGGGCGGAGACATCAGCCAGCAGGAGCGCGGAGCAGGTGGGCCCCACATGCCACATCCCAGCTGGAAAGGAGGACACCAAAGGGCCCAGGACCCCGTCACCGAAGGGCCCAGGAACATCACGGCCGGAGGGCGTCTGAGCACGGAGTCCAGGCCAGGTCTGGCTCCCTTGAACCTACTGGATGTGCACCGCTGAACAGGGCCCGCCGTGGAGAAGAGCACCGCTGAACAGGGCCCGCCGTGCAGAAGAGCACCGCTGAACAGGGCCCGCCGTGGAGAAGAGCACCGCTGAACAGGCCCCGCCGTGGAGAAGAGCACCGCTGAACAGGGCCCGCCGTGGAGAAGAGCACCGCTGAACAGGGCCCGCCGTGCAGAAGAGCACCGCTGAACAGGGCCCGCCGTGGAGAAGAGCACCGCTGAACAGGGCCCGCAGTGAAGATAGGCACCGCTGAACAGGGCCCGCCGTGGAGAAGAGCACCGCTGAACAGGGCCCACCGTGAAGATAGGCACCGCTGAACAGGGGCCCGCCGTGCAGAAGAGCACCGCTGAACAGGGGCCCGCCGTGCAGAAGAGCACCGCTGAACAGGGCCCGCCGTGGAGAAGAGCACCGCTGAACAGGGCCCACCGTGGAGAAGAGCACCGCTGAACAGGGCCCGCCGTGGAGAAGAGCACCGCTGAACAGGGCCCGCCGTGAAGATAGGCACCGCTGAACAGGGCCCGCCGTGCAGAAGAGCACCGCTGAACAGGGCCCGCCGTGGAGAAGAGCACCGCTGAACAGGGCCCGCGGTGCAGAAGAGCACCGCTGAACAGGGCCCGCCGTGGAGAAGAGCACCGCTAAACAGGGCCCGCCGTGAAGATAGGCACCGCTGAACAGGGGCCCGCCGTGCAGAAGAGCACCGCTGAACAGGGGCCCGCCGTGCAGAAAAGCACCGCTGAACAGGGCCCGCCGTGGAGAAGAGCACTGCTGAACAGGGCCCGCCGTGCAGAAGAGCACCGCTGAACAGGGCCTGCCGTGGAGAAGAGCACCGCTGAACAGGGCCCGCCGTGCAGAAGAGCACCGCTGAACAGGGCCCGCCGTGGAGAAGAGCACCGCTGAACAGGGCCCGCCGTGAAGATAGGCACCGCTGAACAGGGGCCCGCCGTGCAGAAGAGCACCGCTGAACAGGGGCCCGCCGTGCAGAAGAGCACCGCTGAACAGGGCCCGCCGTGAAGATAGGCACCGCTGAACAGGGGCCTGCCGTGCAGAAGAGCACCGCTGAACAGGGCCCGCCGTGCAGAAGAGCACCGCTCTGCTGGGCCCCTTCATCTCAAGCACCGCTCCGCTGGGCCCCTTCTTCTCAAGCACCGCTCCGCTGGGCCCCGCCGTCTCAAGCACCGCTCCGCTGGGCCCCTTCATCTCAAGCACCGCTCCGCTGGGCCCCTTCATCTCAAGCACCGCTCCGCTGGGCCCCGCCGTCTCAAGCACCGCTCCGCTGGGCCCCTTCATCTCAAGCACCGCTCCGCTGGGCCCCGCCGTCTCAAGCACCGCTCCGCTGGGCCCCGCCGTCTCAAGCACTGCTCCGCTGGGCCCCTTCATCTCAAGCACCGCTCCGCTGGGCCCCTTCTTCTCAAGCACCGCTCCGCTGGGCCCCGCCGTCTCAAGCACCGCTCCGCTGGGCCCCTTCATCTCAAGCACCGCTCCGCTGGGCCCCTTCATCTCAAGCACCGCTCCGCTGGGCCCCTTCATCTCAAGCACCGCTCCGCTGGGCCCCTTCATCTCAAGCACCGCTCCGCTGGGCCCCGCCGTCTCAAGCACCGCTCCGCTGGGCCCCGCCGTCTCATGCACCGCTCCGCTGGGCCCCTTCATCTCAAGCACCGCTCCGCTGGGCCCCTTCTTCTCAAGCACCGCTCCGCTGGGCCCCTTCATCTCAAGCACCGCTCCGCTGGGCCCCGCCGTCTCAAGCACCGCTCCGCTGGGCCCCTTCATCTCAAGCACTGTTTATGGTTCACTGTGCCCACCATGCCTCCTCCTTGACCAGTGGAGACTGTTATCCACTTGAGAGACTGTGGCTTTGCACTCCCCAGGATGGCAGAGTGGGCAAGCCACCCACTGTAGAGACTTGAGAGACTGTGGCTTTGCACTCCCCAGGATGGTACAGTGGGCAAGCCACCCACTGTATAGCCTTGAGAGACTGTGGCTTTGCACTCCCCAGGATGGTACAGTGGGCAAGCCACCCATTGTAGAGACTTGAGAGACTGTGGCTTTGCACTCCCCAGGATGGTACAGTGGGCAAGCCACCCACTGTAGAGACTTGAGAGACTGTGGCTTTGCACTCCCCAGGATGGTACAGTGGGCAAGCCACCCACTGTAGAGACTTGAGAGACTGTGGCTTTGCACTCCCCAGGATGGCACAGTGGGCATGGTGGCCCCTTCGTGGATCTTGCGTCGTGGACTCATGTGGCTGTGGTGCCCCCCCCTTCCCTTCCCCCTGAGGTGCCTGTAGTATTTTCATCAGATGCCCCTGCAGTGTTCTCTCCAAAGGACTCAGGTCTCCTGTGTGGGCTTTGCCCTTGTGTCGCTACACTGTAGCCCACGGACTGTTCCATTTGACTTGGATGTAGCGGACTAATTGCCTCGGTTCGCCATGGCAGTGTGTATAGTATTATTTTGTTATGGATATTTTGCATAGTTGCCGATACGTCTCAGAGTCTATTTTTTATATAAAATTTTGGTTCACAATTTAATTATGTCTTTGCATTTTTCAGGGGGGTTTGGGTGGTGTCACTGTGCATTGTTGCTCTGCATTGGTGTGTACATAGTTTGGGGGGGTGGGGGTCGCATATGTGTGTGCCCGTAACCTTTCCTCCTCCCCCCTCCCGTGTGTCGTAGGTGCAGTACTCACCGTTGTCGTCTGCGCCGGAGTTCGTACTCGTGGTAGATGAGCAGGTAGACGAGTGCAGGTAGGATGTTTAATTCGGGTTCCATGCTGTCCTCCGTACTCGTGGAGTGTGTTTTGGTGAGCGTTTTCCCGTCCGTAGTCTGTTTCCGCCGTGTTTTTATCGGCGGGGCTCCCGCCCCGGAAAAGGTGGCGGATTGGTGAGTTGTGATACTGTGGGCGGTACATTGTCTGCCGCCTGCCTGTTGGCAGTGACCGCCGCGCTGTTTGTCTGTACCGCGGTGGCGGTCGGAGTGTTAATGTGGCGGGCTGTGTTGGCAGTTCCCGCCAGGGTCAGAATTCCATTTTTTGGACCGCCGGCCTGTTGGCGGGTTGGCCGCCGCTTTATCACCGACCGCCAGGGTTAGAATCACCCCCTATGTGTTTCTGAGTGACATATGCATTCTGCTTCTTGGGGTGTAACTCCCTCCAACTCTCCCGGATTCCCAAACAGTCCATAACTTTCCTGGGTAATCTCACCATGAGTGGCTTTGTACCCTATTTAGGAGGACTGTGGTCTTTGTCGCCATCCAGCACACAATTAAAATCTCCAGTCCAAATTATGGGAGTGCCCACCGCTACTTCAAGCAAGTCTGTAAAACGTGTGATCATCTGAGTTAGGCTCATAAGTGTTTAGGATCATTATATGTTTCCTGTCCAGTGTACCATGTAGCAGTATGTATTGACCCTCCACATCACCCACAATGTAAGTGTGCCGAAATGGAACCCCAGGTGCTACCCATATGGCCACTCCCGGAGCATAAGAAGAGTATGTGGATGTAAATAATTGTCCCTGCCATTTCTTCCCCAATTTTTGCATTTCCTTGCCCATTAGAGATAGTTCCTGTGTACAGGCAATCTGTAGTCCCTGTCCGCAGAGAAAAGAATGCACCCTGTATTGCGTAGTGTATCTTTTGAGCCCTGTGACATTCCAAGATATTGCCTTCAAGAAATCTACCATGAGCTTGCATGTCTCCTTACTCACCTAGGACCCTCCCCTCGGGCGGTCCTTCTCTGCAAAGTTGGCGCTTTCCGCACTAGCCCCTCACATTGGCAGAGCTCCATGCTCACTGCATCAACAAACATAAACATGGTTTCAGCTTTTGTAAAGGCATAACAAGAAATCCCTACTCCCCCCACCCTGGATGTAACACAATAAGCACATTTGCTGCAAATCCAATATAGCTAATGCTGTCCGGACACTCAACTTCCCTAACCGTGACTACCACCTATGTGGGAGAGCTCCCACTAAACCCCTTATAGGGTAAATGTTAGAAATGGGGTCTTTGGTTGGCAGTCTGGTTACTCCCTGTTCAAGCAAGGACCCTCACTCTAGTCAGGATAAGTCACACAATCCAAATCATCCTGAGCCCACCCTCTGGTACCTTGGCACTGAGCAGTCAGGCTTAAGTTAGAAGGCAATGTGTAAAGTATTTGTGCAATAGATCATGCAATAACACAGTAGAAACCCCACAAAAGTACACCATACAGGTTTAGAAAAATAGAGAATATTTATCTAAGTAGACTAAGGTCAAAACGATCAAGGTTTGATAAGTACAAGTTGAAATATCACTTTTGAAATGATAAAAAGAATCTTTAGTTCTTAAAATGCAATAAGTGTCTTGGTCAAGCACAAAGTACCTGGTTTGCATCTTAATTATCCACACAGGACAGCAGAGGAGGAGATGCATGGAAAATGAGGAGGTGTGCGCCGGTTTCTCTGGGTGCACACAGATGATAATTTCCATGCAGCAAGGGCTTTGCGTCGATTTCCGGTGCGCGGACTTCGATCCTCTTTGTGTTGTGGGGTATGATACAGAGTAATCCTGGACGTGCAGGGTGAAGAAACAGGAGCTGCATCGATCCGGTGGGCGTGGCAGGGAAATATCTGTTGCATGGCAGCCGCTGTGTCAATTTCTTATGCAGGAAGACGGGCTGCGCCGTTCCGGCTTGGCTATATGTCGATCCAGTGGGCCAAACGTCGAAGTCCTGGGTGCAACACTGGTGTTGCGTCGATCTCCACTCAGGGAGCCATGCTTCGTCATTCCAGTTCAGTGTTGCAGTGATTTTCTCAACACTAGCAGGCTGTGCGTCGATTCTGGCAGGCTGTGCGTCGATTTTCGCTGCACAAGGAGTTCTGTGCAGAGATTAGGTCTTTTTGGCCCTGACACTTCAGAAAAAGAGCAGGCAAGCTCAATACAAGCCATTGGAGAGCACTTCTCAACAGAGCCAGAAGGCAATAAGGCAGCAGGGCAAAGGCAAAGCAGCAGTCCTTTTCAGCAAAGTAGTCAGGTGAGTTCTTTGGGCAGCCAGGCATCTTCTCTTAGCAGGTTGCAGGTTCTGGTTCAGAGTTCCTTTCCCAGTAGGTGCCTTGTCAAGAAGTGTCTGTGTTGGTAGGGTCAGAGGCCCTGTTTAAATACCCAAATGTGCCTTTGAAGTGGGGGAGACTTCAAAGAGTGGCTTTGAAGTGCACAAGGTCCCCTTTCAGTTCCATCCTGTCTGCCAGCATCCCAGTAGGGGGTTTGGCAGTCCATTGTGTAAGGGGCAGGCCACTGTCCTTTGGCATGTAAGTGTCAGTCCCTCCACCCTCCCAGCCCAGGAAGGCCTATTCAGTATGCAGATGTGTGCAGGTGTGACTGAGCATCCTCTGTATAGGGTTGTCTGAGTAAAATGCACAAAGGAGCTGTCAACTAATCCGGCCAGACATGGATTGTAAGGCACAGAAAGATTTAAGTGCAGAGAAATGCTCACTTTCTAAAAGTGGCATTTCTAAAATAGTAATATTAAATCCAACTTTACCAGTCAGCAGGATTTTGTATTACCATTCTGGCCATACTAAATATGACCTTGTTACTCCTTTCAGATCAGAATCTACCACTCAACCAGTATATGAGGGTAGCCCTAATGTTAGCCTATGAAAGGATCAGGCCTCACAGCAATCTAAATGAATTTAGGAGTTTTACACTACTAGGACATATAAACTACACAGGTACATGTCCCGCATTTCCCTACATAGCACCCTGCCCCATGGGTTATCTAGGGCCTTAGGGGTGACCTATATGCATAAAAAGGAGAGTTTAAGGCTTGGCAAGCACTTTTAAATGCCAAGTCGAATCGGCAGTGAAACTGCACTCACAGGCCTTGCAATGGCAGGCCAGAGACATGGTTAGCGTGCTGCTTATGTGGGTGACACAATCAGTGCTGAAGGCCCACCAGTAGCATTTAATCCACAGGCCCTGGGCACATGTAGTGCTCTTTTACTAGGGACTTTTAAGTAAATTAAATAAGCCAATTTGGTATGAGCCAATGTCACCATGTTTTAAGGGAGAGAGCATATGCACTTTAGCACTGGTTAGACATGGTAAAGTGTGCAGAGTCCTAAAACCAGCAAAAACAATGTCAAAAAGTGGAGGGAGTCAGGCAGAAAGTTGAGGGTGACCACCCTAAGGTTGTCAGGTCAATTACCATGTTGGATTTTAAGGAAACAGTAGGCAAAAATATTAACAGCCATATTCTGAAAGGATATACATTCGGCATGTTTGAAGTGGCTGTTCTGAATGATCACAGTCTCCATCCCTGCACGTAGAAAATCAACCAAAGATATAACCCTCCTGTGTCACCAAAGTGAACCGCCCAGCATAGTTTAAGGAGACTGGGGTGCAGTCATCTTCTTCTGATCGCGAGTGCGTCAACTCTCCTCCGCAAACATCTTCTGAGCTGAGGGAACAATCACCATTGTGCCGTAGTCCTGGATAACCACCCTCTGTGGCTCGCCCTCCACCAAGGGGAGGCAACTCTCCACAGCAGGGTCGTCTCTGTGCCTCCAGGTGAATCCCCTCATCCCCGTCATTTCTGAGGACCTTGAGCTCCTTGGACTTATCCTGGCCCTGGGCACCCTGTCCCAGATCTCTAGACACCGCCACACATCTTCCGGTATTTAATAAAGATGTGACTTGCCCCAGAAATCAAACGGAGCCTGGAAGGGTATAGCAGAGTATGTGTTGTGCCCATGGACCTAAGTTTAGCCTTGACATCCAGGAAGCCCTTCCTTCAGTTTTACACCTTGTTATTAGTATATTCAGGGTAATTTAAGGTTTCTTGATTTTCAAAGCAATCGCATAGCTATTTTCCATGGCAGCTCGAAGAACACAGTCACAATCTTTGAAATTCAAAATGTGTGCAGTATTAGCAGAGGGGGATTGCCCGACCTGGGGCCCACAAGCACACAATGTGCCCTCTTCATAGTGAATATGGGTGAGAGGCCCTGTGGCTTCAAGGTGGAGTGGATCCAATTCTCTACAAAGTGCTCGGTGGACCCCCCCTCTGCTCTCTCCGGGAAACCCAGGAGTTGGACAATATTGCATTGCATCCTCAACTCGTGCCTCAAGTGCTCCATTTTTGGATGTGATCACCTCTACCTGCTTCTGATGAGTGGCCATCTCTGACTGTAGTGTCACTATGGATCCCTCTGCGACTCACACTTTGTCGCAGACCTTTCATAGATCCATGCATAGAAGGTTTACCTCTATTGGTACTGACTCAATCTTTCCCTCCAATGCCTCCCTAGAACCATGTAGAGCAGCAAGCAGCTCCACCCTTGGAGGTTCTACTCAGGCTCACAAACTTTCTTGTCTGATAGTTGTCTCAATGCGCACTGCATCGGGGTTGCCACTGTTGCATATTGGTCTATGGTGTTTCCCTGAGATGTCCCAGCCTTTCTATGTTTAATTATTATTGGTGCCACTTCTCAACCAAGCAAGCCAAGTGTTCAATTGTCTGGGTTATCCGAAGTTGGGTCCCTTGCAGATGGCAGAGCTAAAGCAGATTCCCCCCCAACCCACAGAATGCACCCTGTTTATTGGATGCAGGCCAAGGTGCTGAATCGCAACTGAAGGGGTCAAAAATACCCCATTCAGAGCCCCCAGCTGATGCCCCACAAAACAGGGAGAGAGGCAGCTCCCACCTGCCAAGGTCCCCTACCCAGCACAATGTCTCTGTTTCCTGGGCTCCACCTAAGCGTCACCGCACTCACCTATGGTGGACCCAGGTATCCATGTTGTCCAGCGGGACCCAGTCTCCCTGGTCTGGAGGCCCTCCACAGGCAATATCGGGGCAAAGTCTTCTGCATCCTGCCCACCGCAGCCCTACTGCAAGACTGTGATACACTCTTCGTAGGCTTAGCAAGGCCCACAGGTTCCAAGCAAGAAGGGAGGCCTGCAATCGCCCCTACGGTGTCTCCCGTTCGGGCCCAGACTGCTGAAGCCCCCACACAAGTCCTCCACCGCGCCCTCCAAATCGCAGCACCACCCACACCCTGCTGAGGCTGCTTGATGCTCCGCCATGATGCACTGCACTCAGTATTCCTCCCTTGGGAGAAGGCCCTGCCCTGCTCCAGCCACTGGATTGCTCTGCCGCCCAGCCTCAACTCACAGGGCAGGCCACGCTGGACCTGGATTGGGCACGTCCAGGCCAATCCACAGCTCCAAAAGGGCCAAAGAGGTGGGGGAGGTCAATGGTGGCCTGCCACTGCTTCTCACATCAGATTTTCTGGCCTTCAGTTCCCGGCAGGGGCATGCAAGAACACAGCGCCCCCCCCAACGCGTGGGGCAGCCCACCGCACACAGATGATGACCGGGCGGCCCTGCTCTTTACACGTCTATGGTATTCTGTGTCCTTTAATTTTTTGCTTCTGGACCACTGGTGATTGCGGATCCGGGAGAGGTTGTGTACCCAGTTCACTCTAGTAGCGAAACCAGCAAAAAATATCCGACAATGGGCAGCATATTACAGGATCTTGTGAGGTTGGTCGGGAGCCTCTTATGAGTGCGTCCCACCGGCTATGGGGGTTAAGCCACACGCCTCTTCTTGAACGTATAATGGTGTTGATGTTGAGTAGATTAAACTTCTTTTGTAGATTTGGTCAGTCTATGGTGTTCATTTATCTTTAAAATGGGATTTTTCGCACAATTTATATGACTTTGGCTTTGTGGTTATAAATAAAGCTTTGAAACCTTCATTGATTTGAGTGTTCCTTTATGGCCACATGGGTCATGGTGTTTAATTTGTTGTTTGGGTTGAATTGATTGTAAGTGATTACCATTCTCTTCACTGAGCAAAATGATTCATCGACCTGAGGGAAGAAGAAATGAAGTGTTTTTTCTTTAATCCTGCCTTCTTGGGATGGCAACTTGTGCCCTTCAGAGCATTGCATATAATAGCAGCTAATGTTCAGTTCACTGAGACACTCTCTCAGCTTAATAATTGTGAACAGTCACAGGTGGCATGTGCTTGAACATCCAGATAATTACATCAAATGCACTTTATGTTATGTGCCTCTTAAGAAAATTTTAATAAATCCAATTTTTAAAGATCCATTAAAGCAGACTGCTGGAAATGTCATCATGGAGGCACTGCCGTGCCAGCTGGCTCAACCCATAGATGGGTGATAGGGTTGTTCGAATGAGCAGTCGCGGCTGGCGACTTTGAAAAGTGGCAGGGGGATAATACAAAAAATCTATATACATTTTTAGAAAATGACCTGAACTTCACTGCCGCTCTCCGCTGCACTGCAGGCTCCTAGTCTGCCCTGCAGCCAATCATGATGCTGTTCAAAGCAGTGTCATGATTGGCTGGAGTGCCTTGGCTGGGTGCTCCAACGCAGATTAGGAGGCTGGGACGGCTCTCTCCAACTCGGCAACACAATGCTGGGTTGCAGAGAGCCCTTGTGCGCATGTGTTTTTGGCCAACCCCAGAAACAGCTGGCTAACCATACATGCGCACTGAAGGGAGTGCTCTGTGCACTCCCCTTGCAGCTCGTCACCCCCCCCCATGGCCCCGCCCCCATTAAAAATAAACAATAATATTATTTTTAAAGGTTTGCAGCTCCTGCTGCCGGTGGGGGGGGTGACGCTCCTCCACCCTAATGGAGGATCCGCCCCTGCAAATGAGCCCTACTGAGTGTAACAGCTCACCATTTGATCTACACAGCTGTGCTTGGTAGTTGCATATACCTTAGAGACTTCACTGTGAACGTTTGTCTAACAGAGTTTTATGGATCGATTTATCAAACATTGCTATCCCTAACCAATAACCGAATACCCATTGACTATGTACTGACCTGCAGGTTACAGAAATGTATGAAGCTGCTCCAATGCACCTTCCCTTTAATCATTACTACTTCTACATTGCTTACTCCAAGCGTAAGATTTTAAGATTTATTGTGAATCAAATATTTATCTTAATTGGCCTGGGTACTCCATTGCTGCATCTCTTCTGTGACTAATGTGACGTTCTTCACCACCAGCCTGCTGGCGGTAAAGCCGTCACCCTGGCCCTAGCGGTCAGCAGACGGCCAGAGTCAAAACGAGGGCCTAAGTTTGCTAATTGCCAGAAGCTATGTGTTAAAAAAATCATCTCTAAATGGCAGCCATTTTTAATTCAATGAGACTTAAAAGTAGGAGCCATATCATGGTGGACTTTTCAGGGGCAGAGCTGAGCTGCTGTTTCAGGTGCCTACAGGGCATAACATGGATTTAACATGCTAATTATTTGAGTTGTGTTTACTTTCAGAAAGTACAGAGTGGGAAATGTGGGGTGGTTCTTTTTATTTCTGAATAGTGCTGTCTGACAATAAAGCAACAGATCAGAGACATATCCGGTTAAATTAATTCACTTTACACCCTGCAGACCCATAACACAGGCACTTGGCTCTGCCCTGCACCAAAACAAATCCCATCATGACTGGGCCTCAGGACTCCCAAATATGAGAAATCACCTTGAAGGTTTGATTGCCTTACCATTAATAAATTGTATTATTAGAGAAAACATAAAACGTGTTCCAAACATTCTGGTTCTTCTAACTTTTAGTGGCATTTAAACATCTAAAGTGTCCATTAAGAGGCTGATTAGTCCAACTGAACCTTCAGCAGCGAAAGAGAAATTGTAGCTAAATACAGGTGGATCCATGCCTTAACAAAGAGTGAGAATTAAAGTGATAGTAAATTATGTGCAAATAACAACGTGTTAAGTTACATCCTGGCTCAGTACTTTACGTTATTTGTTTTCAGTTAAAAGCTTTGAAATAACAGTGTGGCAATGCGCTTTTTTATGTGCACTCAGATTCAAAAGCAAGCGCTCCATTAATTGATAAAAGCAACATCTTTAATTTTGTGAACCTTTTAGAAATAAATGTCAGAAGTAACCTATTAGTATACGATAAAAAAATACGTTATTGCTTTAACTATAAATGGCCTCACAAATCAGTCAGTGCTCCGTATGATTGTAATAGAAGCCCAGTGGAAAGTAAATGAATAACAGTGCAGAACTAAGCTAACAAGAAAGTTCTTTCATAGATTCTATGACTTGAAGCACAAGTATTTTAAAACACTTTAACCTATGGACCAGCATATATATAAATCACAAAATGTACAGTCCAAGAGAAACTGCAGTTTTGAAAGTTTACAACTGTGCTGGTAAAAAAATGATGACATTTAGGGCCTGATTTATCAAAAGTAGCGCTGCCTTTGCATAATTTTTTACATTTTGTAAGTCTGTGCCGCTTTTGCGTCAAAAAATGACGCAAAGGTGGCACTAACTTTTCATAAATCAGGCCCTTAGTATTATAAATCGAACAAGCATTTGCTATACAATAGGTCTCGCGTTTCTGAGAGTTAGAGCTATTGGCATTGTAAATGACAATGTATTTTACCTATGTGTTTTTGAGTGTAGTGGATTACGCCAGGTGCCACAGCAACTCTCCCAGGCCTGTGGCATGGCAAATTGAACAATGAAAAAGGATTTGAAAATAGCTTTTAACTGCGTGTACAGACCTGACTAATCGGCATTCATGGAAGTGCATGTGCAATGACCGCACAAAAAAGAGCATTCTGGTGCAGTTTGCACAGCTTACAAATGGAATAGTAGTACCCTAGAGGTGTACAGTGCATGACGTGCATTTGCAGGTTCACAATATCTAAGCAGTTGTTGTAAAGTGCGTTGAACATGCGTTGCGCTTGTGTAGACTGCATAATCTGCAAAGATGTTCGTAGCCTAGGCAATGAACAATTTGTGCATACGGATCAGACTGCTTCTACGGATGTAAACTGCTCATAGTTTGAACATAGAGCTGATGCCACTGTGTACACGGGGTGGGTTGCATTCAGTGCCTGGACTTGCAGCACTATGCACAGTTTACTGTATGTGGTAGGCACGCACAGCATAGTTAATACATATGGCAGGATAAAATTGGCAACTGCATTATCTACCATGTGCGAGGTAGTCTACGCAGCTTATTGTAAATATTTGGCAAGCGAAATAGAACAGCATATACAGTGCATGCAATGGGGGCATGTTGCAGGGAAAGAACATAATAGATAGGTAGGGTAACAGTAGTAAGAGGAAAGGCATAAGGCTGTCCGCAGCAGATAGTAAGTATACAGGAAGTAAACTATACAGGGTAGTCTGTGTGCATTGGTCATACTGCATACATTCCATGTAGCAGGGACAAGACGCAGAGGACAGTGTATATCTGGGGCAGGGAGACTGAAAACAAAACTGTACATACAATATGGAGTACGAGACTGGCTGCCCTGAGCAATGTTGAGATATGTAGCACTGATCAATGTGCCAATGGATAAATATAGTGGACATTGTGTTCAGTAGGTGAAGCAACCAGCACTGGGGACAGAGTGTATGGGTCCGACTACAGCGGCCAGTGTTCACGTCAATCAGGCTACATCGGCAAGTGAGTATATGTGTTAGGACAGTTAAACAGGGCAGTGTCTACAAATAAGTTAAACTAAGAGTGGTAATGGCTCCACTAGTCATGCTTCAATGGTCACTATGCACAGAGTTTTGTGCAATAGGAAAGCTGTAGTGTGTCCGGAGTTTGTTCATAACTAACCTTAGAGAGGCAGCACTAAACAGTATGCTCGTGGCTAAAACTACGTAGAAAGGTGAGTGCAGGAGCCAGGATGCAGAAGAGATGGCTGCACGGGTCCAGCAGCACAAAGCTGAATGTAGAAGTGGGGGTGACTAGAAACTGCTCAGTTCAGTGTTTACTCAGAGGGAAATCTGTCCTGACCAAAGTTTACAATGTGGGTTCTGTCCTTTTTCTGTACATGTTGTCTGCAGTGTGACAATTCCTAAGCAGTTCGCACACCGGACATAGTATGTACAGCAGGTTTAAGTGGAAGTGCTGAGATGTATAGTGGGAAACGTGTGTATGCACCTGGGCCAGGTGTGGAAGAGCTACCTGTAGAGGTCTGTACTCGCCTTGTACTCGGCCCCTATCAGACTCTGCCAGCAGATCGCCGAGTGATGAAATCCACTTAATTGGTGTCCCTCCGTAGCTTCCTTATCTCACGTAGCCTTAACAAACAAGTGCCAAAAAGGACAAATTCACTTACCAATATCAAATTCGGACACGGCGATGAGGTAACATAGATGCATGCTAGTGTGAGTAACAATGTCGCTAGTGGCGGCCATTTCTCTTCCAGGCAGCGGGTTACTGTTTCATTTTCAGTTTGAGTTCATGTGTGTCTTTTACACTATAATAATAAAAGATGCTATGCCTTTCTTTAAAAAAGCTGCAACCAGGCATTATTGAATGTTAGAAATTGGGTCTTTGGTTGGCAGTCAGGTTACCCCCTGTCCAAGCAAGGACCCTCACTCTAGTCAGGGTAAATCACACACAATCCAAATTATCCTGTGCCCACCCTTTGGTAGCTTGGCAGTGAGAAGTCAGGCTTAACTTAGAAGGCAATGTGTAAAGCATTTGTGCAATAAATCATACAATAACACAATATAGCACCACAAAAACACAGTGTTTAGAAAAATATATAATATTTATCTGATAAGATGCAGGTCAAAATGATTAATATGCAATAAGTATATGTTGGGATATCACTGAAAAGTGATATAATGTGTCTGAAGTCTTTTGAAAGTAAACAAAGGCCCTCATTATGACACTGGCGGTAAGTGCCGCTTACAGCCATGCTGACTGCCGCCAACATACCGTGACCACGGCGGAATACTGCTACGCGTATTATGACCCACACATAGAAATCTGCCACTATACAGACACAGACAAGTCTGCCAGCCCAGAGGTCAGTGATAAAATGGCGGTACCAAAACCCACATCCTTACGCCAACAAAAATACCCCCACAGCATTATGACCCACGAATCACCGCAGCGGACATTCAACCACGGTAAACCATTTGCGGTACATACAGCCACCCTCAAAATACACACAACCCAACAAAACAACACCACATTGGACAATTCAAACTACACACACCTGACACCCATACACACACCACACCCACACACCCACAACACTATAAAACACACACACTACCCACAACCCCTTACGCCAGGAGCACCCACTGAATCAGAGCCACGGAACACCATCACCCATACACCATACACGCACCTCACAGCACACGCCCCAACACATCACCCCACACACCCTCTCAAACACCACACACACTACACCCATGGCACCACAAAGACACCCCTGGTTATCGTTGGAGGAGCTAAGGGTCATGGTGGAGGAAATCATCCGGGTAGAGCCACAGCTATTTGGATCACATGTGCAGCAGACGTCCATTGCTGGGAAGATGGAGCTATAGCGGAGAGTCGTGGACAGGGTCAAAGCCGTGGGACAGAACCCCAGAAGAAGGGATGACATCAGGAAGAGGTGGAACATCCTGTGGGGGAAGGTGCATTTCATTGTTGCAAGCCACCAGATAGCTGTACAGAGGACTGGCGGTGGACCCCCACCTCCTCCCCCACAACTAACAACATTGGAGGAGCAAGTCTTGCCGATCATGCATCCTGAGGGCCTGGCAGGAGATTCAGGAGGGCTGGACTGTGGTAAGTCAACTCTTTACTACTTTCACCAACCCTACCTACATGCCATCACAAACTCCTACCCTCACCCCCATCACCCCACCACCTCACATATACTCCACCATCACAATCTACCCATCCCAATATCAAGCCCTGCATGCAACACCAATGCATAGACACCCATCACAGACCTGCATGGACACCCATCACCACAACATGCACACTAGTGACAATCACTTAGCCAAACAAATCACAACTCACACAAGCCAAAGCTGCCTTGGTAATAACCATAGAGGGGAACATACCCATGCACAAGATGTCACACACAGAAACAATAACACTCCATTTACAACCCCACAGGACCCCCACACAATGTCACCGGAGAGGAGGTGCCAGCAACATCCAGTCCCCCCCCAGAAGAGCCCAACAGTGATGACAGCAGCTCTGCACGCCTGGATCAGGATCACCAACCTGGCCCATCAGGGACCTCTGGACAGTTGATGACCCAGCCACAGTCCCAAACCACCACAGAGCCTCACCCCTCAGGAAACACCACCGTAGCACTCACACAGCGGGCCAAATAGCTCTGTCCCCAGGACACGTAAATCAGCAGTGTGTCCACCACTACAGGGACCCCAGGCAACCCCACAAACACAGGATGATCAGGGACCTGGGGTTAGTGGCAGTGGGCACACGGTTCAGGGGACAGAGGCACAGGACAACAGGGAAGCTGGGAGGACTGCTGTGCGATAGGGAGGACAGTCCAAGGGAACCAACTCTCCACAAGGCACTCACCAACATCCTGGGAGCATACCACCATTCCCAGGAGACCATGGGACAGATACTGGCCAAGTTGCAGGAGACTCAGCGGCTGCAGGAGGGACAGTACCTGGGGATAAGGGAGGACCTGAGGGACATCCACACCACCCTGGTCACCATTACAGGGGTGCTGGCAGACATGGCCAACACCATGAGGGAGGCAGTGGCACACCAATGGGCCCCTGACACTAGCCACACCGAAGAACAGCCCTCCACATTCACCGATGCTAGTGGACAGGAGGCCCCGCCACAGTAACAACAGGCCACCAGCACCACTCCCCCTGCAGAAGGAGAACCACCACGCAAAAGCTCCCTGTGATCCAGTCAGAAGCCAGAGAACATTGCTAAGACCCCCGCCAGGAAATAAGACTCCCCTGAATGTCACCCTTGTGTCCTATTCTGTCACCCTGTCCACCTTGAACTGCCATTGCCCAACTCCATGTGCCCCTGGGACAATTCATCTGTGATACCAATAGACTAGACTCTATCCTGGACATTCCTCCACCATCAACCCAGCCCATTACAATACCTCCTACACTTATTACCACAGAAATAAACACCTTTGGAACAAATACAAGTATGGAGTCTGTCAATTGATTGAAAAATTATTAGTTTAACAAGCTGTAAACATTGCAAATCAAATGTACAGTTATATATATACATAGGTATGACCTGTAGTGGGCTGCAGTAAACACACCAAAAGCCACAGTGGGGCACAGATATCTGATAATAGAGATGCCAAAGGTTACAGTAAGTGGCCATAGATTTTGGAAAATCAGTCTGTCATGTACAATGTACAACACAAAACTGCAATGGAAGGTGAAGTTACAGTGTCTTACCTGTGTGTCACTGGAAGTACTTTTGAATTATAGTAGTCCTTTTGTCCACATCCTCTTCCTCTGCCTCCTCTTCGTCACTGTCCACAGGCTCCACTGCTGCCACACGACCATCTCTAGCCTCATCCTACTGCAGAAAAGGCACCTGGCGTCTCAAGGCCAGGTTGTGCAACATGCAATATGCAATGATGATCTGGCACACTTTCTTGGGTGAGTAGTACAGGGATCCACCTGTCAGATGGACGCACTGGAATCTGGCCTTCAGGAGGCCAAAGGTGCGCTGAATGATCCTCCTTGTACGCCCATGTGCCTCATTGTAACATTCCTCTGCCCTTGTCCTGGCATTCCTCACTGGGGTCAGTAGCCATGAGAGGTTGGGGTAACCAGAGTCACCTGTAAATATCAAGGGATACCTGTTAGCCAGACACTCACCCTTGGGGCCAACCCCACACCCATATACCAACAGACACTGGGTGGGGACCATGGGCTCACCTATTAGCCACACCCTGTGCCTCTGGAGTTGAAACATCACAAATGGGATGCTGCTATTACTCAAGATAAAGGCATCATGCACAGAGCCAGGATACTTTGCATTGACATGGGAGATGTACTGGTCCACCAGGCACACTATCTGCACATTCAGAGAGTGAAAGCTCTTTCGATTTCTGAACACCTGTTCATTTCTCCGGGGTGGGAGACAAGGCAATACGTGTACCATGAATAGCACCAATGATGTTGGGGATACGTCCCATTGCATAGAAGGCAGCCTTCACTGTAGCCAAATCATCCACCTGGCGGAATACAATGTAGCTGCGCATGTGTTTCATCAGGGCAGACAACACTCTGGTCAGCAAGTTTGAGAACATAGGCTGTGACATTCCTGATGCCATGACCATTGTTGCTTGGAAGGAACCACTTGCCAAGAAATGGAGCACTGACAGGACCTGCACTAGAGGGGGGATACCTGTGGGGTGGCGGATAGCTGAAATCAGGTCTGGCTCTAATTGGGCACACAGCTCTTGGATTGTGGCACTGCCAAGTCTGTAGGTTAGGATAATGTGCCTGTCCTCCATTGTCGCCAGGTCCACCAGGGGTCTGTACACAGGGGTATGTCTCCATCTCCTATTCATCCTCAGTGGTTGAACTCTAAAGTGAAAAACGGTGAGCAGATGGTCATATTCAAACATATACTCAGATTATTATGCCTTGCTTTTTTTACAGAAACAGTATGTAAACTTGTAGGTCCGTTGATGTGCCTATGTCTGCTGTGACGCAGTTAGGTGCCATGGCCTGTGCCCCCCTGAAATGGCGGCTGCCTGACCTGTGAGGAGGGACAAGTGGAAATGAGGTAATTCCGCTGACGTTGTGCACCGTGCAGGAGGCAGTTGACGACCGCAGTGCAACCCATCATTGGTTATCATTGGGGCTTACGGGTTCCATGAGCCAATGGTGAAGTACACTGGTGATGACGGTACGCAGTGCCGCGGATGTGACCGCCATTTTCTATCTGTTCACTCACTTGCTACCTAACCTTCAACAAGAGAGGACCTACTCTGCAAGTGCTGCTGTGACCTATGTCTGGAAACGACCATGGCTTGAATGCCTGGGAAAGGGTCCCTGCCTTCACTTCCGAGGAGTTGGAGAGACTAGTGCATGGGGTCCTGCCCCAGTACCCTTTACTTTATGGTCCTCCAGACAAACAGGTTTGAGCACGATGCGTGGGGCATGAATGTATGGAGTGCTGTGTGTGTAAGCCTCTTGTAGGTGGGGGGTGAGGGGTCCTGGGCAGAGGGCTGCATGTGGGCAATGTCTTTGCGTAAGGGGATGGGAGGGATATCATGGGCCATGAGTATAACAGTCCGGACGGTATGAATAATACCTTTTCTTCTGTATCTTTTTCTGCAGGTCAGCACCCATCATAAAAAGGGTATTTGGCGAGTCATCGCCAAGGAGGTGCGGACACTGGTGGTCTTTGACAGGCGGAGCACCCACTGTCACAAACGGTGGGAGAACCTGTGCCGCTTGGCAAGGAAGACGGCAGAGGCCCAGCTGGGGCTGGGCTCCCAATGAGGGAGGGAGGGCTGCCCGTCGTACCCTGAGCCCCCTGATGTTCGCATCCTTGTGGTGGCCTATCCAGAGTTGGATGGGCGCTTGAAGGCATCACAGCAGCCACCATGGGGTGAGTACAGACTCAGATTCATGAATTTGTGCAAGTTAAGGTGTTACCAGGGTGGAGGATGTGGGTCTGTGGGTGCCCCTAGGCCAGGGCCAAAATGGCAGGGTAGGTTCCATGATGGGCAAGCTCAGATGCACTCCAACCCCAATAATGCTAGTGGGCATCTACTACTGGGTAGGGTCCTGTGGGTTTCAGGTGTGCAGCTAATGGCATTAGACATTGTACTCCATAGCCTGGTGACTAGCATTGTAACTGGTAGTGCATGGCCTAGTGCTTAGGACTGTTCCCTGTGAGTTGTGTACGCCAACGGTGGTGTTGTTGCTGGCATTGACCAAGTGTATCCTCTGTCTCTCCCCCCCTTTTTGTTTTGTCACCCTGTCCTTGTGTGCATTAGCATCATCTAGTGGAGGAGCAGAGGCACCGGTGACATATGGTGCTTCGCCCCACATGGGCCTGGAGGCCAAATACACCGACGATGAGGGCTCCAGTGGGACGGAGGGCAAGGGGAACACCACGGCGGAGACAGGAGGGGATAGTTCTGACAGCGACACCTCCTCCGATGGAAGTTCCCTGGTGGTGGCAGACACCTCTGTGCCAACCCCAACTACAGGTACATCCACCACCTCCCGTACCAGCACCGCCCTCCCAGCAGCCCCTCAGTGAGTTTCCCATGCCCGTTCATCCAGGAGGGTGGGCATCTCCTTCGCCCCAGGCACCTCAGGCCCTGCTCCAGTGAGCCCTGCTGCCCTCAGTGAGGAGGCTATTAACCTCCTGAGATCCCTCTCTGTTGGGCAGTCAACCATACTGAATGCCATCCAGGGTCAGCAGGGCATTTGCAACAAACAAATGCTTACCTGGAGGGCATTCACTCTGGCGTGGCGGCCCAACAGAGAGCATTCCAGGCTCTGGCCTCCGAACTCATGGCAGCCATTGTCCCTGTCTCTAGCCTCCCCCCTCCAACTTCCTCTACCCAGTCCCATTCCCCTCAACCCCACCCTATCCCAAGCACACCTTCAGACCTGCATGCACCCAAATCAACACACAGAAGTGGCTCATGCAAACACAATCACCATACTTCATCGACAGGCACTCACACAAGCACCATCCAGATGCAGACACACCAACATCCACTGCCTCCACTGTGTCCCCCTCCTCCTTGGCGTCCACCTCCCTCCCAGTTGCGTCTCCACTCACACCTGCATGCACTACATCCCCATCTACTACCTCCATCACCAGCACACCTATCACAACACGCCCCTCACTGGCAGTCACCACCCCCACATCCATGCACATGTCCCCTGTGTCCTCTCCCACTGTGTCTGTGCCCCCTCCTCCCAAAGTACAGAAATGCAAGCACTCAGACACCCAGCAGCCATCCACCGCACAACAGCATCCAGCCCATGCACCTGCACCCCAACACACCAGACTGACACCTTCTACCACCACTCCCTCTTCCTCCACTCCCAAACCCTCACCCTCTTCCTGCCCCAGTGTCCCTAAAAGGCTTTTCCTCTCCACCCTTGACCTATTTCCTGCCTTTCCCCCCGTCCTTTACTTCGGGCCAGGGTGGGCAAAACCCAGGCCAGCACCTCAGCCACCCAGTCCACAGCCACTGTAGTTTCTGCAGCTACTGCAGGTGTGAGAGGCTCCAAGGAGGTACCTGTCAGGACAGCCAGCATGCCTGCACCACATGTCAAGGTCAAGAAGGAGCCGCCAGCTAGCAAGGGCAAGAAGGGGACACCAGCCAGCAAGGGGAAGGAGGCGCCACAAGCCAGCAAGGGAAAGGAGGCAGCACCAGCCAGCAAGGGGAAGGAGGGAACACTAGCCAGCAAGGGCAGGAAGGGAACACCATCTGGCAGAAGCAAGGAGTCACCACCATCTGCCAAGGGCAAGAAGGGGACAACAACTGCCAAGGCCAATGTAAAGGGAACTGATGCCGCAGGCAGGATGGATCTGGTGCCTTGGGCTGGAGCAGCATCTGGGCAAACAACACCTGCCATAGCACTTCAGCTGTCCGAGGCTGCAGAGGAAGGGCTGGAGCCTCTGCCCACCACTGACAGCAACGCCACCTGCACCACCGCCAGCACCGCCACCTGCACCGCCAGCAGCACCACTGCCAGCAGCAGCAGCCCCAGTGGGCAGCTGTCCGAGGCTGCAGGGGAAGGGCTGGAGCCTCCCCCCACCACTGACAGCACCGCCGCCAGCCCCACAACTGGCATCCACTGAGCAGCCATCAACGCCAGCGAGCAGTGTGTAGACGTGACTACATGGGCTGTAGTGTGTCCTGGCCCCTGCAACACCTGTAGGTGTTACACCCAGGTGAGAGACTGTGACCTTGCACCATCCAGGATCAGCACAGGGCACAAGGCCCCCTCCAGAACCAGTGGAAGAAGGCATCCACTCACCCCCTCCTTGCCAGGATGAAGCACACTGGGCACAAGGCCCCCTACAGAACCAGTGGAGAAGGCATCCACTTAAAAGACTGTGGCCTCGCACTCCCCAGGACCAAGCAGTCGGCAACCCACCCACTTGAGAGACTGTGGCCTTGCACTCCCCAGGACCAAGCAGTGGGCAAACCACCCACTAGAGAGACTGTGGCTTTGCAGTCCCCAGGACATCGCAGGGGGCATGTAGCCCCCTCCAAGAGCAGTGGTATTGTACCATCTTCCGGTTCGAGGTGCCCCCCCATTTCTCATCCCCCTGAGGTGCCTGTGTGTTTTTGACCTGATGCTCCTGCAGTGTTCCCTCCAAATTGAGGCAGGAGTTAAGTGTGGCCTTGGCCTATGTGTTATGGCCCTGTGGGCCACGGACATTTTGGAGTGGGCATTGTTCCTCCATTTGTATGTGTTATACATACTGTTTAGTGCTTTAAGGATGTATTTATCTAAATTTCTAATATCACACACACTTTAATCAATTCCTTTTGTCCTTGCATTTTTCCTGAGGGTTACGGGGTGTATATATGTGGTGCTGTTGCATCGGTTTGTGTGTATGGTTTGGGGATAGTGGTGTTGCGTGTTGCGTGTGTGTGTCACTCTCTTTTTCCTCCCCCCTCCCTTGTGTGCTAGGTGCAGTACTCCCCATCATTGTCTTTGATGCCGTTCGTGTTCCTGGTGTAGAAGGAGGTAGACCAGCATTGGCTATTTGTGCAGTTCGGGCTCCATGGCGTTGTGGTTCTTCCTTGTGTGTCAAGAGGTGAGTCGTTTCCCTTCTGTGTACTGTTTCCGCCGTGCTTTTGATGGCGTTGGTACCGCCCCGGAAAAGGTGGCGGATTGGTGTGTCATAATACAGTGGGCAGTACATTGTCTTCCACCTGGTGTTTGTTGCCACCGCCGTGGTGATCGGAGTGTTAAAGTGGCTGTATGTGTTGGCGGTTTCCACCGTGGTCATAATTCCATTTTAATTACTGTTGGCTTTATTACCGCTGCTTGATCACCGACCACCAGGTTTGTAATGAGGGCCAAAGTCTCTTTCAAGCACAAAGGCGGTCATTACAACATTGGCAGTAAAAGCCGCTTACCGCCATGCAGAAGACCTCCAACACACTGCCGCAGCTGTGGAAATCCACCACAGTAATTATGACCCACAGCACGGAATCCGCCAAAATTCAGACACCCACACAAGTCTGCCACACCAAAGGTCAGTGATAAACTGGCGAAAACAAAACCTCCACCGTCACTCCAACAGAAATACACCCACACTATTACGACCCACGAATCCACGTGGCGGTCTTTCAACCTCAGTATTCCATTGGCGGTACACACCGCCGCACTCAAAATACACACTCTTACAAAACACAGCCACATTGGACAAATCGAAATACACACACCTGATACACATACACACACCACTCCCACACACCCATTACAATATAAAACACACACCCACATCACCCACAAACCCCTACGACCACAATTACTGAGAGAAGGCCAGAGAGAGGCACCACCATCAACAATACTAGCATCCACAGGCACACAACACTATCACCCATATAACTTCTACGCACCTCACACTACACACCACTACATATCAGCACACTTATCATCCCACACACCACCCCATGGCACGGCAAAGACACCCCAGGTTCTCAGAGGAGGAGCTCAGGGTCATGGTGGAGGAAATCGTCAGGGTAGAGCCACAGCTATTCGGATCACAGGTACAGCACACCTCCATTGTAAGGAAAATGGAGCTATGGCGAAGAATAGTGGACAGGGTCAATGCAGTGGGACATCACCCAAAAGATCGGGAGGACATCAGGAAGAGGTGGAACGATCTACGGGGGAAGGTGCGTTCCGTGGTCTCAAGACACCACCTTGTGGTTCAGCGGACTGGCGGCGGACCCCCACCTCTTCCCCCACAACTAACAACATGGGACGAGCAGATCTTGGCGATTCTGCATCCTGAGGGCCTCGCAGGAGTAGGTGGAGGAATGGACTCTGGTAAGTCAAATCTTAACTGCTACACCCCCCCACCCTACCTGCATGCCAGCACATACCGACCCTCACCCTCACCCCCATCACTCTAACTCCTCACAAATGTCCCAACATCACAAACCACACATCCTAACACAAAGCCATGCATGCAACAACAAAGCATGGACACCCATCACTAAAGCATGGCCACTGCACATACCCATACACCCCCCTAAACCATCATCTCACAAGGTCCCACACAGGAATGCAGGCACTGGGGTAAACGGTCACCCACCCATTGCACACCATGGCACACACAGATCTAATAAACATCCTTTTATACCCCTGCAGGACACCTACCCAACGTCACCGGACAGGAGGGTCCACTCCACCAACAGAAGAGGCCCACAATGATGACAGCACCTCTGTCCAACTGGATCTAGATGACCCGCCCGGCCCATCGGGGACCTCGGGACAGTCGGTTCCCCTCACCCAGTCACAGGCCAACACAGAGCTTCCCCCCTCTGGAAACACCAGCACAGCACCCACCCAGCGGGCCCATACCTCCGGCCCCAGGGCACTTCAATCAGCAGTGTGTCTACCACTACAGGGAACCCAGGCTAACCCACCACCACAACAACAACAGAGACCTGGGGGCAGTGGTAGTGGGCACACGGTCCGAGGACGGAGGCCCAGGAAACCAGGGGAACTGGGAGGGCTGCTGTGCGACAGGGGGCGGACAGGCCCAGGGAACCCACTCTCCACGAGGCCCTCTCCAACCTCATGGGAGCCTATCACCACTCCCAGGAGACGATGGCAACGGTACTGGCCAAATTTCAAGAGACCCAGCGCCTGCAGGAGGAACAGTATTTGGGCTTCAGGGAGGAATTCAGAGCCATCAATTCCACCCTGGGTACCTTCGTAGGGGTGCTGAAGGAAGTACTCAACACCAGGAGGGACACAGTGGCACTACAAGGGGCCCCTGACACCAGCCTGGATGATGAACTGCCCACCACCTCCGCCGGAGCTAGTGGACAGGAGGCACCGCCACAGGACCACCACACCAGCACCCCACCCCCTGCAGAGGGAGAACCACCTCGCGAACGGTCCCTGAGATCCAGGAAAAAGACAGAGAACGATGCCAAGACCCCCGTCAAAAAATGAGACCACCCTGAATGTCAACCTACTGTCCCAATTTAGCACCCTGTCCATCCTTAAACTGCCCCAGCTCCACTTCCTATGCCCATTTGGGCAATGCACCTGTGAGACTAATAGACTGGACTCTGCCATGGACATTTCCCCGCCATCACCCCTCACCATTTTGCTACCCCCTCCAATACTGAGCACTAAAATAAACACCCTTAAAGCACAAAACAATCTGGAGTCAGTCTGTGATTTCGGAATCCTGTATTAGCAATTGCTGTGGCAAAAAGCTCTTTCATTTGTAATGTCAACATACCTATGGCACACAGGTCTAGTCCCTGAGGAATCAAAGCAGATGTCACACATAGGGACCCACATCTGTGAAATCGCAAGGGAAAGTGACAGCTCAGTGACCATACACTGGGCGAAAACAACAGACAGTAGAGAGGTAGTAGTGTTTAAGTACATGTAGTAGGCAGGTTTGTATTCTTACCTGTGTTTCACTGGAAATATTGCTGGATCACTGAGTCCCTGTTGTCCATGTCTTCTTCTTCTGCTTCCTCGTCTTCACTGTCCACAGTCTCCACAACTGCAACAACACCTCCATCTGGACCATCCTCCTACAGAAAAGGCACCTGTTGTCGCAAAGCCAAGTTGTGAAGCATACAGCAGGGCATGATGATCTGGCACACATTCTTTGGTGAGTAGAATAGGGATCCACCTGTCATATGGAGGCACCAGAACCTGGCCTTGAGGAGGCCGAAGGTCCGTTCGATCACCCTCCTAGTTCGCCCATGGGCCTCATTGTAGCGTTCCGCTGACCTTGTAATGGGATTCCTCACTGGGGTCAGTAGCCATTACAGGTTGGGGTAACCAGAGTCACCTGCAAATGGTGAGGGACAACTGTTAGACACACACTAACCTGTAGGGATATCCCCATACCTAGACAACCATTCCCACTGTCTTCCTTCCAGGTGCTCACCTAATAGCCACACACGGTGCCTCTGGAGTTGACCCATCTCGCAAGGGATGCTGCTATTCCGCAGTATGTAGGCGTCATGCACTGAGCCAGGGAACTTGGCATTCACATGGGAGATGTACTGGTCGGCCAAACATACCATCTGCACATTCATCGAATGATAACTCTTCCGGTTTCTGTACACCTGTTCACTCCTGTGTGGGGGGACCAAAGCCACATGTGTCCCATCAATGGCACCTATGATGTTGGGGATATGTCCAAGGGCATAGAAATCACCCTTCACTGTAGGCAAATTCCCCACCTCAGGGAAAACGATGTAGCTCCGCATGTGTTTCAGCAGGGCAGACAACACTCTGACAACACGTTGGAAAACATAGGCTGGGACATCCCTGATGCTATGGCCACTGTTGTTTGAAATGACCCACTTGCAAGGAAATGGAGCACTGACAGCACCTGCACTTGAGGGGGGATTCCTGTGGGATGGCGGATAGCTGACATCAGGTCTGGCTCCAGCTGGGTACACAGTTCCTGGAATGTGGCACGGTCAAGCCTGTAGGTGATGATCACATGTCTTTCCTCCATTGTCGACAGGTCCACCAACGGTCGGTACACCGGAGGATGCCGCCATCTCCTCACATGTCCCAGCGGACGGTGCCTATGAAGGACAACAGCGAGCACAGAGTCAAACAACTCAGAGGTACGTACCCACAGCTTGCACAGAACACGATTCCTAATCCAAAAAGTGGCCAGTATGTATGTTGAGTCTAGGCCTAGGTATGTGTGATGCAGTTAAAAATGAAGCCATGTGGGCCCCTGAAATGTCGGCTGCCTGACCTGTAAAGTGGGACAATTGGATGTGAGGTAACTGCGCTGGCGCTGTAAACCGTTGTGGTAGGCGGTCGAAGACCGCAACGCAATGTTGCATTGGTTAACATTGGACCCTATGGGTCCCAAAAGCCATTGACGATGTACGCCGGTGGTTTTCTATCTGTTCAATCACTTGATACCTGATCTTTGACAGGAGAGGACCTACACTGCAAGTGCTGCTGTGATCTCGGTCTGGAAGAAACCATGGCTCGAGTGTCTGGGGAAAGGGCCCCTGCCTTCACATCGGAGGAGTTGGAGAAACTCGTGGATGGGGTCCTCCCCCAGTACACGCTACTCTACGGTCCTCCAGACAAACAGGTAAGTACACTGGAGCATGCTGTATGGGCTATGCCTGTGTGGAGAGGGGTGCATGTAAGAAGGAAGGGGGGAGAGTGCGGCATGCATGAAACGACGGTGAGTGCATGTGCCACATGCCAAGGGTAGGGATGGGGCCAATGACTGTGACGGTGCAGTTGGTAATAAGTTTCTCTTCCCCCTGTACAAATCATGTAGGTCAGCGCCAACCAGAAAAAAGATATTTGGCGTGCCATCGCCAAGGAAGTCCGGACCCTGGGGGGTCTACCACAGATGGAGCACCCACTACCAGAAAAGATGGGAGGACATTCGCCTCTGGAGCAAGAAGATGGCGGAGGCCCAGTTGGGGATGGCCTCCCAACGTGGGAGGGGTGCCCGTCGCACCATGACCTCACTGATGTTCAGGATCCTGGCGGTGGCGTACCCGGAGTTGGATGGGTGATTGAGGGCATCACAGCAGCCACAAGGGGGTGAGTACACTCTCATCATGCTGATTTTGCACGCAGTGGAGTGGGTCTGGGTGGGGAAGGTGGGCTGTGGGTTTCCCTAGGCCAGGTCGATTTTAGTAGGCAAGGTCCCTCCGTAAGACAGGCCATGTGGCACTCCACCCCACCTCTGTAGAGTGCCAAGTACACCTAGTCATGCCCCTGTGTCATCCATGTGTGCTGATGTCGTCCATAGCCTAGTAGGCCATTTACCAGGAATTGAACAGTGGACCCCAAGAGTGCGGCGTAGTGCAGGGGGCTTCTGTGTCTATCGTGTCCGCCAATGGTAGCGGTAATGCATGCACTCAACATGTCTTTCTTCTGTCGTCCCCCCCCTTTTTGTGGTCTCCCTATTCTTGTGTGCATTAGCATCATCAGGCGGAGGAGCAGTGGCACCGGAGCAGGAGTGAGCTGCATCCCACATGGCTCTGGAGGGCGAAACTACGGACTCAGAGTTCACCAGTGGGACGGAGGGCGAGGGGAGCTCCACGGCGGGGACAGGAGCCTGAGACCAGCGACACGGACTCATCCTCTGATGGGAGCTCCCTTGTGGTGGCGGCAACATCTGTGCCCCTCGCATATACAGGTACAGTCACCACCCCTCTACCAGCACTGCCCTCCCAGCAGCCCCTCAGCCTTTGACCCATGCCCGCTCACCCAGGAGGGTAGGCATCACCTTCGCCCCAGGCACCTCAGGCCCTGGCCCAGTCACCCCTGCTGCCCTCAGTGAGGAGGCCATTGACCTCCTCAGGTCCCTCACTGTTGGGCAGTCTACCATTTTGAATGCCATCCAGGGTGTAGAAAGGCAGTTGCAACAAACTAATGCATTCCGGGAGGGCATTCATTCTGGTTAGGCGGCCCTTCAGCGAGCTTTTCAGACTCTGGCCTCAGCACTGATGGCAGCCATTGTCCCCGTCTGTAGCCTCCCCCTCCAACTTCCTCTGCCCAGACCCAATCCCCTGTACCCCAGCCTATCCCAAGCACACCTTCAGACCAGCATGCACACACGTCAACACACAAGGGAAGCTCTGGCAAACATAAGCACCATACATCCCACAGGCACTCACGCAAGCATCACACACATGCAGACACACCAACATCCACTGCCTCCACTGTGTCCCCCTCCTCCTTGTATCCCTCCTCCCTCCCAGTCTCGTCTCCACTCACACCTGCATGCACTACATCTACAGCCACTACTGCCATCACCAGCACACCCAACACCACACCCCGCTCACGTGCATTCACCACCCCACTACCATTCACACGTCCCCTGTGTCCTCTCCCAGTGTTTCTGTGACGCCACCTCCCACGATACACAAACGCAGGCACACACCCACCCAACAGCCATCCACCTCACGACAGCCTCCAGCGCATGCACCTTCACCCAAAGTCACCAAACGAACACCTCCTACAACCACAACTTCTTTCTCCTTTCCCAAACCCCCTCCAGCTACCCATCCCAGTGTCTCCCAAAAACTTTTCCTGTCCAATCTTGACCTCTTTCCCACACCTCCCCCACCCCGTCCGTCTCCTAGGTCCTGAACTAGCACCTCAGCCACAACATCTCCATGACCAGTGGTGCCTGTAGTCACCGGAATCTGGAGTGCACCGGCCACCAGGGCAGCCAGTGTGGCACGGAGCCACAGCACAGACAGTCCCCCACCTGTGAAGCATCAGAAGTTTGCCAGTGCCCGGTGGGAGAGGGGGAAGACTCCAGCCACCAAAGCCACTTCCAGGGGTCCCAGTGGGAGTGTGGAGTCAGCTGCGACACCTTCCAAGGTGGGGAAGGGCCACAAGAAAGCAGAAAAGTCTGGGAAGAGCAGCAAGGCAGAGGAGACCGCCATCATCCCCGCTGCCCAGGAGGCCACAGCCATCATCCCCGCTGGGCCAGAGAGGACCGCCAGCACAAGCCCCGCTGGGCTAGAGAGGGCCGCCAGCACAAGCCCCGCTGGGCTAGAGAGGACCGCCAGAACAAGCCCCTCTGGGCTAGAGAGGGCTGTCAGCACAAGCCCCGCTGGGCCAGAGAGGACCGCCAGCACAAGCCCCGCTGGGACAGAGAGGACCGCCAGCACAAGCCCCGCTGGGCTAGAGAGGACTGCCAGCACAAGCCCCGCTGGGAAAGAGAGGACCACCAGCAGCTGAATCACTGCAAAGGGGCCCGCCACCTCAAGCACCGCTGAACAGGGCACCGCCGTCTCAATCACCACTGAACAGGGCACCGCTGCTCCAAGCACCGGTGAACAGGGCACTGCCGTCTCAAGCACCGCTGAACAGGGCACTGCCACTCCAAGCACCGCTGAACAGGGCACCGCCGTCTCAAGCACCACTGAACAGGGCACCGCCGCTCCAAGCACCGCTGAACAGGGCACCGCTGCTCCAAGCACCAGTGAACAGGGCACCGCCGCTCCAAGCACCGCTGAACAGGGCACCGCCGCTCAAAGCACCGGTGAACAGGGCACCCCTGCTCCAAGCACCACTAAAAAGGGCACCGCCATCTCAAGCACCTCCGAACAGGGCACCGCCGCCTCAAGCACCGCTGGCCCATATGCGCCAAGGGCACTGACGCTACTGAATCCGTCACAGAATGAAGCACTCTGGGCACAAAGCCCCCTCCAGAACCGGTGGAGAAATCCATCCACTACCTCTGTCCTTAGCAGGATGAAGCACTCTGGGCACAAAGCCCCCTCCAGAACCAGTGGAGACTGTCATCCACTTGAGAGACTGTGGCTTTGCACTCCCCAGGATATGGCAGTGGGCAACCCACCCACTGTATAGACTTGAGAGACTGTGGCTTTGCACTCCCCAGGATTTAACAGTGGGCAAACCACCCACTGTAGAGACTTGAGAGACTGTGGCTTTGCACTCCCCAGAATATGGCAGTGGGCAACCCACCCACTGTAGAGACTTGAGAGACTGTGGCTTTGCACTCCCCAGGATATGGCAGTGGGCAACCCACCCACTGTATAGACTTGAGAGACTGTGGCTTTGCACTCCCCAGGATTTAACAGTGGGCAAACCACCCACTGTAAAGACTTGAGAGACTGTGGCTTTGCACTCCCCAGGATATGGCAGTGGGCAACCCACCCACTGTAGAGACTTGAGAGACTGTGGCTTTGCACTCCCCAGGATATGGCAGTGGGCAACCCACCCACTGTATAGACTTGAGAAACTGTGACTTTGCACTCCCCAGGATTTAACAGTGGGCATGTGGCCCTATCGTGGATGTGGCATCGTGCACTCAACCGGCTGAGGTGCCCCCCCTTTCCCTCCCCCTGAGGTGCCTGTTTTCTTGCTCTCTGATCCCCCTGCAGTGTTCTCTCCGTCATGGTCTGGGATCTTGTGTGGGCCTCGCCCATACCGTGTGGGCCCAGTGTTCCACGGACTTCATTGGAGCACTACCTGGACTACTATGCTTGGTGTATATTTTGTTAATGGTGTATATATATTTTTTTGCATACTTGATTTTAATACATTTCTATGGTTACACTCATTTCCTTTTGTCTTTGCATTCATCCAGGGGGATTGGGGAGGTGTAACTATCATGTATAAATATGTATTAGTGCGTGTGTTGTAGTGGGTGAGGGTGGGGGTGGGGGTGTTGCGTGTGTGTGTCCCTGTTTTTTCCCACCCCCCTCCCCTGTGTCGTAGGTGCAGTACTCACCGTGGTCTTCGCCGCCGGCATTCGTGCTCCTGGTAGAGGAGCAGGAAGACTATCGCAGGGAGAATTTGGAGTTCCAGCTCCATGGTGTCCTAGTTCCTAGTGGGGTATGTAGAGGTGAGCGTTTTCCCTTCGGAATCCTGTTTCCGCCGTGTTTTTATCTGCGGTGAATCCGCCCTGGAAAAGGTGGCGGATTGGCCTGTTGTGATACTGTTGGCAGTACTTTGTCCTCCGCCTGTCTGTTGGTGGTGACCGCCGTGCTGTTTTGGTCATTACAACCCTTGTGGTCAGTGTTAAAGCGGTAAGACCGTCAACAGGCCGGGTGTAAAAAACTAGCAATTACGACCGTGGCGGTCGGAGTGTTAAAGTGGCTGTCTTTGTTGGCGGTTTCCGCCACGGTCGTAATTGCAAATTTTTCATCATCGGCCTGTTGGCGGTCTTACCGCCGCTTTAACACTGACCACCAGGGTTGTAATGACCACCAAAGTACCTGGTTCACGTGCAAAATCTCTGCAAAGAACCGCAGAGGAGGAAATGAGTGGAAACAAAGGGGTGTGCGTCGATTTCTCAGGCCGCACACGACAATACGTTGTTTAGTTTTCACGCAGGGACAGCTGTGCGAAGATTTCTGGCACTCGGTCATGGATCCAATCCCAATACGATGCGTGGATTTCCTGCACTGGCACGATGAAGTCACAGGAGCTGCGTCGATTCGGTGGACGTTGTGTTGAATTTTCTACCACACGGCAGGCGCTGTGTCGATTCCTCTCTGGAGCAGCAATGCAGCAGGGCAACAGCAAGGCAGCAGTCTTTCACAGAAAGAGGACAGGTGAGTCCTTTGGGCAGCCAGGCAGATCTTCTTGGCAGGATGCAGGTTCTGGTTCAAGTTTCTTCTCCAGGGAAGTGTCTGAGTTGGTAGGGGCAGAGGCCCTGTTTAAATACCTAAATGTGCCTTTGAAGTGGGGGAGACTTCAAAGAGTGGCTTAGAAGTGCACAAGGTCCCCTTTCAGTTCAATCCTGTCTGCCAGGGTCCAAGTAGGCGGTGTGGCAGTCCTTTGTGTGAGGACAGGCTACTGTCCTTTGACATGCAAGTGTCAGGCCCTCCACCCTCCCAGTCAAGGAAGACCCATTCAAAATGCAGATGTATGCAAGTGAGGCTGAGTATCCTGTGTTTGGGGTGTGTCTGAGTGAATACACAAGGAGCTGTCAACTAAACCCAGCCAGACGTGGATTGTAAGGCACAGAAAGATTTAAGTGCAAAGAAATGCTCACTTTCTGAAAGTGGCATTTCTAAAATAGTAATATTAAATCCAACTTCACCAGTCAGCAGGATTTTGTATCACCATTCTGGCCATAGTAAATATGACCTTCCTACTCCTTTCAGATCAGCAGCTACCACTCAAACAATGTATGAGGGAAGACCCAATGTTAGCCTATGAAGGGAGCAGGCCTCACAGCAGTGTAAAAACAAATTTAGGAGTTTCATACTACTCAGACATGTAAACTACACAGGTACATGTCCTGCCTTTTGTCTACACAGCACCCTGCCCTATGGACTACCTAGGGCATACCTTAGGGGTGTCTTATATATAGAAAAGGGGGAGTTTTAGTTTTGGCAAGTACTTTTAAATGCCAAGTCGAACTGGAAGTGAAACTGCACACACAGGCCTTGCAATGGCAGACCTGAGACAAGGTGAAGGAGCTACATAAGTGGGTGGCACAATCAGTGCTACAGGCCCACTAGTAGAATTTAATCTACAGGCCCTCATATAGTGCACTCTACTAGGGACATATAAGTAAATTAAATAGTCCAATTGGGTATGATCCAATGGTACCATGTTTAAAGGGAGAGAGTATATGCACTTTAGCACTGGTTAGCAGAGGTAAAGTGCGCAGTCTTAAAACCAGGAAAAACAGTATCTAAAAAGTGGAGGGAGGCAGGCAAAAAGTTAGGGATGACCACCCTAAGGCTGTCAGGTCTAACATGTGTCCCCCCCATCTGAAAGTGGGAGAGCTACCCAACCTCCTGGGAGCTCCCACCGCTAAGGAGGAAGTATCTAGAGAGACCATCAGCGTTGGCGTGGTCAATCCCCGGGCGATGCTCCACCTTAAAGCCCATCCCCTGTAGGGAAATGGACCACCTCAAGAGTTTAGGATTCTCACCCCTCATCTGCATGAGCCATCTGAGGGGCCTGTGGTCTGTCTGAACCCAGACGTGAGTCCCAAACAGGTATGGTCTCAGCTTCTTCAGTGCCCAGACCACAGCAACTGCTTCTCTTTCAATAGCACTCCACCTCTGTTCCCGTGTTAATAGTCTTCTGCTAATAAAGACTACTGGTTGGTCTGAGCCCTCCTCATTTAGCTGTGCTAGAACAGCCCCTATGCCATGCTCTGAAGCGTCTGTCTGCACAATAAATTCCTGGGAGTAGTCAGGGGCCTTGAGCACGGGGGCTGTGCACATGGCTTCCTTCAGGGACTCAACGGCTTTCTGACAAGCCTCTGTCCAATTCTCCAACCTAGGTTGATTTTTGGAAGCAAGTTCTGTCAAGGGTGACACAATGGTACCATAGCCCTTGACAAACCTACGGTAGTATCCAGTGAGGCCTAAGAAGGCTCTCACTTTGGTCTGTGCTCTAGGTGGTTGCCAGGACTTGATAGTTTCAATCTTGGCCTGGAGTGGCTGCACCTTGCCACCACCTACTATGTGTCCAAAGTACAGATGCAGATCTCTCTTTAGCCCCCTCAGTCAAGGCGATCTGCCAGTACCCTGATGTGATATCAAAAGTACTCAGGAACTTGGCAGAGCTTAGCCTGTCAACGAGCTACCAAGATATCAACAAGTTGTGGCTGTGTATAGACGGTGCGCACTTCCAAGGTTTCTATTGTCCTGAATATTGAAAGTTCATGATGGTGTGTCTTATTAGACAGAAGGGAGTGCTCAAGTGGTAGTACACCCAGCCACAGGGTGTGGTAAGCTGTCACCTCAAAGATCACAGTCCATGTATGAGAAGAAAGAACCACGGCACATCACAGGATCAAGGTGAGAACACTTTATTCCTTAGTGTTAAATCAGGGTGAAAATCCTCTGATATCATGAAACGCACTAGATACGTAGTATGGAAGCACTGTACAATTTTCATGTTTGTGAAAAAACAGCCGACACGTGTTTCGTCATCATTGACTTTTTCAAGGCTGTAAGCATATACAAATAAGATGTATCAGTCACAAAACTTGATAATGCATCGAAGTCAGAATGGATTTTTGTGTTAAAAAGTGAGAAATCATTGAAAAAAGTGAATAGAAACGAGAAGCCCAGTGTCATAGGATAGTGTGTCAAAAAAACTGAGAGCACGAGTGAGGAGGATGCCACCATCTACCAATGTGTTGATTGACTATTAACAAGGCAGTGGGTGGCAGGACGAGAAAGAACATACAGGTGCTCGTGTGCACAGGAGAAATAGCAGGACACAAAAGACCATGCAAAAGCCCATTATTGCCAACAAAAGACACTATTATTTGTGGTGTACCAAACGATTAATGATCTTCACCAGCGCGATACAATGGACAAAAGAAAAAGGATGTGCAGCTAAAAACGGTGCGTTTGAGCGGAAAAATATAAGGGCATACCTTGTAGCATACGAACTATATGGTTAAATTTTGATAAAATTCCAAAGATCATGAACTGTACAGCAAAGTGTACAAGTGGTAGCATAGATGTGATTAGATTCCAGAGACCATGGTAAGTCTGTAAAAAAGGAAGGAGGGTAAAAGATATGGGGTAAACTAGAAAAATATCAGGCGGAGTGCAATATAATATAAGGTCACAGAGCCAAATCCCAGTATTCACAAGCCGTTAGGGATGAAATAGAACTGAAAAAGCCTCTTCGAGAAAGCTCTGTAAAATAATACAGAGTGTGATCGAGCGGCGGGATCAACTGGCGTCCGGCCGCCCTTAGGAGCAAAAAAGAAATAGTTTAACAATTCGACAGGGACGCAAGCGCTGGGGACGAGAGGAACTCAAAACAGTTTAACCTCGTCCGCGGATTAGGCGGAGAAAAACTAGGCGGGAATTCTTACCGAGGTAAACTAGAAAAATATCAGGCGGGGTGCAAAATAAATAATAATATAAGGTCACAGGGACAATTCCCATTATTTACAAGCCGTTAGGGATGAAATAGAACTGAAAAAGCCTCCTCGAGAACGCTCTGTGAAATAATACAGAGTGCGATCGAGCGGCGGGATCAAATGGCGTCCAACCGCCCTTAGGAGCGAAAAAGAAATAATTTAACAAATTGACAGGGACGCAAGCGCTGGGGACGAGAGGAAATCAAAACAGTTTGTCCTCGTCAGCGGATTAGGCGGAGAATAACTAGGCAGGAATTTTTACCTGCATGGCGTCTATGTTGGATGTAAGCCGTGTGTGTATTGCGTCGTCCCAGAGACGTTCGCCAACAAAAAACGGATGTTTATAGTAAAAACAGAACTGAGCGTGGAAATAGAAACCGGACTGTAAAAGCCGGAAAAAAGCCGCCATATTTAGACGGAGCAAGGGGAAGCCAGATTAATGTAAACTACTGAGAAAGAAAAAGCACGTGTGCATGATAAAACGGGAAAAAATCCTGATAGAGTTGCAAGTAGTGAATATGTGAGAAGAAATATAGCGTGCTCCCTGCAACACGTCGAGCATGCATCAAAGGCAGTTGTGTACTTCGATGTATTCAGTGAAAAGCAGTAAACATAATGCTAGAAACAGCGATATATGTCCACAAAACAAAAATAATGAGCGTGTCTAATTTTACAATTTTAGACTTAGAAGAAAGTTGTTTTAAGGATGAAAAAATATAATATTTAAACAATGAAAAGGATTACAGAGGACATACAAATCAAACCAATAACATCTCATAAGTAATACCAGCAACTGTGAACAAACAGCCAGCAACCCAGAACCAGTAAGCAAAAATATGCTTAGAGCCAAGACAATTGCGATAGCGTATAGTGACAAAATGAGTTCGTGGAAACTTACAGTTCATGTGGATTGAGTAATACAGTCACGAATCACATTTCAAACATTATTATAATACCATAACAGATTAAATGCTCCTTATTTAAAACATGAAGATCTATGTCATCGATTAAGTCCCTCATATGGATACTACAGATAGATCGATATGTTGAACGAGTGGTAAATGACAGTAGACGTATTATGAGAAGTAGTGGTCTATAAAAACACATGGAGATCTTTATCAGAGTTAAGCCCCTCTTCCACAGAGCGCAGTTTGACTATCCATCTGCTCTCCAGTTGTCTTAGGAGGAGAGTTTTGTTGCCCCCCCTTGGACAGTTACCCAGGGTGGCAATGCCATGTGTGTGTATGTCTAGTTTCTCATGTAAAGGGTGTGCTAAGTTATAGTGCACAGCAAAAGGATAGTCCTTGTTATTGTTTTTTATTGCCCGGATGTGTTCTTGTAGTCTTTCTTTGAATGGTCTAATGGTGCTGCCGACATAATTTTTTTTGCATATACAATTTTATGGTGTGCGTTATTTTTGTGTTATGGCAGAAGTTTTTAGTTTTGTCCAAGGCATATTCACAAACATTACAATGACCACATTTATAAAACCCCGGTGGTGGTGAAGGTAACCAGCTAGCATTGGTAACCATTGGTAGATAACTGTGGCACAATTTATCCCTCAGGGTACGACCTCTGCGATGAATCATGTCCGGTCTGTTCTTTAAACCTTTCCTGAGACTCTCATCAGACAGTAGAATGTGCCAATTTTTCTTAAGAATCTTAAATACTTCTGAACTAGCACATAGGTGTAGGTGGTTATAAATGCTGGTGCCTTTTTATGGTGTGTCTGTTTCTGTGTTTTTTTCTTCTGAAAAAGAGATGTCCTGTTGATCTTCATGATTCTTTCCCGTGTGTTACTTAGTAATTTCTTTGAATAGCCTCTGTTCAGAAAACAATACTCTAGTAGGTCTAACTGTCTAGAAAATTCCAGATCCTCCTGGCAGTTGCGTCTAACCCTTACTGCTTCCCCAAATGGGATGGCTTTAATTTGGGCATGTGGGTGAGCACTCCTAGCGTGTAGAATGGAGTTTGAGGCTGTGGCCTTCCTGAATAACCTGGAGCAGATATGGTTGTCAACTGTGTATAGTGTCACGTCCATGAAGTCAGCACTCACAGAGCTGATGTTACTAGTAAAGTGTATATTGTATGAATTGACATTAAGGTGCTGGATAAACCGATCTAAGGACATGCGATCACCCGACCAAAAAAGGAGGACATCATCAATGTACCGACCCCAGTAAAGGATATGCTGCGTGAGTTCTGGTGGACCATTTGTCCACAGGTGATGGTGTTCAAAATGACACATGTACAGGTTGGCAAATGAGGGTGAAAATTTAGCCCCTATTGCCACCCCCTACTGTTGTCTATACCAGGATCCCTCATGCAAGAAAATGTTGTTGTCCATAACTAGATTGATAAGATCCATCAACATATTGGAATGTTCAAAAAACATGGCTTCCCTTTTGTCTAGAAAAAATCGGATGGCAGCCTAACCTTCCTTTTTTGGTATGCACGTGTAAAGAGAAGTGACATCTAGTGTAACCATAAAATGACCATCCGTCCATTCATAGTCTGCAGTAAGACTGAGAAGGTGTGTTGTGTCTTTAATGAATGACGGCAGGTTGCTTACAAAGGGTTGTAAAAAAAGATCGATATATTCTGACAGTTTTTCCGTGGGTGAATTGATGCCAGATATGATGGGTCTGCCCGGAGGGAAGGGTGCTGGTTTATGAACTTTGGGAAGGATGTAGATGCATGGAGACATAGGCGTTGGATTGAAGAGATACTTGCATTCAGAATTTGTAAGGAGACCTTTGTCCATCCAAAAATTAAGTGTAGTCTCTATGTCTCTGGTGATTTTGCCTATGGGGTTGGTAAAAAGTTTGCAGTAGGCTTTTTGATCTTAGAGTTGTCTGTCTATTTCTCCAACATAGTCACTGCGGTTCATGATAACAATATTACCACCCTTGTCAGCCTCCTTAATAATTACATCTTTAATGTCATCCAGAGAATGCAGAGCCCTGAGCTCCTGTGGGCTTAAATTGCGTGGCCGGGATTTATGACCAAGTGAGTATTGATTCTCCAACTTGTAAAGATCATTGGTAACCAATTTGTGTAACACATCTATTGCATTGTCTGATGAGATGATAGGTGTAAATCTGGATCGTGGTCTAAGACCACTGGTGCAGGTGGTGGAACTGCTAAGACCGAGGTCTCTTAAGATGTCGTCGCAGGTAGGTGCATTCCTGCTACTATCATCGTCTTCTAAGGAGAGTAGGGTCTGTATGTCCCTGATGTCTCCAATGGAGAAATTGCAAGTAGTAGTGTTATCAGTATGTCTTTCGTTAGTAACGTATTTGTGGTCGAAATATTTCATTAGTTTGCATTTCCGTGTGAATTTAAAGAGATCAATATGCATCTCGGTAAAGTCCGGAAATGCCATTGGAACGAAGCCCAAACCTTTCTTAAGGACACTCAATTGTTGTTCGTCTAATGTTAAGTCTGATAAGTTAATGACACATAAGTCATCATTGTGAGTGGTACAGTTGTCTAGTTCTTCATGCTGCGTGTTGCTGATCTTGTGGTAACCCCGGTCTTGTTGTTTGTTGGTTCCGCCCTTTTTTCTCTTCCCCCTTCTGGTTCTCTTGAGTAAGTGGCCTGTGTATTTCTGTTGTATCTCTGGCCTCTGCGGAACCTTTCCATCTCTAATAAAAAAGTAGATTTACTGTGGGAAAGGCTACCCTGTTCCTGTCTGGAGCTACTCGCTTCCTCACTTGTAATGCTAGAGCAGCTGGATAACTCAGTGTCACTAGATGTGATGCTAGAAACAGTTTGTGCTGGCGGTAGTGATGCTCTATTGGACCGATTGTCATTGATAATGTTATCAAATTTGTGGGCAAAGGTAAAAACCCTGCCTGTGGCGTAATCATTTGCATCACGTCTTAGTTTATGCATTTTTTTGTCTTTTATGTATGTCTGATGTTGTTGGAGTACATTATTTAGGATGGCATAATTCTTATTTATGCCTTCTTTGAGGTTTGTGTCCCGGATTTCTTTCTCTAGTAGCTCAATGTCTACAAGTAAACGATCCCTCTTTTCTTTGGCATCCCTGATGAGTATATCCATGATACCAAAAGAGGAACTAATCAGTAGTTGTTCCCACTCTTGCAATAGCAGAGGATTGAGATCCCCAAAAGATGGAAAGAGTACAACTCGAAGTCCCCTGGGTATTTGTTTAATTTGTATGTAGCGTTCAAGAATAGTGAGGTCCCACCATCTTGAGAGCTCTTGTTTCTTTAGTCGCTCTAGCCTCACACATTTCATTTCTAAACCCTCTTTTTTACTGTTACCAGTCGTATCGGAAATGGCTGTGTCTTTACCAGTGAACAGTTCTTCTAATAGGGCCTCTCTGTTATCATTAAATGTAGCCATTGTGTGAGATTTTATCCGAAAAAGCAAAGCAATGTGAGTCTACAATCAAAAAAACGAATAGTAGAAAATAATTATAGTAATGTCACAGGTAAATACATAATACAATAGGAGTGCGTCCCCATACACATAGTGTATGAACAACAAAGATATCAACAAGTTGTGGCTGTGTATAGACGGTGCGCACTTCCAAGGTTTCTATTGTCCTGAATATTGAAAGTTCATGATGGTGTGTCTTATTAGACAGAAGGGAGTGCTCAAGTGGTAGTACACCCAGCCACAGGGTGCGGTAAGCTGTCACCTCAAAGATCACAGTCCATGTATGAGAAGAAAGAACCACGGCACATCACAGGATCAAGGTGAGAACACTTTGGGGGTCATTCTGACCCTGGCGGTCATGGACCGCCAGGGCCAACGACCGCGGAAGCACCGCCAACAGGCTGGCGGTGCTTCTTGGCCAATTCTGACCGCGGCGGTAAAGCCGCAGTCAGAAAAGGGAAACCAGCGGTTTCCCGCCGGTTTTCCCCTGGCCATAGGAATCCTCCATGGCCAGGAACAGGATGGCGGGAACGGGTGTCGTGGGGCCCCTGGGGGCCCCTGCACTGCCCATACCACTGGCATGGGCAGTGCAGGGGCCCCCTAACAGGGCTCCATAATGATTTTCAGTGTCTGCTTAGCAGACACTGAAAATCGCGACGGGTGCCACTGCACCCGTCGCACCCCAGCAACTCCGCCGGTTCCATTCGGAGCCGGCTTCATCGTTGCTGGGTCTTTCCCGCTGGGCGGCGGGCGGCCTTTTGGCTGTCGCCCGCCCGCCCGCCCAGCGGGAAAGTCAAAATGACCGCCGCGGTCATTTGACCGCGGTGCGGTCTTCTGGCGGGGGAACTTTGGCGGGCGGCCTCCGCCGCCCGCCGAAGTTGGAATGACCCCCTTTATTCCTTAGTGTTAAATCAGGGTGAAAATCCTCTGATATCATGAAACGCACTAGATACGTAGTATGGAAGCACTGTACAATTTTCATGTTTGTGAAAAAACAGCCGACACGTATTTCGTCATCATTGACTTTTTCAAGGCTGTAAGCATATACAAATAAGATGTATCAGTCACAAAACTTGATAATGCATCGAAGTCAGAATGGATTTTTGTGTTAAAAAGTGAGAAATCATTGAAAAAAGTGAATAGAAACGAGAAGCCCAGTGTCATAGGATAGTGTGTCAAAAAAACTGAGAGCACGAGTGAGGAGGATGCCACCATCTACCAATGTGTTGATTGACTATTAACAAGGCAGTGGGTGGCAGGATGAGAAAGAACATGCAGGTGCTCGTGTGCACAGGAAAATTAGCAGGACACAAAAGACCATGCAAAAGCCCATTATTGCCAACAATAGACACTATTATTTGTGGTGTACCAAACGATTAATGATCTTCACCAGCGCGATACAGTGGACAAAAGAAAAAGGATGTGCAGCTAAAAACGGTGCGTTTGAGCGGAAAAATATAAGGGCATACCTTGTAGCATACGAACTATATGGTTACATTTTGATAAAATTCCAAAGATCATGAACTGTACAGCAAAGTGTACAAGTGGTAGCATAGATGTGATTAGATTCCAGAGACCAAGGTAAGTCTGTAAAAAAGGAAGGAGGGTAAAAAATATGGGGTAAACTAGAAAAATATCAGGCGGAGTGCAATATAAAATAAGGTTACAGAGCCAAATCCCAGTATTCACAAGCCGTTAGGGATGAAATAGAACTGAAAAAGCCTCCTCGAGAACGCTCTGTGAAATAATACAGAGTGCGATCGAGCGGCAGGATCAAATGGGGTCCAGCCGCCCTTAGGAGCGAAAAAGAAATAATTTAACAGATTGACAGGGACGAAGGCGCTGGGGACGAGAGGAAATCAAAACAGTTTGTCCTCTTCAGTTTGACAGTCATACCGGCTCCTGTGTCATGCAGAGCCTCCACCCTTTGCCCATCAATGGTGACCCACTGCCTGTACTTTGAAGGACTGGCAGGCATGTGGGCTTTAGGCACCATCTCTCTATCTCCCAGGGATACGAGGGACACCTCTGTCTGCCCCCCAAAGCTAACTGGGACTGCCCCCCCCCACTGAGCGCTACAAGTGTCTGTCCAGTGGTAGAATGTGTTCTCTTGGAACACTGGGAGTCGCCCATAGAGTGTCCATGCTGGTAGCACTCTAAGCATTTGGGGATGAACTTCCCTAACTTCTTGTCAAAGAACCCTGGTTTCTTCCCAAGTCTAGAAGAGGAATAGTTACCACCCCCCCTTGGGAATTGTTTTGGGGGCCTTTTGAGAATTCCTTATCTTTAAGTCCCCCCCCCCCTTTCTTCTGTTGGGAACTCTAACCACCTTTGTGGGTGTCCCCTCCAGATTCCTTTTAGAACATTTTGGTGCTAACCCAGATGTCCTCTCCTCAACGAGCTTCCTGGGGTCAGTCAGCTTACTATCTATCATGTGCCAGTGCAACTCTATAAAATAAAGACTGAGCATATGCTCTCTCAGAATCAAATCATATAATCCTTTGTAATCATTTACTTTGCTGCCCCGCACCCATCCATTCAGTGCCTTATTGAAGAAATCAAAACAATCTACCCAAGTTTGTGTGAAAAGTTTGGTGCTGTCCCTAAACCTCTGACGGTATTTCTCAGGGGTCCGCCCAAACTTGGCCAGTAAAGCAGCTTTCAGGGGTGCATAGACATTCTGATCATGTGGAGCTAGTGTAAGAAGTGTGTCCCTCCCCACTGCTGGTACATAAAACCACAAGGCCGCACCCCATTGCTCCTCAGAGGTCCCATGGTCCCTTAGTGAAACTTCATAGGCAGCCAACCACTTGTCAATGTCATCTCCCACTACAAAACTTGGCACCACATTCTTCAGTATACAAACCTTTTTCTCCCCAACAGTTTCTGCATGTATGCTGCCACCATCACTGCTGGACTCAGACTGTCTCGCCTTGATCTCTAGCTCCTTGAGACTAGTTCATGAGCCAACAAATGTTTCTTCTCAGCCAAGGCTCTCTCAGCTGCAGCTTCAGCTCTCTCAGCTTCAATCCGCTTGGCTTCTCTTTCAGCTTCAGCTTCAGCTTGTTTGGCTTCTCTCTCTGCCCTCCTTTCCCCCTCTTGAGCCTCAATTTTCAACCTTTCCATTTGCAATTGAAACTCTCTCTCCTCTCTCCTTTCCTCTGTGGTCAGGCCTTGATCGGAGACACTGCTCCCTGGTTTGTCAGGGGGGACAATTGCAGTGGTAACTTCATCCACTGATGGCAAAAAATCCTCTGAGAGGCCATCCTCTGGACCCTCCTCCTCAACATTCTCATCAGAATGGGCTTTTGGCCAGGCCCTCAGCGCCATTTGGAATTCCTCCTTTCTGGAGGCTTTCTGGGTAGGTACACCAATATCCCTGCAGATCTCCCTCAGCAGTTTAACAGTGTAGGTCTCCAGCATGGCCAGATCAAAATCTTTATCTCCTGCTTGAGACCCAGCCAGAGACATGCTGAATGAGGATTTTAGTTAAACATTGTCAGGAAAAAAGGAAATTGCAGAAAAAGATAAAAAAATCAAGTTGACCTTCAACTGTGGGTAGGTAGTGAATACTTAACTACTGTAAGTCAGTGCACAAACACAAGTCCTCTCCTCACCCTTGATCACCAATGTTAGAAATTAGGTGTTTGGTTGTCAATCAGGTTACCCCCTGTCCAAGCAAGGACCCTCACTCTAGTCAGGGTAAGTCACACACAATCCAAATTATCCTGTGCCCACCCTCTGGTAGCTTGGCACTGAGCAGTCAGGCTTAACTTAGAAGGCAATGTGTAAATTATTTGTGCAATAAATCATACAATAACACAATATAGCACCACAAAAATACACCACACAGTGTTAAGAAAAATGTATAGTATTTATCTGATAAGATGCAGGTCAAAACAATTAAAATAGAATAAGTATATGTTGGGATATCACTGAAAAGTGATATTATGGGGGTCATTACAACCCTGGCGGACGGTGGTAAAGCTGCGGTAATAGCGCAAACAGGCCGGCGGAAAAAAAAGGGAATTATGACCCTGGCGGAAACCGCCAAGAAAGACAGCCACTTTAACACACCGCCCGCCACGGCGGTACAGACAAGCAGCGCGGCGGTCACCGCCAACAGACAGGCGGAAGACAATGTACCGCCCATAGTATCATACTACATACACAACCCGCCAATCCGCCACCTTTTCCGGGGCGGATTCACAGTGGATAAAAACACGGCGGAAACAGCTATTGCAATGGGAAAACGCTCACCTGAACACATCCCACGAGGAACGAGGAGTCCATGGAGCCAGAACTCCAAATACTCCCTGCGCTTGTCTTTCTGCTCCTCTACGACCACCATCTACGTAGGCACCAAAGACAACAGTGAGTACTGCACCTACGACATGGGGGAGGGGTAGGCAAAAGTTAGGGGGACACCCACGAAACACCCCCACCCTCGCATATTACAACATACACACCAATGCATCCACAAAAATCACAGTAACAACCCACAATCCCCCCGGAAGAATGCAAAGACAAAGCGAAATCCGTTCAAACATTGTAATGTATCAATATACATGTCTTTCAAAAATGTACAGATATATACGAAAATCAGGCAGAAATATATACATTACGAGAAGTAGTGCAGATATGTACATATCAATGTCCGTGCACGACTAGTCCGAAAATGCATGGGCGAGGCCCACAAAAGATACCTGACCACAATCGGAGAGAACACTGCCGGGGCATCAGATAGAAATACTACAGGCACCTCAGGGGAAAGGGAAGGGGGGCACCTCAGCCGGATGACTGCAAAGCCAGATCCATGACGGGGCTCCATGCCCACTGTGCCATCCTGGGGAGTGCAAAGTCACAGTCTCTCAAGTCTCTACAGTGGGTGGTTTGCCCACTGTACCATCCTGGGGAGTGCAAAGCCACAGTCTCTCAAGTCTCTACAGTGGGTGGCTTGCCCACTGGGCCATCCTGGGGAGTGCAAAGCCACAGTCTCTAAAGTCTATACAGTGGGTGGTATGCCCACTGGACCATCCAGGGGAGTGCAAAGCCACAGTCTCTCAAGTCTCTATAGTGGGTGGCTTGCCCACTGGACCATCCTGGGGAGTGCAAAGCCACAGTCTCTCAAGTCTCTACAGTGGGTGGCTTGCCCACTGGACCATCCTGGGGAGTGCAAAGCCACAGTCTCTCAAGTCTCTACAGTGGGTGGCTTGCCCACTGGACCATCCTGGGGAGTGCAAAGCCACAGTCTCTCAAGTCTATACAGTGGGTGGCTTGCCATGGCGGTCTTTGCCCTGTTCAACGGTGCTTTGCCATGGCGGTTCTGGACTGTTCAGCGGTGCTTTGCCATGGCGGTCTTTGCCCTGTTCAGCGGTGCTTTGCCATGGCGGTCTTTGCCCTGTTCAGCGGTGCTTTGCCATGGCGGTCTTTGGCCTGTTCAGTGGTGCTTTGCCATGGCGGTTCTGGACTGTTCAGCGGTGCTTTGCCATGGCGGTTCTGGTACGGACATTGGTGTGTGGCATGACATTCCCTAGACTGGGCATTGGTGTGTGGCATGAAGTTCCCTCATAGCCCACCTGGGCTGTGGCAGCCGTCCTGGGCACTGACTCCGGCGGTGGCCTCCTGGCCAGTGACGATACTTGGGCCCTCCTGGGCTATGACTCCGGTGGTGGTCTCCTGACCAGTGACGATACTTTGGCCCTCCTGGGCTATGACTCCGGCGGTGGCGGTGGTCTCCTGACCAGTGACAATACTTGGGCCCTCCTGGGCTATGACTCCGGCGGTGGTCTCCTGACCAGTGACAATACTTGGGCCCTCCTGGGCTATGACAGTGGCGGGGGTCTCCTGACCAGTGACGATACTTGGGCCCTCCTGGGCTATGACGGTGGCAGTGGTCTCCTGACCAGTGATGATACTTGGGCCCTCCTGGGCTATGACTCCGGCGGTGGCGGTGGTCTCCTGACCAGTGACGATACTTGGGCCCTCCTGGGCTATGACTCCGGCGGTGGTCTCCTGACCAGTGACCATACTTGGGCCCTCCTGGGCTATGACGGTGGCAGTGGTCTCCTGACCAGTGACGATACTTGGGCCCTCCTGGGCTATGACACCGGCGGTGGTCTCCTGACCAGTGACGATACTTGGGCCCTCCTGGGCTATGACTCCAGCGGTGCTGGCGGTGGCGTCTCGACAGCCGGGAATGATGCCGCGATACTCACAACAGGCTGGGCAGACTTCCTCTGGCCCTTCCCCACCTTTAGTGGAGTCACAGCTGACTCTCCAATCCCCTTGGAACCCATGTGAGTTGTTTTCCCACCAGGAGTCTTCACACGGTCCCGTCGTCCACTCTCCAATTTCAGAGCCTTTACAGGGGGTGGGCTGCCAGTGCCTTGGCTCCGGGTCACACTGCCTGCCCTGGTGGCCGGTGCACTCCACATACCTTGTACAGGCACCACTGGTATTGGAGGCTTTTTGGCTGAGGCGCTACGACGGGACTGATGAATTGGAGGGGGGGTGGGGGCAAAAAGGTCAACTTTACAGAGGGACAGTTTCTGACGAACACTGGGATGGGTAGTTGGAGGGGGTCTGGGAGTGGAGGAAGAGGAGGTGGTTGTAGGAGGTGTCACTTTAGGTGTTTTGGGTGCAGGTACTGGAGGCTGTTGTGAGGTGGATGGATGTTGTGTGTGTGGTTGCCGGCGTTTGTGTACTTTGGGAGGGGCGTCACAGACACACTGGGAGAGGACACAGAGGACGTGTAAATGGGAGTGGAGGTGGTGCAGGTGAGCGGCTTGGGGTGCTGGGTGTCCTTGTGCGATTTATGGTGCCTGTAGATGCGGTGCATGCAGGTGTGTGTGTAGACGAGACTGGGAGGGAGGAGGGAGAAGAGGAGGAGGGGGACACAGTGGAGGCAGTGGATGTTGCTGTGTCTGTATGTGGGTGAGGCTTGTGTGAGTGCCTGTGGGTTGTGTGGTGCCTATGTTTGCTTGAGCTACTTGTGTGTGCTGACTTGTGTGCATGCTGGTCTGTAGGTGTGCTTGGGATGGGCTGGGGTACAGGGGATTGGGTCTGGGTGGAGGAGGTTGGAGGGGGGAGGCTAGACACAGGGACAATGGCTGCCATCAGTGCTGAGGCCAGAGATTGCAGGGTTCGCTGAAGGACAGCCTGACCAGAATGAAAGCCCTCCAGGAATGCATTACCGTGTTGCAACTCTCGTTCTACACCCTGGATGGCATTCACAATGGTAGACTGCCCAACGGTGAGTGACCTGAGGAGGTCAATGGCCTCCTCAATGAGGGCATCAGGGGTGACTGGGGCAGGGCCTGAGGTGCCTGGGGCGAAGGTGATGCCCACCCTCCTGGGTGAGCGGGCACGGGGCGAACGCTGAGGGGCTGCTGGGAGGGCGGTGCTGGTAGGGGAGGTGGCGGCTGTACCTGTAGAAGTGGGACGCACAGATGGTGCATTCAGAGTCCATGGTGTGGCCCTCCATGGCCATGTGGGATGCAGCTCCCTCGTGCTCCGGTGCCACTGTACCTCCGCCTGATGATGCTGATGTACAAAAGAACAGGGAGAGCAGAAAAAGGGGGGGGGACAGAAGAAAGACAGGTTGAGTGCATGGTATACCACTACCGTTGGCGGACAAGACAGACACAGTAGACCCCTGCATTACGCCGTGCTCCTGCCCTCTGCATATGCAATTTCTGGGATATGGCCTACATGGCAACGGTGGACATCTGCACACATGGATGCCACAGTGGGCCATTTCAGGGGCCCACATGGCTTCATTTACCTCTGCGTCACACATAGCTAGGCCTACACTCAACACACATACAGGAAGGGTTTTGTGATTGGTGTAGTCTTGTGTGTAACTGTGGGTACATACCTGGAGGAAAAATGACTGATTCGTCGCTGTTGTCCTTCGTAGGCACCGTCAGCTGGGACATGTGAGAAGATGGCGGAATCTTTCGGTGTACCGACCGCTGGTGGACCTGTTGACAATGGAAGAGCGACATGTCATTGTCACCTACCGGTTTGACCGTGCCACAATCCAGGAACTATGTACCCAGTTGGAGCCAGACCTTATGTCACCAATCCGCCATCCCACTGGAATCCCCCCCTGACGTGCAGGTGCTGTCAGTGCTCCATTATCTTGCAAGTGGGTCATTCCAGACAACAGTGGCCATGGCATCAGGGATGCCCCAGCCGATGTTTTCCAACGTTTTGTCCAGAGTGTTGTCTGCCCTGCTGAAACACGTAAGGAGATACATCATTTTCCCTGAGGTAGAAGATTTGCCTACAGTGAAAGGTGACTTCTATGCCCTTGGACATATTCCCAACGTTATAGGTGCCATTGATGGGACCCATGTAGCTCTGGTCCCCCCCCACAGGAGTGAACAGGTGTACAGAAACAGGAAGAGTTATCATTCCATGAATGTTCAGATGGTCTGTTTGGCAGACCAGTACATCTCCCAGGTAAATGCTATGTTCCCTGGCTCAGTGCATGACGCCTACATCCTGCGGAATAGCAGCATCCCTGATATGATGGCTCAACTCCAGAGGCACTGTGTATGGCTATTGGGGGACTCTGGTTACCCCAACATGTCATGGCTATTGACCCCAGTGAGGAATCCCGGGACCAGGGCAGAGGAACGGTACAATGATGCCCATGGGTGAACTAGGAGGGTGATGGAACCCACCTTCAGCCTCCTGAAGGCCAGGGTCAGGTGCCTCAATATGACAGGTGGTTCCCTATTCTACTCACCGAAGAAGGTGTGTGAGATCATCATTGCCTGCTCAATGCTTCATAATTTGGCTTTGCGACACCAGGTGCCTTTTCTGCAGGAGGATGGTCCAGATGACGGTGTTGTGGCAGCTGTGGAGCCTGTGGACAGTGATGAGGAGGAAGCTGAGGAAGAAGACAACGACAACAGGGAGTCAGTCATACAGCAATATTTCCAGTGAGACACAGGTGAGAACATTTTCATTTCTATCATTACATTAACTTTCACACGTCTACCTCTATCCTGTCTGTCGATTTCAACCAGTATTTGGTTACTGAGTTGTACTTTTCCATTACGGTTTCACAGGTGTGGTTACCAATGTGTGTCATCTGCTTGCATCCTTCAAGGACTTGTGATGTGTGACATAGGTATGTTGGCTTTACAATGGGAAACGCATTATGACTCTGTCATTGATAATACATATTTACAATATCACAGACTGACTCCAGATTGTTTTGTGTTTCAAGGGTGTTTATTGAAGTGCTCAGAAATGGGAGGGGGTTGTAAAATGAGGATGGGTGATGACGGAGGAATGTCCATGGCAGAGTCCAGTCTATTAGTCTCACAGGTGCACTGCCCATCTGGGCATAGGAAGTGGAGATGGGGCAGTTCAAGTATGGACAGGGTAACAAAGTGGGTCAGTGGGAGGACAATCAGGGTGGTCTCATTTCCTGGCGGGGGTCTTGCCATCTTGCTCTGTCCTGTTCCTGGCTCTCAGGGACCGCTTGCGTGATGGTTGTCTGTCTGCAGGGAGTGGGGTGCTGGTATGGTGGTCCTGTGGCGGGGCGTCCTGTCCACTAGCACCGTCGGAGGTGGTGGGCAGTTCATCATCCTGGCTAGGGTCAGAGGCCCCTTGGATTGCCACGGTGTCCCTCAGGGTCTGCTGTATGTCCTTCAGCACCCCTACGATGGTGCCCAGGGCGGAGCTGATGGTCCTGAGCTCCTCCCTGAACCCCAAATACTGGTCCTCCTGCAGGCGCTGGGTCTCCTGAAACTTGGCCAGGACCGTCGCCATCGTCTCCTGGGAGTGGTGGTATGCTCCCATGATGGAGGATAGGGCCTCGTGGAGAGTGGGTTCCCTTGGCCTGTCCGCCCCCTGTTGCACAGCAGCCCTCCCAGTTCCCCTGTGTTCCTGGGCCTCCGTCCCCTGGACCGTTTGCCCACTACCACTGCCCCCAGGTCCCTGTTGTTGTTGGGGTGGTGGGTTATCCTGGGTTCCCTGTAGTGGACACACCGCTGATTGACCTGTCCTGGGTAGGGAGGTTTGGGCCCGCTGGGTGGGTGCTGTGCTGGTGTTACCAGAGGGTGGAAGGTCAGTGTTGGGCTGTGCCTGTGCAAGGGGAACCGACTGTCCCGAGGCCCACGATGGTCCGGGCTGGTCATCAGGATCCAGTAGGGCAGAGCTGCTATCGTCACTGTGGGCCTCTTCTGGGGGTGGAGTGGTGTTGTCTGGACCCTCTGGTGTGGTAACGGTCCTTTGGGTTCCTGCAGGGGCATAAGAGCATGATTAATGCATTTGTGTGTGTGATGGTGTGCAATGGGTGGGTTTCTGTGTACCCCAGTGCAGGCATTCCTGTGTGGGGGCTTGTGTGATGATGGTTAGGGGGTTGTTCTGGCTATGTGCAGTGGGCATGCTTTAGTGCTGGGTGTCCATGCTTAGTTGTGTCATGCAGGGCTTGGTGTTGGGATGGGTGGTTTGTGTTCTCAGTACAATAGTGAGGATTTTGGGTGATAGGGGAGGGGATAAGGGTGGGGTGTGTGATGGCATGCAGGTAGGGTGGGGGATATGATAGTTAAGATTTGACTTACCAGTGTCCCATCCTCCACCGACTCCTCCGAGGCCCTCATGATGCATGATGGTCAAGACTTGCTCCTCCCATGTTGTTAGTTGTGGGGGAGGTGGTGGGGGTCTGCCGCCAGTCCGCTGAACCGTATGTTGTGCCTGGAGACCGTTGAATGCACCTTCCCCCGTAGGTCGTTCCACCTCTTCCTGATGTCCTCCCTATTTCTTGGATGCTGTCCCACAGTGTTGACCCTGTCCACGATTCTTCGCCATAGCTCCATCTTCCTGGCTATGGAGGTGTGCTGTACCTGTGAGCCAAATAGCTGTGGCTCTACCCGGATTATTTCCTCCACCATGACCCTGAGCTCCTCCTCGGAGAAGCGGGGTGTCTTTGGCGTGACATTGGGTGGTGTGTGTGATATGTGGGGCGGTGTGAGTGTTGATGTGTGTGGTGATGTGTAGTGGTGTGTGGTGTTTTGTGCATGGATGTGGTGTGGGTGATGGTGTTGTGTGCCTCTGTATGGTGGTGTTGTCTTGGCTGTGCTGTCTCTCTGGCCTTCGTCCGTGAATTTTGTTCGTAGGGGTTTGTGGGTGATGTGGGTGTGTGTTTTATATTGTGTTGGGTGTGTGGGAGCGTTGTTTGTATGTGTATCAGGTGTGTGTATTTTGAATTGTCCAATGTGGCGGTGTTTTGGAGATGTGTGTGTATTTTGAGCATTGCGGTGTGTACCACCAATGGAATACTGTGGTTGAAAGACCGCCGCATGGATTCGTGGGTCGTAATAGCATGGGCGTGTTTCTGTTGGCGTGGAGGTGGAGGTTTTGTTTTCGCCACTTCAACTCTGACCTTTGGTGTGGCGGAGTTGTGTGGGTGTCTGTATTTCAGCGGATTACGAGATGTGTGTCATAATAGCTGTGGCGGACTACCGCCGCCGCCGCGGTGTATTGGCTGTCTTCTGCACGGCGGTAAGCGCCTTTTACCGCCAATGTTGTAATGATCCCCAAAGTGTCTTAAGTCTTTTAAAAGGAAACAAAGTCTCTTTCAAGCACAAAGTACCTGGTTTGCGTGCAAAATCTCTGCAAAGAACCACAGAGGAGGAGATGCGTGGAAACAAAGGGGTGTGCGTCGGTTTCTCGGGCCAGACATGGCAATGCCGCATTTAGTTTTCACGCAAGGACAGCTGTGCTTCGATTTCTGGTGCTCGGTCGTGGATCCTCTTCTGGTTGTGGGGTGATGATGCTTGGATGTCTTGCACTGGCAGGACAAAGTCACAGGAGGTGCGTCGATTCGGTGGGTGTTGCATCCAATATTCTATCGCACAGCAGGCGCTGCGTCAATTCCTCTACATAAGTCAGGCTGTGTCATTCCGGCCCGGCTGTGTGTCGATCTGGTGGGTCGTGCTTCGAATTTCCAGTCGCTACGCTGGCGCTGCATCCATCTTCTCAATGCAAATTCGGGCTGCGTCGTTCCGGTTCAGCGTACGGTAAAATTTGCACCACGGTGCAGACTGTGCATCGTTTGTGGCAGGCTTTGTGTCGAATTTCGCAGCACAAGGAGTCCTTCTTGGAGAGAGGAAGTCTTTTTGGTCCTGAGACTTCAGGGAACAGGAGGCAAGTTCTATCCAAGCACTTGGAGAGCACTTCTTCACCACAGCCAGAGAGCAGCAAGGCAGCAGGACAAGAGCAAGGCAGCAGTCCTTCACAGAAAGCAGATATGTGAGTCATTTGGGCAGCCAGGCAGGACTTCTTGGCAGGATGCAGGTTCTGGTTCAAGTTTCTTCTCCAGGGAAGTGTCTAAGTTGGTAGGGGCAGAGGCCCTGTTTAAATATCCAAATGTGCCTTTGAGGTGGGGGAGACTTCAAAGAGTGGCTTAGAAGTGCACAAGGTCCCCTTTCAGTTCAATCCTGTCTGCCAGGGTCCCAGTAGGGGGCTGTGGTAGTCCTTTGTGTGAGGACAGGCTGCTGTCCTTTGACATGCAAGTGTCAGGCCCTCCATCCTTCCAGCCCAGGAAGACCCATTCAAAATGCAGATGTATGCAAGTGAGGCTGAGTATCCTGTGTTTGGGGTGTGTCTGAGTGAATGCACAAGGAACTGTCATCTAAACCCAGCCAGACGTGGATTGTAAGGCACAGAAAGATTTAAGTGCAGAGAAATGCTCACTTTCTAAAAGTGGCATTTCTACAATAGTAATATTAAATCCAACGTCACCAGTCAGCAGGATTTTGTATCACCATTCTGGTCATACTAAGTATGACCTTCCTACTCCTTTCAGATCAGCAGGTACCACTCAAACAATGAGGGCAGCCCAAATGTTAGCCTATGAAGGGAGCAGGCCTCACAGCAGTGTAAAAACAAATTTAGGAGTTTTACACTACCCGGACATGTAAACTACACAGGTAGACGTCCTGCCTTTTGCCTACACAGCACCCTGTCCTATGGGTTACCTAGGGCATACCTTAGGGATGTCTTATATGTAGAAAAAGGGGAGTTTTAGGCTTGGCAAGTACTTTTAAATGCCAAGTTGAATTGGCAGTGAAACCGCACACACAGGCCTTGCAATGGCAGGCCTGAGACAAGGTTAAGGAGCTACTTAAGTGGGTGGCACAATCAGTGCTGCAGGCCCACTAGTAGCATTTAATCTATAGGCCCTGGGCACATATAGTGCACTGTACCTTGGGACTTATAAGTCAATTAAATAGTCCAATTGGGTATTATACAATGTTACCATGTTTAAAGGAAGAGAGCATATGCACTTTAGCACTGGTGTGCAGAGTCTTAAAACTAGCAAAAACAGTATCTAAAAAGTGGAGGGAGACAGGCAAAAAGTTAGGGGTGACCACCCTAAGGCTGTCAGGTCTAACACTGAACCAATAGGCCTTTAGGATCGACACATGCTTTTAACAGACTGCATAGCAACTAGACTGCTGATAGGACAGAGAACTTTACAAACATAGAAATATGCAACTAACACACGATTGCTACATTTATAAACTGCCTAACTGGACTTTTATAGCCACTTAAAATGAAAATTAAAATTAAAACAGTTGACATAAGCAAGCCAATTCAAAGTGCCACAGCCATCATGAGCATGTTTGCAAAGGAGACACACAAAAGGAAAAATAAGTTAGCTCACAGTCAAACATATTGGCAAATGAGTAATTATCCACGTAACAAAGTCAGTCGCCATGGCAGTAACAAAACCGCCCCAAATAGGGACAACCGTAAAGCCTTTACTAATGACAACAAAGGATTTTTGAAAGGCAGGCACTCGAACAAGTGAACGTGATAGGCATGAGGTGGGCGTGGTTGAAAGCTCACATAGATACCAAAACATCAGAAAAGCAGTGCTTGCACGCTGCTATGCTCGACCTAAAAATTAGCAGAGCAGAAGAAAGTATCTACTGTATTGGTCTCACTTGGTGGAAAGACCTCAAATGGTACTTTTATTGACAGTCCAGATACCACATCTCCCACACCCTACCTAGAAACTAAAACAAACTTTACTGAAGTGCTTAAAGAAGGCTTTAAAAATTCACTTTTACTAACTTTATTACATTTACATTAACAGTGTTTCTTATTATTAGGTGCAACAAAAGCTTCACAGACAATGTTGTTTACCAGAATTACACTTTTTCATCAATGTTTTGACATGGTACCCTTCAATCAATCAATCAATCAATCAGGTATTTATAAAGCCCAGCTTATCACCCAGAGGGTTTCAAGGTGCTTTGGGGAAGATTGCAGATCAGTCAAACAGCCAGGTCTTGAGGTCCTTCCTGAATTGGATCAGCGATGGGGATTGCCTGAGGTGGAGAGGCAGCGTGTTCCAAGTCTGCACTGCGAGGTAGGAGAAGGATCTTCCTCCAGCTGAGTTCTTAGAGATCCTTGGGGTGGAGGCAAGGACCTGATGGGTGGAGCGGAGCTGTCTGGTGGGCATGTAGAAGGAGAGGCGGTGGTTGACGTAGGTGGATCCAATGATCTGTAGGGCCTTGTATACATGTGTGAAGAGCTTGAAGGTGATTCTTTAGAGTCTCGGTCTCCTTACTACACATACAGGAATGCAGGTAGTATGCTTCCACTCTCTGCTATGCTAACATTCAGGAAAACCTTGACAATGCTGACAAATAGGTGTTACTACTTCGCAGGGTATGACTTTCAAAGGAGGGTAGAGATGGTCTTTGAGATGAGGTGTGCCAATTTTCAGAGACATAATACTAGAGAGCAATCCAAACCTGCACTTGACAGAGTCAATCAATCAATATTTGTAAAGCGTGGGTACTCATCCGTGAGGGTCTCAAGGCACTGAGGGGAAGGAAAGGGGTCTTGTCTGAAGAGCCACGTCTTGAGGTTCTTCCTGAAGATGGTGAGCGACGGGCTTGGTCTGAGGTGCAGGGGTAGGTTGTTCCAGCTCTTTGCTGCAGTGTAGATGAAAGGTGGTTTTGAGGATGCACTGGACGGTGGACAGGGCCATCTCAGTGGTGTGGCAGGGGTGTGGAAGGAGACCCGGTGGTTCAGGTAGGCTGGTCCTGCATTGTGTATGGCCTTGTACGTGTGGGTGAGAAGCTTGAAGGTGATTCACTTCTTGACCTGTAGCCAGTGGAGGGTCCTCAGGTTTTGGGAATGTGTTCTCAGCGAGGGAGGTCCAGAATGAGTCTGGCGGCGGGGTTCTGGATGAGTTGAAGTTTTTGATGTTCCTAGTTGAGGTGCAGGCGTAGAGAACGTTGCCGTAGTCAAGCTTGCTAGTGACTAAGGCGTGGGTGACTGTCCTGTGACAGTCTGCTGGGATCCACCTGAAGATCTTCCGAAGTTTGCCAGCAGGAGGAGGCTGGCGGGTCATAGATAGGGAGGAGTCAAGGATGATTCCTAAGTTGCAGGTGCAGTCAGTCAGCGCAGGGGGGAGCTGAGGTATGTCGGCCACCAGGAGTCATCCCAAGCTGAGGTGGCGTTTCTGAAGATGATGAGCTCAGTCTTATCGGAGTTGAGCTTGGGGTAGCTTTCTCTTTTTCAAGTGGCGACGGCTTCTATTCCTGAGTGGAAGTTCCTTTTCATTGTGTGAACGGAAATGATGAGTTGTGTATCATCGGCATATGACACGATATTCATACCCTGGCTTCTGACGATGGAAGCAAGATGGGTCATGTGTACATTGAACAGTTTGGGACTCCGTGAGGATCCTCGGGGGACTCCGCAGTTGACACCTGTGGGTCTGGAAGTGTAGGGCAGGCGTCTGACCTTCTGCGTCCTCCTGGAGAGGATGGAGTGGATCCATTTCAGTGTTCTTCCGCAGATTTCTATGTCATATAGTCTGGTGAGCAGAGTGCTGTGGGAGACCGTGTCAAATGCTGCTGAGAGGTCAAGGTGTATGAGTGCTGCGGTGTGGTAGAGGTCTATGAGTAATCAGATGTCGTTGGTGGCTGCCAGGAAGGCTGTCTCCATGCTGTGGTTGCTGCGGAAGCTTGACTGGGAACTATCCAGGGAGTTGTTGGCCTCGATGAAATTCTGTAGTTGTGGATTGATAGCTTTCTCCAGTACTTTGGCAGGGTTAGGTACCAGCTAGATGGGCCGAAAATTCTTTAGTTCTGATAGGTCGGCCGAAGGTTTCTTCAGGAGAGTGCGCATTTCAGCATGTTTCCAGTACTCGGGGAAGGTGCCCCTTGTTGATGGAGCAGTTGATTGTGTTACGGAGCTCGGGGTGATGGATGCGCTGGCTCTGATGTATATGTGTTACGGGCAGCAGTCCGAGGGGGCTCGGGAGTGGGTGCTGTTCATGATGTTGACTGTTTCCTCTGTGGCGAGCATGGACCAGCTGTGGATGATCTGGGTGGATTCTGAGAGGGAGGGGCAACGGATCGGTCACAAGTTCCGGTGCCAGGATTTTCCAGGAGGAAGTTATCGTAGATGTCCTGGATCTTGTGGTGGAAAAAGAAGGTGAGTTTGTCGCAGAGGTCCTGTGACGGGGAGATGCTGGTGGCTTCGGAGGGGGGATTTGTGAACTCATTGATGACGAGAAGAGTTCCTTTGAGTTGTGTGCGAAGGAGTTGATGTACTGCCTGAGTGCGTCCTTCATTGCGTTCTTGATTTTTTTGTCAGTGGGCGGTGGTTGTGGCTCTGAATAAGGCGAGGTCTTCGCTGGTTTGACTATTCCTCTATTTTTTCTCCAAGCGTCTACGGGTACACTTTGATTCATGGAGTTCAGAGAAAAAGCAGCTGGCTTTCTTAGGTATGCGTTTGGCTGATATCAGTTGGAAAGGGGCTAGAGTGTCGGTGCATTCGGTGATCCATGCGTTGAGATTGCATGCTGCTGTGTTGGTGATGTCGGAGGGAGGAGGGAGGGATTTGGCCAGCGATGAGGTGAGTTGCTTGTTGGTGATTTTGTTCCATTTCCTGTGGGGTGTCCTGGAGATGCGGGTGCGGCTGCTGGGTGCGGTGATTGTGAAGTGTATGCAGCGGTGGTCGGTCCAATCGTGGGGTAGAGATAGTCTCAATGGTGATCCGGTTGCTTGAGGTGAAGATGGGGTCCAGGGTGTGTCCTGCGATATGTGTGGGTGCGCAGACCAGCTGTCTGAGGCCGAGGGTGGCGAGGTTGTCGAGTAGAGCAGTGTTTTTTGGGTCGGTGGGGTCCTTGAGGTAGACATTCAGGTCGCGAGGAGAAGGTAGTTGACTGATGCCACGGCCTGGGAGTATCGATGTCTATGACGTCATCTATGAAAGCTGGGCGGAGGCCGGGTGACCTGTACACCAGGGTGCCGCAGACAGAAGAGTTGTGGTTGGAGTGGACCAGGAAGTGAAAGTGTTCCATGGTGGTGCAGTGTTCTTCTGGGACGACCTTGACACATAGTAAGGAGTAGGCTGTACTTAGAGAGAGGAGGCAGGCAGAGGATTGAAAGTAAGGAAAGGGTCATTCAAAGAAAAAGAAAAGAAACAGGATTTAAGTCAAGTTCAAACTTTTTGTATGCAATCTTATAAACAGAGAGTAAACTTCTGAGAAAGCATACACTAAGCTGAGGATGTGAAATTGTAGAAGGAACATCATTATTTCCATGTAAGATTCTACTATGTTAATAGGCCCTAAAAAGAAGGGAACAGTCTGCCCACTGCTACATGATGGTGTGAAACTAGCATAGCAGATACTGGAAGTGTATGACCTGCATTGCTCTAGGTGTGGCAAGGAGACTGAGACACTGAAGTAGGGAGAGAGAACAGGCTTCCATTGGAAATTCCAAGAGACCTTTTGATTTCAAGGAGATGAGTATTAGTCTTCCCGAGCACTGTCATGTGGTGGATCACAGGGGTGAGGAGTGTGATGGTAGATTCTGTTTTTCAAGGACAGGATGTTTCAAGGCCCTTCGTCACTGATTGCTGCTTCACGAAGATCTCACACTTCATTGTGCCCAAGTTGTGCGTGCTCCAGCTATGAATTAAGACCAGTGCATGCAGCTGTGAGAAACATCACTTTACACAAAGTCTTTGTTTCCAGTGAATCCTGAGAAGCATGCTTGAAAGGAAACCACGCATACCAATGTGCACTTCACAAACTAAAAATAAATGTAATCATGCAGAATATAAAAAGCTGTTAATAAAGCAACTACTGACTAAGTTCTGTCTATTCCTGCAAAACTAGAGGAAGGATACCGTCCACGTGCGCCACTTGCACACTGTACTCACTGTGCAGCAGCTTCAAAGCCGTAGTTGTGTTTTTTTTAAATAGGGCGTTTACAATTGACAGCCAGGAGCAATGAAAGAACATTATTTAAGAGTCAGTTACAGCGTCCAATATCACACGTGCAGTACATCACATGAGGAGAACATTTCCTGCATGTAATGTCTAATGTATTCCAGACGCCAAAGCAAGCAGTGTCCACTGAGAAGTTGTCGCCGTGCTAAAAGTCAGGCATTGTGCACAGCAGAGATATCCACTGTGACCTGTCTTCAGGACAATAATCTGGGCCTGATAACTTCTACTTAGATTTCAAGATTTAAGGCACCACCAGGAGAGGTGTCAATGCTTGAATCCAAAGTTTAACAACTGACCAGATTAAAAAAAAAACAAATCCGATGTTGAAAGGAGACACGTGCAAATTCTCTTTTTTTCAGAAGAAGGTGCGAGGCTCAGTTAGATTATGTGCATTAGACAATAGGTAATCATTGGTTATTGGTGGTTTAACTGAATTTTAGCCACAGGTTACAAGGTGAATTAAAGGTTGCCTTAATAGTGGCAATTCATTTCCCCAACAAGGTGGGGGCTGATGCCACTAGAAGTACTTTTTGTAAAGAACAAAAGGGATGGGGTGATGTGAAGAACGAGATGTAGCACGTGCCATGTCTTTATTACAAGATATAGGGGTATTTTGTGTAAATATTTCAAAAGGAGAAGTTAGACCATGAGAAAGAGACGATCATTGACCCAAGTGTTACCTCTAGGGTCTATCTGTGATTCAATGAATTGCACACCCTTAGACTTTTCCTCGAAATACTCTTTTGACTTCTCCTTAAAACAGGATGTGCTCTAGTGATAAATGTAAATCACATGAAGGTTTTGATCTTATGTTGTTCAGTTATTTGGCAAAGGTTTAATGAATGTCCAAAGAGTACGGCGCAGATGCCCCATTCGCGTACTCCTTTTTCTGGAAAGAATATACTCAAAATGCAACCCTTCTTGTCTGCTAAGAACCTTCGATCATCTTAGGCTGTTGTAACTTACTAAGGTAGCCAGAGCGATGGCAATTACATATTGGATGTAGACTCCAACTGAGGAAGAGCCCCTCTCAGAAACAAAGAATCTATCACCAATGCCATTTTGAGATAAACTTTTTCCCTGAGGTCAATCAACCACTGATGTGAAGAACAGACTTAAAAAAGTGATAATCTCATGCATGATGTTAAGTGTATTTTCTGCATGCACCCCAAGTCCTCAATCAGTCCTAGCACCATGAAGTTCATGGGTGTAAACATGCACATCAAATCAAATTGATGTGATATCCGTGTGCCTCTACCTGGGTGCTGCAATTTGTTTTGGTTTCATTTACACTTAAATCTCCTAAAAGGGGAGAAGAGCAACATTTGAATGTGCAGTTATCAACAACTGACACTCTTCTAGTGATGGAGCATAATCCAGCTGAGAAGTGGTCAGGTAACCTTAGAACAAGGACACGTCTTTATAGCAATCTAGTGTCAATTTTAGATCAGGAAAAAGTGTGTCCGTATTGAAAAAAGATAAAAGGCAATTTTGCAACACATAAAAATGCACCTTTAAGATGAGTGGACTTACAAAGTTTTCAGAATTTGTTTTTTGCCTTATAAAAAATGAAAGTGGTCCAACTGAAGGGTAAGGTTTCATTGATTTTTTCAGAAATTTTAAAACAGAGGTGGCCCTGTCTGCAGTAAAAGTGAGAAGAAAAAAAATGCCTCAAGATACCTTATCTTATGCCAAGGAGCATTTCTATGTCAGGACAGGAGGTGAGGAAATACTGCCCTCGTCAAGACAAAAACAAAAAAAACATTGTTCCAATGAACACCAGGGAAATCCAACCAAACTCTCCATTCAATCACAACAGAGGCAATAGCCCACAGTCCTATCGCTCCTCACATGGTTCAATAGTCCCACAAAATCAACATCTAAGGAGTTTTGGTGCCTACATATGAAAATGTCCCTTGTGCGTCAGGAGTAAGACAATTCCATCAGACATGCAGTAACCCCAGGCAGCAGTATATTGCCTGAGGAGTGCAATCCTTGCGTCAAGGACAAGGAGGAAGAATGAAAAGGGATGAAAGCTGCAAAGATGACTCAGCAACATAAACACTCACTTCTGATGTGATATGACCAGCAGGTCAAGAGTTCTAAACCCATCAAGGCCAATTCAGCCTTTCATTCCAACAAATTAAATAACAGGGCACCATTAAATTAGGCAGTAGTAAGCTTTGCTTCCAGGACTTAGTAATGGCAAGACATTTTTTTGCATACACCTATTTTTCTACACAGGTTTTTAAGAAACATACATGGGCAAACACTCAACGATCAGATTCCACAACAAAATCTTCTGAAGGAGTGATATCGTCTACTGTACTTTCAAATGGGACTCGAACAATTACATTTCAAAACAGTTCAGACACACATGGCTTATGTGAGGACATCTTCATGGTTACTTTTAATGCTACCCATTTCACTGTCAGCCTCTTCCCACCACGTTTGCTCCACAGACACCAAGGGCCATATGTATGAAAACTGGAGCTTGCGAATCGCAAATAGCGATTTTTAAGAAATCGCTATTTCCGAGTCGCAATTGGCCATGTAACAAAATTGCGATTTGGAATTAGCGATTTCTTAAAAATCGCTATTTGTGGTTTGCGAGGCCCATTTACCGAATCACAATTTGCATTCTTGCAATTTGCGATTTTTTTGCGATTCGGTAAAAAAATGCAAAGTGCAAGAAAGTTCAAGAATGCACACCTGGAGGAGCCTGATGACATCACCAGTAGGAAATGAGTCATCCTAGGAAGTTTCAGGTGCCACACCCAAACCAGCATCCTGAGAGAGAGCAGCCCAGCCACACAGAGCAGCACTCAGCAGGAGCAGACACACCTGAGCCAGGATGGAGACCCCAGGAACATCACAGGAGAAGCAAGAGAGGAAGTGCAAGCTTAAATGTAGTGAACAGGAGCTGGAGGTCCTGACTGAAGAGGTTGTGAGGAGCCATGACCGCCTGTTTGGGAAATCTTCACTCCAGGTTCCTGAGAGCAAAAAAAGAAGGTTATGGCTGGACATCCAAGGAAAAATCTGCACCACTGGCGTGGCACAGTGCTCCATAGAGGAGATTAAAAAAAGGTGGTACGACCTGCGCTCCCTTGCAAAGGAGAGGGTGGCAAGGAGGCTTGCGGAGGCCAGGGTTATAGGTGGACCACCAACTGAAGCACCATCCACACCATTGGAGGACCTGGTGGAATCCACACTCCTCCCTGAAGCTGTGACAGGGCTCACAGACATCAACACCTCCGGTCAACCGAGTACCAGCCAAGGTAAGTGCAATGTTGTTTGTGAACCCAATATGTGTATGCACAAAAGCCCCTTAGGAATTAGCATGTAATGTGAAGTAGTGTGTGAAGTAGTCCAGTCTACATCTTAGAAGCAGCACAACAATGCATTATGGGAGTTGCGGTGCACAAACTAGTACAGACAGTAGCATAACAATGTAATGAAGCATAGTGACACCCAAGGTAACACAACACACACAACGCCATGTAGAGCAGTACCTGTACCTTTATTGCCATTTTCAGACAGATAATGTAACATACAGAACTGACATGCTGCATATTTTTGTTGCAGGTGGGCCAGGCCCAGCAGCCACACACAGTCCATGTGTAGGGGAGACGGACACCCAGGAGCCCTCTGACACCAACACCAGTGGGTCCCTCCACATCTCTACTGTGCGCCGTAGGCCCAGGGCACCACCACTGCCAGACTTCAGCGGCGACTTAGATGTGCAGCAGGAAGGGCCAAGCACACCGTCTGCACCAGACAGGCTCAGCCAGATACTGGAGGGCAGGGGTCAGCCAGCACAACGCAGGAGTGCCACAGAGTCTCAGCAGCAACCTCATGAGGCAGGTGAGGGTCTGTCCTTGTTCGGGGGCCTTGAGGCTGCTATGTTGCAGCAGCAGCGCCTGCAAAACAAGCGCATACTCAGTTTGGACCGGAACCTGCGAGTCCACAACAGACACATGATGGGCCTGCATCGGCAACTGGACGCACTGAATACCAACATCACACAGCTGCGTGAGGGACAGGTGCAGGCTTCTGAGGACACTAGGGACTTTACTAGTGCAGTCCGTGACCTCTGCCAGGCGCTGCGCCATGAAAGGGTTAGCCGGCGCAGACAGGAACACCGATTCAGGACAATGTTTGGCAGCTACTGCAGGTCCTCCAACAGGATGGCGAACGCCACAGCATCAATCGCCCGTCGCGCTGTGGCGGCACAAGTGGAGGCTGCACACACCAGCAGGGACATTGTCCAGGGCCTTGTGCACATCACAAATGTGATTGAACATGTCATGGGACAGCGATCTGCCACTCCCAGTGAGGTAGCCTTGGGGGACACTGAGGACAGTTCTAGCCTCAGTAGTGTTGCCGTACCTGCAGCTGACACCAGACGGCGCAGTTCCAGGTGCAGCACTGCCACTGAAGGTGACATTCAAGGTGCCAGTGAGTTAACTGGGCACCCGAGTGGTGTGCGTGGGAGGAGAAAGTGACTCTTGCCGCAATTACACTGCTGTTGCCACTATGACGTAATAGTGCGTGACTCAGTTCATTTGTTACTTTGATTTTTTTACATCACCTGTTTACTTTATTTATTACTCATTCATTACTTGACGTAAGGTAATACATTTCTATCACTACAGGTACAGTTGTCAGTGTATTTTTGTCATTCATACTCACGTCTGAAATGGTTGTGTGTGATGTCGGCACGCCTTTGCCTTCCCTCTGCTGCACTGGTCCTGTCTGCTGGCTGTAGAGGTGGTATGGGATCGTCGTCATCATCTGATTCAGTGTCACTGATTTCTATAGGTATGCCCCTGGTTGTAGCTATATTGTGCAAGATTGCACAAGTAGCTACTATTCTACATGTGGTTTCTGGACTGTACTGTAGTGCCCCTCCACTTTTGTGGAGGCAATGGAAGCGACTCTTCAGCAGTCCAAATGTGCGCTCCACAAAGTTGCAGGTTGCCCTGTGTGCTGCATTGTATCTCCGTTCTGCTGGTGTTGTGGGATTGAGGTAGGGCGTCATCATGTAGGTGGGCACTGCGTAGGCACTGTCTCCTGGAAGGGACAGAAGGTGTGATGAGTAACTCAGCCATCTGTCATGGGTTTGCCATCTATGCACCAGTGTACAGAGTGACATTACCTAGTAGATATCCTTCACCAAACTCCCCAGCTAGCAGTCTTGTGTGAATGCCGCTGTGGTGAAAGATGTACGAATCATGTGTGCTCCCTGGGTACCTGGCCACGAGATCAGTTATGATATAGGAGGCATTGCATATCACCTGTATATTCATGGAATGTTGGTATTTACGGTTCCTTATGAGAATCTTAACAGCTCTATAGATGAGGATAGTCCTACGTTGACTAATTTTCAGCCGCTGCAGCAGGAGAAAATCAAAGCGCTGATGATGGACATTAAATTTGGCTCGCCCTGGGACCCCTGTCCGCCTTACATATTACAGTTGGTTCCTGACTTAGGCCATCATTACAACCCTGGTGGTCGGTGATATAGCAGCGGTAATACTGCCAACAGGCCGGCGGTAATAAATATGAAATTATGACCACGGCGGAAACTGCTCAGACAGACAGGCACTTTAACACACCGACCACCAGTGTGCAGTCAACAAGCACCAGGGCGGTAAGCGCCTACAGCCAGGTTGAAGACAATGTTCCACCCACAGTAATATGACACACCTATCTGCCACCTTTTCCGGGGCGGTAATAACGGCATCAAAAGCCTGGCGGAAACACTGCACAGAAGGGAAACGACTCACCTCTGGAGACTCAAGGAAAAACCATGCCGCCATGGAGCCCGAGTTGCATGTGTTCCCCATGCTCTTCTACGTACTGCTCCACTACAAACACAAACGCCGGCGAAGACGACCACGGTGAGTACTGCTGCCTAGCACACTGGCGAGGGAGGGAGGAAAAAGAGAGTGACACACACACACAACACCTCCACTCCCAACACCATACACACAACCAGATGCAGTAACATTACATAATCACCCCGTACCCCTCAGGAATGATACAAGGACAAAATAAATTGAATAAAGTGAGTGTAATAAGATAAACTAGTACAAATACGTGCATCCAAAACAACAAGTATATACATATATACAAATGTAGGGACACTGCCCAGTCCTCAGTGTCCGTGGGCCACAGGGCCACATCACATAGTCCAAGGCCCCACCTCACTCCTGCAACAACAAGGAGAGAACACTGCAGGGGCATCAGGTCAAAAATAGCCAGGCACCTCATGGGGACAGGGAACGAGGGGGCACCTCAGCCAGAAGATGGTATAACACCACTGGTCCTGGAGGGGGCAACATGCCCATTGCTCTGTCCTGGGGAGTGCAAGGCCACAGTCTCTCAGGTGAGTGATTTGCCCACTGACATGTCCTTGGGAGTTCAAGCCCACAGTCTCTCAAGTGGGAGACTTGCCCACTGGCTCTGGAGGGGGCAACATGCCCTGTGCTTAGTCCTGGGGAGTGATAGGCCCCAGTCTCTCAAGTGGATGGCTTCTCCACTGGTTCTGGAGGGAGCATTGTGCCCAGTGTTCTTCATCCTGTGGAGGATGAGGTGAGTGGATGGATTCTCCACTGGTTATGGAGGGGGCATTGCGCCCAATGTTCTTCATCCTGTGGAGGATAGGGTGAGTGGATGGCTTCTCCACTGGTTTTGGAGGGGGCATTGTGCCCAGTGTTCTTCATCCTGTGGAGGATGGGGTGAGTGGATGGCTTCTCCACTGGTTCTGGAGGAGGCATTGTACCCAGTGTTCTTCATCCTGTGGAGGATGGGGTGAGTGGATGTTTTTTTCCACGGGTTCTAGAGGGGGCATTCTGCCCAGTGATCTTCATCCTGTGAAGGATGGGGTGAGTGAATGGCTTCTCCATTGGTTCTGGAGGGAGCGTTGTGCCCAGTGTTCTTCATCCTGTGGAGGATGGGGTGAGTGGATGGCTTCTCCACTGGGTCTGGAGGGGGCGTTGTGCCCAGTGTTCTTCATCCTGTGGAGGATGGGGTGAGTAGATGGCTTTTCCACTAGTTCTGGAGGGGGCATTGTGCCCAGTGATGCTGATCTTGGATGGTGCAAGGTCACAGTCTCTCACCTAGGAGTCAGACCCACAGGATTTGCAGGGGCCAGACCGCACAACAGCCCATGGACGCAGGACTACACACTGTCCTCCGGCGGTGACAGTTGTTTAGTGGTGGCAGTGGTGCTGCTAATGGTGGATTTGGCCGTGGTGGGGGGAGGATCCAGCCCATCCCCTGCAGCCTTGGATGGCTGCCCACTGGGGCTGCTGCTGTTAGTGGCGGTGCTGGTGGCGGTGCTGGCAGTGGTGGGGGCAGGCTCCAGCCCTTCCTCTGCAGCCTTGGATGGCTGCACCACCATGGTTGGTGGTGGGGGCTCCTACTCAGTCCCTGCACCAGGGCCCTTGTGTCTACTGCCCCTTGCCCCTCCTCCTGCAGCTGGGGCTGCATCCTTGCTCTTCATTGATGCACTTGGGGCAGACTCCACACGTGGGGCTGACTTCTCACTTGGGGTTGAATCCTTGCCATTCCTTGATGCACTCGGGGCTGGCACCCTGTCCATCTTGCTGGCTGGAGGCTGGGATCCTTTTACACCTGGAGTGGTTGGGGACACTACTGTGCCCGTGGACTGGGTGGCTGAGGTGCTTGCCTGGGTTTTGACTGCCCCGGCCTGACGTGAGAAACGTGGGAAGGGGCAGGGAAGAGGTCAATGTTGGTGAGGAAAAGCTAAATAGGGACATTATGGCGGGAAGAGGGTGATGGTTTGGGAGTTGAGGAAGAGGGAGTGGTGGTAGGAGGTGTCTGTCTGCTGTGTATGGGTGCACGTGCATGGGCTGGATGCTGTTGTGAGGTGGATGACTGTTGGGTGTCTGAGTGCTTGCGTTTGTGTACTTTGGGAGGAGGGGGCACAGTCACTGTGGGAGGGGAGACAGGGGACATGTGCATGGATGTGGGGATGGTGACTGCCAGTGAGGAGTGTGTACTGATGGGTATGCTGGTGATGGAGGTAGTGGGTGAGGATGTAGTGCATGCAGGTGTGAGTGGAGACGCAACTGGGAGGGAGTTGGAGGACGAGGAGGAGGGGGCCACAGTGGAAGCAGTGGATGTTGTTATCTCTGATTCTGGATGGTGTTTGTGTGAGTGCCTGTGGGATTAAGTGTGGTGCTGTTGTTTGCCATGTCCACTCTTGTGTGTTGTCCTGGGTGCATGCTTGTCTGTCTGTCTGCTTGGGATAGGTTGGGTTTGAGGAGAATGGGATTGGGAAGAGGAAGTTAGAGGGGGAGGGTGGAAACAGGGACAATGGCTGCCATCAGAGAGGAGGCCAGAGCCTGGACTGATCTCTATTGGGCCGCCAAGCCAGTGTGAATGCCCTCCAGGAATGCATTTGTCTTGTTGCATTTGGGCTGCCAGCCCCTGGATGGCATTCACAATGGTTGACTGCCCAACAGAGATGGATCGCAGGAAGTCAATAGCCTCCTCACTCAGGGCAGCAGGGCTAACTGGGGCAGGGCCTGAGGTGCCTGGGTCAAAGGAGATGCCCACCCTCCTGGGGGAGCGGGCATGGGAAACTCACTGAGGGGCTGCTGGGAGGCTGGTGCTGGTATGGGGGTGGCAGCTGTACCTGTAGCTGGGGTTGGCACAAAGGTGTCCACCACCACCAGGGAGCTTCCATTGGAGGAGGTATCCAAGTCTGAACTGTCTCCTCCTGTCTCCACAGTGGTGCTCCCCTCACCCTCCGTCCCACTGGTTCCCTCACCGTCAGTGGATTCGGCCTCCTCGGTCCTGTGGGATGCAGCTCCCTCTGTCACCGGTGCCTCTGCTCCTCTGCCAGATGATGCTAATGCCTATAAGGACAGGGTGACAAAACAAAAAGGGGGGAAGAGACAAAGGATGGACACTTGGTCAAAGGCGCCAAAAACACTACAGTTGGCATACACAACACACTCACACACAGGGAAAAGCCCTACGCACTAGGCAATGCACTATCAGTCACAATGCTAGTCACCAGCCCATGGATAGGGGTACCTAATGCCAATTGCAACATACCTGGGACCCACAGACCCCTTCCCAGTAGTGGATGCCTACTAGCTTGGTTGGAGTACATTGACATCAAAACCCTTCCCAACATGGGACCTACCCTGCAATGCCAGGCCTGGCCTTGGGGCACCCACAAGGCCCACATGCCCCACCCGGATACCACCCCACCAGGTGTAAGTCATATATTAGGGCACTGTACTCACCCCCATTATTGGTGCTGTGATGCCCCCAAGCGCCCATCCAGCTCTAGATGGGCCACCACCAGTATGCAGGCCATCAGAGGGGTCAAGGTTTGACGGGCACCCCTTCCTCATTGGAAGGCCATCCTCAGCTGGGCCTCCGCCATCTTCCGTGGCCAGCGTCTCAGGTCCTCCCACTGTTTCTGACAGTGGGTGCTCTGCATGCCGTAGACCCCCAGGGTCCGCATGTCCTTGCGATCGCACACCATATACCCTTCTTTTGATGGGCGCTGACCTGCAGAGGAAATACACACAGGGAAAGGTATAAGTCACACCGTCCTGCCTGTTACACTCATGGCCCACAATACCCCTTCCCATTCCCATTCTCACAGACATGGCCCAGCATACATGCAGCACGCTTCCCAGGGCCCATCCACCCACCCCCCCCTACATGAGGCCTGCATACACAGCACTCCATGTATTCACGCCCCAAGCATCGTACAGACGGTGTACTCACCTGTTGGTCCGGAGGCCCATACAGCAGTCAGTACTGGGGTAGGACCCCATCCACTAGTCTCTCCAACTCCGCTGAGGTGAAGGCAGGGGCCCTTTCCCCAATGACATGAGCCATGGGCGGTTCCAGACACAGGTCACAGCAACACATGCAGTGTAGGTCCTCTCCTGTTGAAGGTCAGGTAGCAAGTGAGTGAACAGATAGAAAATGGCGGTCACGTTCGTGGCAGTGCATACCGTCACCCCCGGCATATGTCTCCATTGACCACTGTAACCCATAGGGCCCAATATAAACCAATAAGGAGTTGCACTGTGGTTCTCGACCGCCTCCCAAAATGGCGCGCAACGTCTGTGGAATTACTTCATTTCCACCTGTCCCTCCATACAGGACAGGCGGATGCCATTTCAGAGGCGGGGGCTGACCATGGTTCCTAACTGTGTCACAATACACAAGCACATATTATGGACATATCCCACCACATTAATGTAACAATCACAAAACGCATTGCTCTGTAGTGGTTATAATGTACAGATAATGACCAACTACTCACTCCTTTGCCGCATAGATTGCAACTGCTGCAGATGAATAGGAGATGGAGACATCCCCCGTGTACAGACCCCTGGTGGACTTGGCAACTATGGAGGACAGGCACATTATCCTCACCTACAGACTTGACAGGGCCACAATCACTGAGCTGGGTGCCCAATTGGAGCCTGACCTAATCTCTGCTATCTGTCACCCCACCAGGATCCCCCCTCTGGTGCAAGTGCTATCAGTGCTCCATTTCCTGGGAACTGGCTCCTTCCAAGTGACAGTAGGCTTGGCAGCAGGAATGTCACAGCCTATGTTCTCAATAGTGCTGCCCAGAGTGTTGTCTGCTCTGATGAAACATATGTGCAGCTACATCGTTTTCCCCAGGTGGAGGATTTGGCCACAGTGAAAGCTGATTTCTATGCTATGGGACATATCCCAATTATTGGGGCTATTGATGGAACATATATTGCATTTGCCCCCTCCCCCCTGGTGAAATGAACAGGTGTTCAGAAATCGAAAGAGCTTGCACTCTATGAATGTGCAAATGTTGTGCCTGGCGGACCAGTACATCTCCCACATCAATGCAAAGTATCCTGGGTCTGTGCATGTTGCCTTTATCCTGAGGAATAGCAGCATCCCTAATGTGATGGCTCAACTCCAGAGGCACAGAGTGTGGCTAATAGGTGAGCCCTGGTTCTTGGTTCCCACCCAGTATATGTTGGTGTATGGGTATGTTGTGGGCCCTAAGGGCTAGTGTGTGGCTAACAGTTGTCTCTCGATATTTGCAGGTGTCTCTCGTTACCCCAACCTCTCATGGCCACTGACCCCTGTGAGGAATCCCAGGACAAGGGCAGTGGAACGTTACAATGAGGCACATGGGCGAACAAGAAGAATTATAGAGAGGACCTTTGGCCTCCTGAAGGGCAGGTTTCTTTCCCTCCATCTAACAGGTGAATCCCTGTACTACTCACCCAAGAAGGTCTGCCAGAACATCGTGGCATGTTGCATGTTGCACAACCTTGCCTTGCATCGCCAGGTGCCTTTTCTACAGGAGGAGGAGGCTGGAGATGGCCGTGTGGCAGCAGTGGACCCTGTGGACAGTGAAGATGAAGAGGCAGAGGATGAGGATTAGGACAACAAAGGTGCAATTATTTGTCAATACTTCCAATAAGACACAGGTAAGACAGTGTTGATACACATATAATTGACAGTTTGATGTGTGACATTGTCATTGACAGGCTGCGTATTCCTTCTTCTATGGCCACTCACTGTACCCTTTGGCATCTCTTTTTGCAGATGTCTGTGCCCCACTATTGCTCCTGGTTGTGTTCAGTGCAGCCAGCTACAGATCTTTCCAATGTAAACATTACTGTCAGTTGAATTGCATTCTGTGAACTTTTGTTAAACAAATACATTTGGAAAAGATTTGACATAAGCCATACTTGTTTTATATCTAAGTGTGTTTACTGCAGTGCTCTGAAGAAGAGGGGGTAGTGCAATGGGCTGGGGTGATGGTGGAGGAAAGTCCAGTCTATTTGTATCACAGGTGCATTGTCCAAGGGGGCATCGGAAGTGGAGCAGTGGCAGTTCAAGGTGGACAGGGTGACAGAGTGGGACACAAGGGTGACATTCAGGAGAGTTATTTCCTGGCGGGGGTCTTGGCAATAGTCTCTGGCTTCTGCCTGGATCGCATAGAATGTTTGTGGGGTGGTTCTCCTTCTGCAGGGGGAGGGGTGCTGGTGGCGTGTTGGTCCTGTGAAGGGGCCTCCTGTCCACTAGCGGCAGCAGAGGTAGAGGGCTGTTTGGTGGTTTGGCTAGTGTCAGGGGCCCGAGGTGTGCCACTGCCTCCCTCATAGTGTTGGCCATGTCTGCCAGCACCCCTGCAATGGAAACATAATAATGAAGAACTTGCCAAGTTTCTTCAAGACTCTGGCGGTTTAGACTCCACTCAACATGGTTTCAGGAAACCCCACAGCACGGAATCCACCTTCATTACTACATCAGATACTATCCAGAGATTAATTGATGAGCAGGTGGGAGCCATTTTGGTGCTGTTATATTTATCAGCAGCTTTTGATACCATCTCTCCACATATCATGGCACATCGTCTTCATCAAGCAGGTGTTAGGGGCATAGCGCTGAACACTCTGAAATCTTTTTTAGAGGACAGAGCTACCATAGTAAGTTGTGGAGACTTCATTGTACCTGCCTATCAACTACCGTGTGGGGTCCCTCAAAGCTCCTCTCTTAGCCCTATGCTATTCAATTTATATGTAGCACCATTGGCCAGACTCATTCAATCTTTCGGCTTTCTTGTCACCTCCTATGCGGATGATACTCAATTAATCATCCCTGTTCATAGGAACTGGGAGGAAGCCGCCGATCGATTTCATCACTGTATGAGTGAGATCAACAGATGGATGGGCCTGAACTGGTTTCAGATGAATGGTGACAAAACAGAGATCTTGCTTTTTGGCTCTAGAATGGACCTGTCTAGCCCACGTTGGTGGCCATCTACATGTGGAGATCTTCTACCCCTTTCAGTTCTACTGAGAGTCTAGGGATTAATTTTGAAAATGGCCTATCCTTTAAGTCTCAAGTAAATTTCATCACTAAGGCCTGTGAGAAAGTAGCCTCTTTCTAGCATGGTTACCCCCACTTTTGGCCTGTTTGTGAGTGTGTGTCAGTGTGTTTTTATTGTGTCACTGGGATCCTGCTAGCCTGGACCCCAGTGCTCATAGATAAAAACCTATATGTCAGTATGTTTTGCCTGTCTCACTGGGATCCTGCTAGCCAAGACCCCTGTTCTCATAGTTTGTGGCCTAATGTGTATGCCTGTGTAGTGCCTAACTGTGTCACTGAGGCTCTGCTAACCAGAACCTCAGTGCTTATTCTCTCTCTGCTTTTAAATTTGTCACTGTAGGCCAGTGACTTTACTTACCAATTTCAATTGGCATACTGGACCCCCCTTATAAGTCCCTAGTATATGGTACCTAGGTACCCAGGACATTGGGGTTCCAGGAGATCTATATGGGCTGCAGAATTTCTTTTGCCACCCATAGGGAGCTCAGGCAAACTCTTACACAGGACTACCACTGCAGCCTGCGTGAAATAATGCACACGTAATTTCACAACTACTTTCACTGCACTTAAGTAACTTATAAGTCACCTATATATCTAACCTTCACTTGCTGAATGTTAGGTGCAAAGTTACTAAGTGTGAGGGCACCCTTGCACTCGAAAAGGTGCCCCCACATAGGTCAGGGGCATTTCCCCGCACTTTGTGAGTGCGGGGACAAAATTACACGCGTGCACTACATATAGGTCAATACCTATATGTAGCTTCACAATGGTAACCCCGAATATGGCCAAGTAACATGTCTAAGATCATTTAATTGTCCCCATTCCAAATCTGGTATTGGGGAGCCAATTCCATGCATCCTGGGGGCTCCACCATGGACCCCCAGTACTGCTAAACCAGCTCTCTGAGGCTTGCACTGCAGCTACAACTGCTGCCACCTCACAGACAGGGTTCTGCCCTCCTGGGTTCTGGGCAGCCCAGTCCCAGGAATGCAGAACAAAGCATTTCCACTGAGAGCAGGGTGTTACACCCTCTCCCTTTGGAAATAGGTGTTACAGGTTGGGGAGGGTTAGCCTCCCCGCCTCTGGAAATGCTTTGAAGGGCACAGATGGCACCCTCAGGCATAAACCAGTCTACACCAGTTCAGGGACCCCATCTCCCCTGCTCTGGTGGGAAACTGGAAAAAGGAAAGGAGAGTGACCACTCCCCTGTCCATCACCACCCCAGGAGTGGTGCCCAGAGCTCCTCCAGTGTGTCCCAGACTTCAGCCATGTTGCTTTGCAAGGTGTGGGGGTACTCTGGAGGGCTCTGAGTGGCCAGTGCCAGCAGGTGATTTCAGAGACCCCTCCTGATAGGTCCATACCTGATAAGGCAGCCAATCCCCCTCTCAGGGCTATTTAGGGTCTCTCCTGTGGGTTCTCTGCAGATTCTTCTTGCAAGTTTCCTTCAGGAATCCTCTGCAACAACTTCAGACTCCTCTGACCTCGGATCAAACGCAGCCTGCTCCAAGAAACGCTGTAACTGCAACAAAGTGTCTACAAGAGACACTTTTCTTCAGCAACCTCAGCTCCCAGTCAGCAACTGCAACAGTTTCCATGGTGTGCACGCTCTGAGGACTCCCTGTCTTCATCCTGCACCAGAAGAGGCGAAGAAATCTCCTGCGGAGTGACGGAGTCACTCCCCTGCTCCAAGCAGGCACCTTCCAAGATGATGACCAGTACCCTGAGATTCCCCTCACAGCAACGAGCTTGCTTCTAAGGACACAGAGAGTAGACAGCATCGATATAGACTGTCCTGAGGTCCTGCTGATGCAATTTGGAGGAGGTAAGACCTTGCCTTCCCTGAGAACGATGGTACCCCTGTGAATGGGGACTTCTTTGTCTCCTGAAGCCTCTGTGCACTCTTTGCAAAATTCCTTCATGCACAGCCTTCCCCAGGTCCCCAGCACTACATCCTGTGACGCTCAACTCGCTGAGTTGTTCTCCGGCGGCATGGGATCTTCTTTTGTTGCGCTGCATCAACTGCATTTTGCACATCCTTTGAACCTGGATCCTGTGGCTTTTAGGGGTGCTGACTGGCATCCTAAGGGCTCGCTAAAGAGCTGAAAGCCCCATCTTCCTCCTCAGACAGAGTTGAGGCCCCAGGTCCATGCAGTGCCATTTTGACAAAAAATGCACTTTTGTCGTAGCCAAGGCTTTTTGGCACCTTCCAACACGAAATCTCACCTGTAACGATCTTCACACCATGGGACATCTTTTGCATCATGCAGAAACCCACTGGCATCTTCCTAGGGGGCATTTCTGCAGTCTTCGACTAACCAAGGACTATTCTTTTGCACCCTCTTTTGGGTTGGCAGGGGCTCCTGTCCTTCGTGGAACTTCTTTCGACTTCTGGACTTGGTCCCCTTCCTTTGCAGGTTTTCAGGTCCTATAGTCCAGCAGTTGTTCTCTGCAGACTTGGTTGGCTGCTGCAAAATCACCAAAACGAGGTGTGTCCTAAGGAAACTTGCAGTACTTTACTCCTGCTTTTCTGGGCTCTGGGTTGGGGTAATTTACTTACCTTTACTGTATTCTTACTCTCCCAGCGATTCTGCACACACTACACTTTTCTAGGGGAGAATTTGTGATTCACATTCCACTTTTTTAGTATATGGTTTGTGTTGCCCCTAGACCTATTTTCTCTTATTGCACTCTATAGGATTTCCTACTGTTTGCATTGTTCTATGACTATTTACTTGTCTAATTTTGGTGTCTAGTGTATATATTGTGTAAAATACTTACCTCCAGAAGGAGTATTGTCTAAGATATTTTTGGTACTGTGTCACCCAAATAACTACCTTTATTTTTGGTAACACTGAGTATTGTCTTTACTTGTGCATAAGTTCTGTGTAAATATAAGTGGTATTGCATGAGCTGTGCATGTCTCCTAGTTCAGCCTAAGCTGCTCTGCTATAGCTACCTCTATCAGCCTAAACTGCTAGAACACTACTACATTCACTAATAAGGGATAACTGGACCTGGAATAAGGTGTAAGTACCCAAGGTACCCACTACAAACCAGGCCAGCCTCCTACAAGGCCTGCTTCTGGATGCCTAGAATTTAGAAATGTCCCCTCTTTACAAAAGGAGCATAGAATTACAGTATCTCTCGCTTTGGTGATTTCCAAAATAGACTATTGTAATGCTTTAATGCTTAATATAGACAAATTTTTGCTTAATAAACTTCAACTAGTTCAGAATACATCTGCCCGACTAATATTAGATCTTCCCCGCTCAGCTTCGGCCAGCGGTAGTCTGAGGCAGTTTCATTGACTACCTGTCAGGAAGTGCATTATTTTTAAGACATTATGGCAGTCATTCTGACCGCGGCGGGCGGCTGTCGCCGCCCGCCATTCGGTTACCGCCGAATGACCGCCCCGCGGTCAAAAGACCGAGGCAGCCATTCCAACTTTCCCGCTGGGCCGGCGGGCGACCGCCAAAAGGCCTCCCGCCGGCCCAGCGGGAAAGCCCCTGCAACGAGGAAGCCGGCTCCGAATGGAGCCGGCGGAGTTGCAGGGGTGCGACGGGTGCAGTGGCACCCGTCGTGATTTTCACTGTCTGCAAAGCAGACAGTGAAAATCTGTATGGGGCCCTGTTAGGGGGCCCCTGCACTGCCCATGCCAGTGGCATGGGCAGTGCAGGGGCCCCCAGGGGCCCCACAACACCCGTTCCCGCCATCCTGCTTCTGGTGGTGAAACCACCAGAAACAGGCTGGCGGGAAGGGGGTCGGAATTCCCATGACGGCGCTGCAAGCAGCGCCGCTATGGAGGATTCCCTGGGCCAGGGGAAAACTGGCGGGAAACCGCCGGTTCCCCTTTTCTGACCGCGGCTTTACCGCCGCGGTCAGAATGGCCCAGGAAGCACCGCCAGCCTGTTGGCGGTGCTTCAGTCATCCGCGACCCTGGCGGTTTTGTACCGCCAGGGTCGGAATGACCCCCTATGTCTGATCAACAAGCTCTTGCATTTGCGTGGATCTGAATACCTGTAGTCTAGGTTACACTGGTACACTCCAATTCGTCAGCTCAAATGAACAGGTTCCTATTTGGTGCACGTCCCTCACACTCATAAGGCTATATGGGGTGACAAAGCATTTATAGTGGCTGCTGCTAAACACTGGTATTCACTCCTGGTGACAGTTTGGAAGGAACACAGTTTCATGGCCTTCAGGAAGCATGTAAAGACCTGGCTTTTTCCTAAATAGTTTTATTCTTTTTTTTTTTCTTTTTCTCTTGGACACTCTACTCACTGTTGCCTAGTGCTTCGATGCCATGGCCGGACTGCACTTTATGACCACCACTGGAACTGAGTGACCGACATGTACCCGTGGTAAAACTCATTGATCCCAACAAGAACGACCCCAGTGAACACGAGAAGCCAAAAATGTATCTTCTGAGTGGTGGCACCAGTCCCTTGCAAACTGCAGGAGTAAATGCCGCACTGAAGTCAAAGAAGTGTGACTCAACAGGCTCTGTTAAGTGAACCTAAAGAAACTTGGTGCCCAGGATCCAAAGAGTGGGATTGAGGTCTTAGCCAAGTTTCAAGCTGCTACTCCCTGCCTGACAACATCCAGCTGTCGAAGTGCCAGCGGACCATCTTTGCCAGTAATAAGGCTCGCGTGTTGGAAATTTGGAAACTGACAGCCCCTCGGACATCACTGACTCCAGAGCAGACCCCCAGTATAGAGACCGATATCGGCAACAGTCCCTCTCCTGTGGTTCTGTATTCTGATGAGATTGACCTCGAGAGGAGCAGCAAAACATCTTTGGTGTGACCAGCTCCTGTGATTGACAGCTAGAAGCCACCTCTGCACCCAGAGCCACCAGACGTGGTGGCTAAGTTCTGACTGTTGATTCCTGGACTTGGTCCTGGCCCCTCAGAGGCCTCTACATCCAAAGGTGTAGTAAGCTGGCTCTGTATATACAATACAAAAATGAGATATAGTGTGCATAGAGTCAAAAGGGTTCCCTAGAGGCTTAATAGAATCTAAAGTACATAATACTAATGCTCTCTTTTGTGGTAGTGTGGTCGAGCAGTTAGGCTTGTCAGAGGGTAGTGCAAAGCACTTGTTGTACACACACTCAATGACTTAACTCCAGAATAATGGTTTTCATATAGCAACAATATATTTTCTTAATTTATTTTTAGAACCACAGGAATTAAGTTGCAGGTAAGTACTTCAATAGATTAATATTTCACACAGATATCAACAGTACTTTGTTTGAAATCGATAAGTTATACAGTTTTTGAAATATTGGCAATAATCTGTTTTAAAACTTGACAGTGCAATTTTCAGAAATAGTTCCTGGGGAGAAGAAAAGTTAGATTGTTTTACAGATAAGTACAACACTTACAGTTCCAGTCTCCAGGGGTTAGGAAATCCGCGGGTGGGGGGACAAGTTAACCCCAAACACCCACCACCAGCAACACGGGACTGGTCATGTGCAGAGGTCAAAGTGTAGGTAAAATTAATGTGAGCTCCCATGGAGACTGAGGGCACTCGTTTTCAGATCTGCAGGCAGGTAAGTTCCTGTGACTTCAGAGGGCAGACCTGGGGAGTTTAGAGGAGCACTGGTGGGGTAGGCCAAGTAGGTACCAACCAGACACGCGGCACTGGGGCAGCCGGGTGCAAACAAGATGTCAGGTCTCCAATGATTCTCTTTGAGGGAACCCCTGAGGTCACTCAGAGGCTGCAGGCAGAGTCCAGGAGGTCGTCTCGGGCAAAACACAAGCTAGGCAGGGAGGAGGGCCGCATGCTGAATGTTGCTGCACTGGAGGTCGGGTTCTCCAAGGCCGGCAGGCAGTGTGTCTTTATGTATCAGATATCTTCGTCCAGATTTTCACGGTTAGGGGGGTCCTCGGGATCCCCTCGTCATGGAGGGGTGGAGAGGTCAACACACGGTGGGCACTTGTTCAAAATCACCTGGGGATCCTCTCTAGCTGGTTGGGCCACCTAGATACGGGCATTGGGCGTTGGGTGCATAGTGGTTAGGACTCACGCATTCGGAGTGAGGTTCGAGTCCTTAGTTGTTGATTTCTTCTTCTGTCAATGGGCGTTCTTGGTCCTTTTGGGTGCAGGGCAGTCCTCTGGAGCTTGGCAGAGGTCGCTGGTCCCACTGGATGCATCGTCATTCTTTTGCAGGTTCTTTGAAGCAGGAGACAGGCTGGTTAGCTGGGGCCAAAGCAATTGTCGTCTTCCTTCTTATCTGCTGGGGGTTTCAGCTAAGCAGTTCTTCTTCTTCTTGTCAGGTCGCGAAGAATCTGGGTTCAGGGAGGCCCTTAAATCATGGATTTCGGGCCATCACAGGGGTCAGAGGGCAGTAGCCAATGGCTGCTGTCCCTGATGGTGGCTACATCCGTCCTGTGCCCACTCCCTTTAGGGAAGGGGCACATTCCTAACCCTATTGGTCCCTGCCCTCCAAACCAAGAGGGAGGATTCTGCAGGGAGGGGGTCACCTCAGCTCTGGACACCTTATGGGTGGTCCTAGCTGGGGGGTTACTCCACCCCGTTTTCCCTAATTTTCCCACCAGATTTGCCACCAAAAAGTAGGGCTTTGTCTGGGGGGGGGTGGGCAACTCCACTGGTTGGAGGGCCTAGGGGCACTGTAAACCGAGGCATGAGCCTTTGAGGCTCACTGCCAGGTGATACAGTTCCTGCAGGGGGGAGGTGTGAATTACCTCTACCCAGGACAAGCTTTTTTCTGACCACCGAGAGCACAAAGGCTCTCGCCCCATGTGGTCAGAAACTTGTCTGAAAGTGGCAGGCTGGCACAGACAGGTCAGTCCTACACTAGCAGTTTAGCTAACATACAGGGGCATCTCTAAGATGCCCCCTGTGTGCATTTTTCAATAAACCCCACACTGGCATCAGTGGAGGTTTATTGTGCTGAAAGTTTGATATCAAACTTCCCAGTATTCAGTGAAGCCACTATGGAGCTGGTGAGTTCGTAATGACAAACTCCCAGATCATATACTCAATTTGGCTACACTGCAATTACAATGTCTAACAATGGACTAAGACACTGTAGGGGCATATTGCTCATGCAGCTATGCCCTCACCTGTGGTATAGTGCACCCTGCCTTAGGGCTGTAAGGCCTGCTAGAGGGGTGTCCTATCTATGCCACAGGCAGTGGATTGTGGACATGGCACCCTGAGAGGGGTGCCATGTCGACCTTGCCTTTTTCTACCCACCAGCACACACAAGCTGCAAAGGCAGTGTACATGTGCTTGGTGAGGGGTCCCCTAGGGTGGCATAATACATGCTGCAACCCTTGGGGACCTTCCCTGGCCACAGGGTCCTTGGTACCATGGGTACCTTTTACAAGGGACTTAACTGTGTGTCAAGGGTGTGCCACTTATGGAAACAAAGGTACAGATTTTGGGAAACAACACTGGTGCTGGGGCCTGGTTAGCAGGATCCCAGCACACTTTCAATCAAATTTGACATCAACACTAGGCAAAAAGTGAGGGGTAACCATGCCAACAGTGGCACTTACCTACAAAATGGTAGAGCGTGCATTCACCCCCAAGTACCCGAAGGTCAAGTTCTGCCTCTAGCACCTTGCACCCACGATCAAACCTATCAAAAGTATCATATACCAATAAATACAATGCAGCCTGATTATTAAAAACAATAAAAAATCAATATTCTCTAGGGAAACAATCGGATCTTAAGAGGACTTGATACTCAGAAAGTCCCTTTGTTAGTAACAACATAGTCAGCCATTAGATCTACTGGTTATCAGCGCCCCTTTGTGAACTGGTCTTGGCCACAAACTTATAGTTACTCAATCGATTCTCACCTAAAGATCTGACACTCTTATGCCATATGGAGACAAGGAATCTACTTAGTGAGTATACAATTGGCTCTGCAGTGTTTGTCCTAAATAAATGCAGTGCCACCTGAAAGTTTGCAATCCCTAGAGATACGCAGAGAGGTCTGAGCCATCAACGTCTTGCTTTGCAGTAGCCTGGACAGACAATATTAGTATGATAAATCGCCTCAGAGGCCAACCCACATACAAAACATAAAGCGGATACATAACCCTCGGACCAAGCGCAATAAAAAATGTTCAAAGGAAAACACCCATACCTAAATCGAAGGTAAGGCTCTGAGCCAGAGGGGGAGATACAATGTTCAGGAAGGGCTCAAACAACGGAGCAGCATTAACATCTAGGAACCTTTCCCTTAAGTGGCCAAAATTGGTCCTAAAATGTTGGTACTCCAAAATGTAACACCAATGCGCTGACTTAACAACCTGTTTATCCGCCTTATGAATTCGCTCAGGATTATCCCAGAGTACCAATAACTTGAGCCTCCAAGTCCAGTTATAGACAAACCTCAACCAAGCTGTTTTGAGGGGGTGGTCGTGTCGTATTAAATCCCATATACAATTTGGGGGTCGACCAAATGTGCACTCAGTAGAGGAGAGGTTTCAATTGGGCAAGGCCAGACACCCCATTGATGAATAGATCGAGGTGCAGGGGGATGAGTGATGTACTAACAGGAACGGCCAATAGGGCCCTAATAAAATAGTTTTCAGCAAATGCTGGCCAGTGTATATTTGTGTACAACCAAATTTAGGCAGTCATTTCGAACATGGCGGTTCGGCCCGCCATGCCGACTGTGGCGGCTAAAGCCGCCAGCCGGCATGGCAGGCTGAACCGCCATATAAAGAACAGGGTGACAGCCGCCAGCGGCAGCCATCACCCACTGCCATGCTCCCGCCGCCAGGCAGCCTGGCAGTGGGAGGAAACACCATCTGCCAGGGTAGCTGCGCTACCCTGCAGATAAAGTTTCAAATGCCGCCAGCCTTTTCCTGGTGGGATATCCTGCCAGGAAAAGGCTGGCAGAGGGGGTGCCCCGGGGAACCCCGGGGGGCCCCTGCACTGCCCATGCACTTTGCATGGGCAGTGCAGGGGCCCCCGTGCAGGCACCCGTCACGCATGTCACTGCCCAATTTACGGGCAGTGACATACAGGACTGGTGCTGCTGCTACCGCCGCACAACAACATTGGCAGCGGCTCCTCATGGAGCCGCCCTCAATGTTGCTGCCGTGATCATTATACGTCAGGCGGGTTTTCCAGGAGGCTGGCTGTCGATGGAAAGACCGCCAGCCCGAACACGGCGGGAATTCCTGCAGTGTTCAAAATGAGGGCCATAATCTCCAATGATGGCCACATTCAAGGCCTTAGCCTGGTAGGCCTCATGAGCTGGTGATATTGATCGAGTGAAAGTTGCTTTAAAGAAGCGGTATTAGACCTATGTGTCAGCGTGAGTGAACTCTTGCCAATTTGGGAATCCAACTTAAACTTATCTGTCAGAGTGACTCCCAAGTCAAAGCACGACACCCTCTCGAGCTTTGCATTGCCCACCCTGACACAATTAGTTCTAGAAGAGTTCTTACAAAAGACCATGGCCCTCATTACAAACCTGGCGGTCAAAGACCACCAGGGTTGTTTTGGCGATCGTACCACCAACAGGCTGGCGGTACAAATCGGCATATCGTTGGTCCGGCAGTTATAATCTGCCAGGGCAGCGCTGCCCTGGGGATTATGCACTTGGCATGGGCAATGCAGGGGCCCCCAGGCACAGCCCGAAAAGCGTTACGGGTGCAGCTGCACCCGTCGCACGGGCGTAACACCGCTGGCTGTAATGTTACTCCCGACATCCCCGCTGGGCGGAAACTCTGTTTCGGCCCGTCGGCCCAGCAGGGATGTTGTAATGCGGCCGGTGGGTTTGCGGCAGCATAGGCGGCTGCTCGGTGGTTCAACCTTGGCGGGAGGCCTCTGCCGCCCGCCAAGGTTGTAATGAGGGCCCATGTGTTTAGTTTTTGTGCAGTTTATCTCTAAGCCCCTCACCACACAAAATGACAAAAATGTAGTCAATATATTTTGGAAACTCATAGGTGACTTAGAAATTAACAATGAGCCATCCGCAATAAGTAGAATCAGAGTTTTTTCCCTGTTTAGAGTGGGCGAATCGTTAACACATTGCTTCAGGGACTTGGTTACATCATTTATGTAAAGAGAAAAGAGAGTGGGGGACAGCACGCAACCTAAGTGCACTACACGGCAAATGGAGATTCTAGATGTCAGTTCCCCCTGCTCCCCCCACTGCACTTGGACATAGTTCTCCTGATGTAAACTAACCAGATCACCAGGGACACCAGTTTCCCTTAACACCCTCCATAGGTTGCCTTGGGGAATCAAGTTAAAAGCCGCTCAAAGAATGACAAAAGTTGCATCTAGTTTCTGCTGACACAAGGTGTCCTGCTTCCAATGAAGGAGTGAAAATCTAAACACCTGGCTTATTTTCACCCAAAACCCTGCCTGGAGTGGGGAAAGTGTATCCACACCAGATGCCCAAGCTGGCAATCTATCCAATACCTGCCTTGTAAAATGTTTTGGAGATTATCCAAAAAACTAATAGGTCAATAGTTACCAGGGCATCCTGCATCATGTTTTTATAAAATAGGATGATTTTAGCCCCTTTCCAACTGTCCGGCATCTCACCCCATTAACTATAGCATTGGAAAGTCATGTACCAAGCCCATATTTGGGGTTCAGATTTAATTAGATCACTCGATGCACCGTCTGGGCCTGGGGCGGTTAGGGGTTTGAAGCTATCTATTGCTGCAAGGGTATCTTTCATGCTGAAGAAGAATGGTTCAATGGAGCTACTAGCTGGAATAAAGCAATTGGTATCTGTAGGTGGCTGCCCTGGCTTGTAATGGGTACCAGAGGTACTTACACCTTGTGCCAGGTCCAGTTATCTCTTATTAGTGTAGAAGAGGTGTTTCTAGCAGCTTAGGCTGATAGAAGGTAGCTATGGCAAAGCAGCTTAGGCTGAACTAGGAGACATGTAAAGCTCCTACTATACCACTGGTGTCATGCACAACATCATAAGAAATCACAATACACAGAAGTACTAAAAATAAAGGTACTTTATTTTTATGACAATATGCCAAAAGTATCTCAGTGAGTACCCTCAGTATGAGGATAAGTTATATACACAAGATATATGTACACAAACCAAAATGATGCAGGTAATAGCAAGAAAAGTAATGCAAGCAGTGTAAAGTTACAGTAGATTGCAATAGGAGCACATAGGTATAGGGGTGTGGTAGACTACTGACAGTACAGAGGACTCGGAGTCTGAGATAAGGTAAGTGTTGTTTATTTATATAAGTAAATGGTGCAGTTCCAGTGACGGAAGGGGAAAAGGGGAAAAGACTGTGGTAACTGTAGGTCTGGTTGAGTCTTCTTGCCCGCTATTAACCGTCTCTGCTTCTCACTTCCTTTAAGTTTGGATGGACGTCAGCTCATCTTGTCTCCCGTGGATACTGAAAAGAAAACATAGGGTAGGACAAAGGTAAGTCGGTTGTGGGGGGTTTTCTGAGGGGTTCTGTTGCTATTGGCATGCAAGGAGGGAAAGGGTACTCTGGGTTGGAGGGAAAGGGTAGAAGGGAAGTGTCCAGTCGTGAGGGCGTGGGGCACACGTGCTGTTGGCAGGTTCTATCACTCTCTTTCTCTGTGTCCTGACCAATAGTGCTCTCGGTGCTAACCCGGTGCCCCTTTTGCTGTCCCAACCCCAGCCCTCCCCTCGTGTGCCCGGTTCCCTTTCCTTGCTCCCTTTTAGATAAGTTAGGGGTTCGGAGTCCTATAAAGGACCTTACCTTACTGAGCCACGACCCTCCAGGGCCGTGGCTGGACTCGCAGGCATTGGTTTCTGGGTTCTTTGAGGGATTCTCATCACGTCTCTCGGTTCTCCCTTCCTGCAGGGAATGCTCGTTTCCGGCGTCCGGTGTTTCTTCTGGATTCAGCTCCTTCCACTCTGCGTTCGGCGTCCTTTCCTCCGTCCTCTCTCTCTCCGACTCCTGAAACTCCTCCTCTCCCTTTCGGGAGTCCGTTGTCTCTTTTCTCCAGCGAACCCGGAAGTCCGGGTTTGACGCGTCTGTTAGCGTTCCATGTCGTCATGGGAACTCGGCCGTCGTTTTAAAGAGGTGTGTGGTTGGCGCCAGCTCTGGGAGCTAGTAGACGCGGTCGAGGAGACCCGTCTACAAGGGTCAACACAAACCATATACTCCAAAAGTGGAATGCGAACCACGAATGGACCCCAAACCTATGTGAGCTTGTAGAGGGTCGCTGGGACTGTAAGAAAACAGTGAGGATTAGAAACATAGCCCACCCCAAGACCCTGAAAGGTGGGTGTAAAGTGCACCTACTACCCCCAGAGAGCACAGAAGTCATGATAGGGGGATTCTGCAGGAAGAACAAACACCAGCAATGCAACAACAGTGGGTTTCCGGACCTGAGTACCTGTATAACAAGGGGACCAAGTCCAATAGTCGCAACAGTGTCGAGAGTGGGCAGGAGCCCAGGAAATGCCAGCTGAGGGTGCAAGGAAGCTGCCGCCTGTTGGAAGAAGCTTGGAGTTCTGCAAGAAAGAAGAGGACTAAGAACTTCTCCTTTGGAGGATAGATGTCCCACGTCACGATGAAGCTTGCAAAGGTGTTCCCATGCAGAAAGACCACAAACAAGCGTTGCTAGCTGCAAGGGTCACAGTAGAGGTTTTTGGGTGCTGCTGTGGTCCAGGAGGGACCAGGATGTTGCCACTTGGAGGAGGAGACAGAGGGGGCGCCTAGCAACGTAGGGAGCCCTCACAGAAGCAGGCAGCACCCGCAGAAGTACCTGAACAGGCACTTAGAAGAAAAGTGAACCGGAGTCCACCCTAAGTCACAAAAGGGAGTTCCACGACGCCGGAGGACAACTCAGAAGGTTGTGCACTGCAGGAAGGAGTGTCGGGACCCAGGCTTGGCTGTGCATGAAGGAAATCCTGGAAGAGTGCACAGGAGCCAGAGCAGCTGCAAATCACGCGGTACCCAGCAATGCAGTCTAGCGTGGGGAGGCAATGACTTACCTCCACCAAACTTGGATTGAAGAGTCACTGGACTGTGGGAGTCACTTGGACAGAGTTGCTGAGTTCCAGGGACCACGCTCGTCGTGCTGAGAGGGGACCCAGAGGAACAGTGATGCAGTCTTTTGGTGCTACTCCTCCCCAGCCCTCACACCTATTTTCAAAGGGAGAGGGTGTTACACCCTCTCTCAGAGGAAGTCCTTTGTTCTGCCTTCCTGGGCCAGGGCTGCCTGGACCCCAGGAGGGCAGAAACCTGTCTGAGGGGTTGGCAGCAGCAGCAGCTGCAGTGGAGACCCCGGAAAGGCAGTTTGGCAGTACCCAGGTTCTATGCTAGAGACCCGGGGGATCATGGAATTGTCCCCCCAATGCCAGATCTTAGACATGTTACATGGCCATGTTTGGAGTTACCATTGTGACGCTGTACATAGGTAGTGACCTATGTACAGTGCACGCGTGTAATGGTGTCCCCGCACTCACAACGTCCTGAACGATGTGGGGGCACCTTGGCTAGTGCCAGGGTGCCCACACACTAAGTAACTTTGCACCCAACCTTCACTAGGTGAAGGTTAGACATATAGGTGACTTATAAGTTACTTAAGTGCAGTGGTAAATGGCTGTGAAATAACGTGGACGTTATTTCACTCAGGCTGCACTGGCAGGCCTGTGTAAGAATTGTCAGAGCTCCCTATGGGTGGCAAAAGAAATGCTGCAGCCCATAGGGATCTCCTGAAACCCCAATACCCTGGGTACCTCAGTACCATATACTACGGAATTATATGGGTGTACCAGTATGCCAATGTGAATTGGTAAATTTAGTCACTAGCCTGTTAGTGACAAATTTGGAAAGCAGAGAGAGCATAACTATTGTGGTTCTGGTTAGCAGAGCCTCAGTGATACAGTTAGGCATCACACAGGGAACGCATACAGGGCACATACTTATGAGCACTGGGGCCCTGCCTGGCAGGGTCCCAGTGACACATAGACTAAAACGACATATATACAGTGAAATATGGGGGTAACATGCCAGGCAAGATGGTACTTTCCTACAGTATCTATCTCAAACTCTACCTGGCCTGGGATTTCTCCTGAATACTACTCTTGGCACATACGTTGCCAAAGTTATCCTCCCACTTGTTTGTTGGAATGTGAGAACATCTTGGGTTCCCCTGACCTCTGGTCCCAGTGGCAATCAGTAACCAGAAAGTGCAAGTGTCTTTCGCTTTAAGTGAGAGTAGCAGGTCCTGCCAATTGTCCTCATCCCAATGTTTCTTTGCGGCTTTAAGTGCAGTTTTATATCTGAGACAAACACATCTAAAATCTACCCGCTTACCCTCTGTACAGCTTTTCTTATCTCTGATTTAGCCTCCTTGCACTCCTTAGAGAACCACCTGGGGCCTTTACCTTCCTTCTGTTGCTTACCCTGATAGCCTCTATAAAAGATAGCCTTGAGCTTGGCTAAAAAAAGCAGTGTGGGTGCTTAACAATACGCCAGGATCCAGGCAAACTTTCCTAAAACCTGACATGCTGGACAAAAAGTTTATAAATTTCAGCATGCAAATCCTGGTTCGCCATGAGTCTAGGCCATGTGACTGTACGACAGCTACTGGCCACAATGGGTTCAGGTACTACAGCTAAATCTGAGCAAATTGACCTCAGAAATTGTGCTAGAAAAAGAAGTGCACATGGGGTTATCATCACTAACTGTAGCGCTTACCACCTCCATGTCAGTAAGGTCTGGCCAGAGTTGGACGTCCATCAGGACATAATCAAAAACACTTTTCTGACACCTACTCTTAAAAGTAAACTCTCTGTTTAGGTCTAATCAAGTTCTCCCATTTCAAGTGTGCAAACCATGCGTAACAAGCAGGGAAGCTAATTGCAGAGTGGGATTGGAATAGTGACACAGCGGTCTCCCTGCCACTCTTGGAACCCCCAGTACTCATCCTCCTCTGCGATTACCAAATTAAGCTCAGAAGAAGGTTCAAAAGTTGTATTAAAGTCCCCAGACCCTCTTACTTTAGCATCTTGTCTGTAAGTTTCAACTAAAGCATCTACCATGCTTAAAACTGGTGAATCACCCTTTACTGGCATGGATCGAGCATACACATTCGGGATAATCAAGACGAGTCTCCTAGGAAATTTGAGCTCGATGCCAAGTAAATCTGGCGAATATATCACAAGGGGCCCTTGAACACAAGGAATGTTTACCAAAATCATAGGAACTCCATTCGCCTGCCCTGATATTGAAGGGGGAAACGCCTCTGTGCTATATGTGCTGAACCCATTAACAAAAACCTTGGAAACAGCCCTGGTTTCTTGGAACATACAAACTTCAAACTTCCTAATGAAGGACAGCCAGTCCTTATCATCTAGCTTGGAAATAATCCCTGCCATATTCCAACTAACAACATGTAGACTCGTTGTCTGCTTAACTTATTTTAGGGCAGAGTCATTTGTTCTCTCCGTATCGGACCAGGAAGTTGGCTCTGAGTCCAGAACATCAGTAACAGCCAGAACAATTCCAGCTACAGTTGTTACTTCAAAATTCAACCCACCATTACTGATATTGACTGAATGTGTCCCTGGCAGTTACAGTCAATCCAGCTGGTCTAACAAGGTAAATGCTACGAAACGATTATTAGTGGGAACTGTATAATTACAGGAGCCATTTCCCAGTTCTTGTCCACTTCCCTGAACTTTGGGAAGTTCAACTGGTACAGCTACTCCCTTAACACCTGGATGATAAAAAGCACCTGAGGGAAGGGCTCTAATGCCCCCCGACCAGAGCAAGAGTGACTACACAAATATAACAAAGACTTGAAAAAACTAGGTACTTTAAAATTCACCATAACGCAGTTACCCAATAAAGCTTTCAACGAGGGGGCCACCCAGGATACCCTACAAATAGATATGATTTCCTTAGCAAAACTGAAAGCCCAGCCTGAATGCTCCCTCAACCAGTATGAGACTTTATTTATGAGAGATACGTGCAACTCCTGCTTTCCCTCAGATAGAGGTGGAACATTTTCAAGTACAATAATATATGGAGTACACTCAGGTGGAGTGTTAGGCCTAATACCACATTTTTGTAACCCAATAGTTGGGCTCCTCAGGCCAAACTTCCCATGTACAGAGGCAATTTTTGGTCCCCCAAATGCCGCAGATATGGGATTATTGGGTAATTGGTGACATGGGCCCTTATTTGGCCTGTTATTGACACCATAGGCCCTTCTCTCCCCTTCTACTAGACAGCATTCAGGGGGCAGATGTTCAACTTGGGTCTGACAAATGGCGTGAGCCTTAGTAACCGTAGCTTCTGCCCTCTGTGCCACATCTGTGGGTCTAATCACTCTCGTGGAGTCAGGAAGAAGTTTGGTATCAGCATACAAACTAACACATCTCATCCCATCAATCCTTTTAGGTTCTATATCAATCTCTTCTAAATGCTCGACTATTGGTTTCAGCTTTAAATTCACGGCAATATTTATCACATCTGTCAACATATGAATCAAGAAGCCCTGAGCAGGCTTCAACTCTAACACATCTACTTTTGGTAACACCTTCTACCTAATGGGACTGAGTAGAGTTAGCCCTCTGTTGTTTTGGTGACCTACAGGGCTCCATCTCTTCCTTTTCCCTCCCTACTTGTTCTCACCGGGCCTGCAACTGGGGGCTGCAATTACAACCACAGGCTTCAAAGGAACAGGGGCCTGTGGAGAGAACACCGAACACCTTTACTTCCCAACAATGCTAAATTCACTTGATGGGGGGTTATTGCCTCTTCAGAGTGCCCCATTGGTGTCCCAATTTGAAGGCACATCCTTAGGTAACCTCAATGGAGGGGAGAGCTGGGGTGTAAGAGAGAGAGGTTGCTCAGCCAACTCGATCTCTTTGCTGACAATACCCTCTACACGAGACAAAAAGTTGTCCATGCTCCTTTTTTGAGGTCCGGGTGTGATGTTAGAAGCAGCCTTCCATTTGCATAAGTTAGTCTAAGGCATTTTAAAATATCACAAGACAACACAAACTAAGAAACGCTTAACCAAAGACAGACTGCTCAAACAAAAAATCTTTTACCTTAATGATGATCGTCAGGAAAACGTAACACCCAGCCAAGAAAAAGGCCTCAGCCTGGCTTTTGTTTGGCAGTGGTCAGGCACAGATGGGCCCGCTCTTTGCCCAAGCGCGTCCCGTGCTGGTGGACTGGCGCGTCTAATTTGAAGCACCTCCTGGTGCCCACCAATCAGGCCTCCATTGTGGGTGTAGTTGGGGGTTGGAGTCCCTCTCCACCCAGATGTAAAGAGCGTACAGTACAAATGTGTTCTGGATGTTACTGCACACCCAATCTGTCTTTTGCAGGTGTCTTCTCCTCCTGGTTTCATCTGGGCCCACTTTGGGGGGGGGGGTCACACCCAACCTCAAAAAAGAGATAGGACACATGACTGAGGTAGGAAAAAGGGAAGGTACGTGCCAGTGAGGGTCTGAGAGATTTTTGGTTAAACAACCTGTGCTATGCTTAGGTAATGCGGGAAATCAGGTGCTTCGCACTGGTAGAACCTCTGTGATCAGTTGTTTCTGGGTTATCACAACATGCCCGAAAACACGCAAGTGCTAGTATCACACTATCATGCCCCACCTCCCTAGCAAGCCAGTGTTTATAACATTTTCCTCATTCTCCTCCCATTCTCCTCCCCTGGTTCACCCGGGCCAACCGTTCTCCAGTGCCCGAATAATTGCTCCCGTACCTTTGTTAGCCACGTCCCTCCTGGGATGGGGCCGGCATGTGCGTGTTGTAGCCGCTCCTCGGCTAGAGGTGTGTACCTCCATCTGGCTCTCTGCTCGGGATGTTCCTGCAGCGAGCTCCCTGAAGTCCCGTCGGTGTTAGCTACAGTCAGACTTCTTGGCATCTCCCACACTCCTCACTACCTTCCCGGCGTCATTGTGAAGATAGCAGTTAACAACTCTGTCCTCTGGCTCTTTCACATAGTATTATTGTTTGGTCTCAATAAGGATGCACTGCCACAGTGGTCCCTTAACACCGAGTGAATGAGAGGGCGGATGGAAGCCAGTTCAGAGCTTCGCCCATTGGGAGCCACGTTTGTTCTATCAGCTCCAGAAAGGCGCACTCCCGCAGCGTGGGTAGTGTCAACAGAAGCTGTGTGTCCGACAGACTGTTTTCTTCAGTAGCAGGAACTCCATTCATTTTATGAGTACCTGACAGGCCTCTTACAGCATCGGGGGAACTCATGCAGTGTGTCTAGAATCAACAGAAGTGGTGGCCCCAGGGGACTGCTGTCTTTAGCAGCAGGAGGCACATTCATTCTATCACCAGACAGGTGCTTTATAGAATCAGGTGCACTCAAGCAGAGCAGGAAGTTTCAGCAGAAGCTGCTGCCCCGGGACATTGTTTTCTTCAGCTGCAGAAGCTGCATTCATTCTAGCAGCACCAGGCAGGTGTCTAATAGCATCGGGCACACTCCTGCAATGCGGGTAGTTTCAGAAGAGGATGTGGCCCTAGGAATTGTTTTCTTCAGTGGCAGAAGCCACATTCATCTTATCAGAGCCAGGCAGGTGCCTTATAACATCGGGTGCACTCCCAGAGTGCTGGACATTTCATCAGTAGCTGCAGCCACAGGGGACTGTTTACTTCAGTGGCAAGAGACGCATTTACCCTTTCAGTGCCAGGCAGGTGCCTTTTAGCATCAGGTGCACTGCTGCAGCGCGGGACATGCCTGGGGCACACCCGGGCACATGCTTGGGAGGGAAAACAGGCCAAGAGCGGGCCTGTCTGTGCCCATCCACACCTAACCTATTTCGGGTGGGCCACCCATCTTGAATCAATGATTCTCCGTTTCTGGTGATCTTGATGGACTTTGGTAATCCCTTTTCCTTCTTTGTGCTTCTCCATGTTTATTTGACCTTAACCAGCGGCTGTGTTGGGGTGTGCATGTAGAATCTTGTGGAGGCCCTGAGTGACCAGCACAGGTAGATTCTTTATACTGCCTTGTGGTGTGGATGCTACTAAAGGAGGCTATTCTTTTTACGGTATGGGCCACGCTCACTATCTGAAATTGGAAAGTGCAAATTATTTACAGCTTCTGGCACTGCTAAATGCCTGCAATATAAAGCTAGCATTATGGTGCTGCTTACTTCTGTGGTTGGGTTTACTTCTGAAGAAATAAATGCAGCTGAGGTTGAGCTTGGTAGACAAATGCAATGGGAGAAGCATGTCTGAAACTTTAAATGCTCGGTCCCAGACGGCTGGGTCATTTGACGTGGTGCCTGTTCACAGCTCAGTTCATAGCTTACCACCTAATTCTGCTGTTGGTGCTGCTGTGTCTTCCTTTCTTGAACTTACCCGGCTGCAACACCCTATGTCATTGTTTTAGCTAATGCCCCTGTATCTGGCACCTGATGTCACGAAGTATTGGCAACTCAAAAGCAAAGAGATTCACCGGCTGCATAAAAGTCTACACTTGAGTGGACAGTGTCCATTATTCAGTCAGGGTGTTCTAATTTGGACGCTGATTTGCTGAAATTTAACAATTCTAGGTTACTTGTTGTACATTTTTACAATGCTTGTAACTTGGGAGGTGTCTCTGGCAGCATTACATCGCTAAAAGGTTTATTTTATTCCCTGCTTAAAGGGTGCCTTGAGGAAAGGTATGTTGTTCTTGCTGGGGATGTTGATTTGCACCCTTGCCTGAACCACTGTTTTAGTCAGCTCAATGAGACTGATGTAGCTTTTTAGACTCCCTGCATTTTTGCATACTTCTGAGGGACACTACATGAACATATTTGTAGCAGAATATAATTTGGTCTCAACCCTGGACTCTTTGGATGTATCCTTACTTTCACTGGTATAGACACCAATATCGTTACTTATTATTTTTTTAATATCTCCCCCTTTGAACGAACGTCTAGTGAAGCTTAAGGTTATATGGAATGTTCTGAATGACCACAACCCCCTTTCAGATACTTTTCATCGGGACCTTATTCGAAAGCGCTGGGTACATTTGACCAAGTTTAATGGGAGTCTGTCTTCTCAAGGACGGTGATTAAATGGAGTGCTGCGATGCCTGAGGTCTTTTTCAGAGACTCAGGCCCATATTTATACTTTTTTAGCACCGCATTTGCGTCATTTTTTCATGCAAAAGCGGCGCAAACTTCCAAAATACAATTGTATTTTGTAAGTTTGCGCTGTTTGTGCGTCAAAAAGCGGTGCAAATGCTGCTCTAAAAAAGTATATATATGGGCCTTAGGGCCTGATTTATACTATTTTAGTGCCGTATTTGCGTCATTGTTTGACGCAAAAGCGCCACAAACTTGCAAAATACAATTGTATTTTGTAAGTTTGCGCCGTTTTTACATTAAAAAGCGGCACAAACGCTGCGCTAAAAAAGTATAAATATGGGCCTTAGGGCCTGATTTATATTTTTTGTGTGCCGCATTTGCATCATATTTTGACGCAAAAGTGGTGCAAACTTACAAAGTATAATTGCATTTTGTAAGTTTTTGCCGCTTTTGCGTCAAAAAATTACGCAAATGCAGCACTAAAAAAGTATAAATCAGGCCCTTAGTTAGGGAATGTCGTTCTGAGATTGACTCTTGTTTAAGCAATACTTCCTCAGTAGATGTTGTTGGAAAGTATTTTAATGTTATTTGTCGTTGTATTTCTTCTAAATTGATGAACAAAAATTGCATTAAAAACCCAAAGCCTATAAAATGGTTGTGCTCCAATTGCTCCAGAGTGCACTGTGTCCTTTTAGAGGAGACAGAGGCTATCCCTAGAGACCATAAATGGGTATCTCAATGTGGAGCCCACTATAAGTGTACTTTAGAAGAGCGTAGGGTGGCAGTTGAGGGACGAAGCCTGGAAACTGTTGTTGATGACAAGTCATTTTAGGGATAGCGCAAAGTTTTTGGATATTGTTAACCGCCCAATTTTCTATGACTTTTTTAGAATGTGCAGTGCAGTCTACCATTTTACCAAGTGTTTAGGTTGATCACTTTTAAACTACATATGACACACAGGCTTCCCGATTTATTATTGGGACTCAAATTAAAGTTTGAGCTCTCATCAATTATACATTCAAAGAGGCTCATAATGCTATTAGTATTCTGCCCGCCAGACTTATTTAAGGCTAACACAGACATCTGAGCTCCCTTCTAATGTTATATTTGAATGCAGTAGTGAAAATGCAGATACCTGAAATCTTATCTGCTTCTGTGGTTGTCCCTGTTTTAAAGAAAGGCAATTATTTAGACCATAGTGGGCTAATTTACAAGCCCCCTGCACTGCACTAGTGTCA